>NW_022987469.1:3180547-3780547 GCF_902827165.1 Trematomus bernacchii
AGAGATGATCAGAGAACGCTTTCCCTCTGAACATTAGGATACAGGGTGAGGGACAGAGGTAAGGAGGCCCAACGTGTCTACGTAAATGCACTCCCCTGCCATAGGCCGTAGACCAGCTAAGCATCTCTGTACCCCATGACCCTCTATGAGGCCGTAGACCAGCTAAGCATCTCTGTACCCCATTACCCTCTACGAGGCTGTAGACCAGCTAAGCATCTCTGTACCCCATTACCCTCTATGAGGCCGCAGACCAGCTAAGCATCTCTGTACCCCATTACCCTCTACGAGGCCGTAGACCAGCTAAGCATCTCTGTACCCCATGACCCTCTACGAGGCCGTAGACCAGCTAAGCATCTCTGTACCCCATTACCCTCTACGAGGCCGTAGACCAGCTAAGCATCTCTGTACCCCATTACCCTCTACGAGGCCGTAGACCAGCTAAGCATCTCTGTACCCCATTACCCTCTACGAGGCCGTAGACCAGCTAAGCATCTCTGTACCCCATTACCCTCTACGAGGCCGATAGACCAGCTAAGCATCTCTGTACCCCCATTACCCTCTACGAGGCCGTAGACCAGCTAAGCATCTCTGTACCCCATTACCCTCTACGAGGCCGTAGACCAGCTAAGCATCTCTGTACCCCATTACCCTCTACGAGGCCGTAGACCAGCTAAGCATCTCTGTACCCCATTACCCTTACGAGGCCGTAGACAGCTAAGCATCTCTGTACCCCATTACCCTCCACGAGGCCGTAGACCAGCTAAGCATCGTGTACCCCATTACCCTCTACGAGGCCGTAGACCAGCTAAGCATCTCGTACCCCATTACCCTCTACGAGGCCGTAGACCAGCTAAGCATCTCTGTACCCCATTACCCTCTACGAGGCCGTAGACCAGCTAAGCATCTCTGTACCCCATTACCTCTACGAGGCCGTAGACCAGCTAAGCATCTCTGTACCCCATTACCCTCTACGAGGCCGTAGACCAGCAAGCATCTCTGTACCCCATTACCCTCTACGAGGCCGCTAGACCAGCTAAGCATCTCTGTACCCCATTACCCCTCTACGAGGCCGTAGACCAGCTAAGCATCTCTGTTACCCCATACCCTCTTACGAGGCCGTAGACAGCTAAGCATCTCTGTACCCCATTACCCTCTACGAAGGCCGTAGACCAGCTAAGCATCTCTGTACCCCATTACCTCTACGAGGCCGTAGACAGCTAAGCTATCTCTGTACCCATTACCCTCTACGAGGCCGTAGACCAGCTAAGCATCTCTGTACCCCATTACCCCTCTACGAGCCGTAGACCAGCTAAGCATCTCTGTACCCCCATTACCCTCTACGAGGCCGTAGACCAGCTAAGCATCTCGTACCCATTACCCTCATACGAGGCCGTAGACCAGCTAAGCATTCTCTGTACCCATTACCCTCTACGAGGCCGTAGACCAGCTAAGCATCTCTGTACCCCATTACCCTCTACGAGGCCGTAGACCAGCTAAGCATCTCGGTACCCCATTCCCCTCTAACGAGGCGTCGTACCAGCTAAAGGCAATCTCTGGAACCCCTCTACGAGGCCGTAGACCAGCTCAGCATTCCTCTGTCACCCCATTACCCCTCTACGGCTAGACCAGCTACGCCAATGTACCCCATTTACCCTCTCGAGGCCGTAGCCAGCTAAGCATCTCTGTACCCCCATTGCTCCTCTACGAGGCCGTAGGACAGCTAAGCATCTCCTGTACCCCCATTACCCTCTACGAGGCCGTAGCACCAGCTAATGCATCTCTGCTACCCCATTACCCTCTACGAGGCCGTAGACCAGCTAAGCGCATCTCTGCTACCCCTATGATCCTCTACGAGGCCGTAGACCAGCTACAGCATCTCTGTCCCCCATTACCCTCTACGAGGCCTTAGACCAGCCTAAGGCATCTCAGTACCCCATTAACCCTCTACGGAGCGCCGTTAGACCAGCTAAGCATCTCTGTCTGACCCATTACCCTCTACGAGGCCGTAGACCAGCTAAGCATCTCTGTACCCATTACACTCTAGGAGGCCGTTTATTTAGACCGCTAAGGCATCTCTGTACCCCATTACCCTCTAGGAGGCCCAGTAGGACCAGGAGAAGGAAACGGGGGGTGGGGGTAAAGGGTGAGGGGTTTTCGAGTAAACCACAGGGGTAAAAAGTGAAAGAAGATGTTAAATAAGGTACTACATTTCTATTTTTTTAGTTATCCTATCTTATGTTAAAATATTAGATTAGAATATAAATTGAAAACACATTTTTTAATTCTTATCTTATGTTATAAATATTTTAGTATATTTTAAATTTCAAACAAATACATTTTAGATTTAAAAAAGAAAGAAAATTGTATTGGACACATCATCAGGACCGAGTGTTTCGGCCATTATCACAATACACCCTCACCCTCATTCAAATAATACTAATATGAATCTAATACTTAAAAAACAATAACCTGTGCCCCATACACCGCACGCCTCCAGGTATTCCTCATAAGTTAGAGGTACATTGAGTCTGGAGCAAAAAGGTAGTCTCACACACAGACCCTGCATCGAGGTGCGAACACATCTTTTCAATAAAATAGGGTTAAGTTAGGGTTAGATGCATATCATCTAGGACTTTGGTTTAGGCACATAGGGTTAAGTTAGGGTTAGATGCATATCATCTAGGACTTTGCGATTCTGAAATATCTCAGGCTAACTTCCTGTCACATGGGAACTAAAAAGAACTGCTTCATGCAGTACGGGAAGTCACCAGAAGGAGTCACTATAACACACCAAATAATTGGCGGAGCCAGAACAGAAGGTTTTGTCCTGTTTTAAGCCGTGACCTTTGACATTAGGTAGACCAGAGGGGTCAAACAACATGTACTCTTCGAGCCGGTTCAAACGAGACCGTGTTCAAAGACCTCGGACCTTCCTATGCGCCGGGAGATTCGTATGTAGTCTCTATGGTTATGGTTAGGGTAAGAGGTTGGGGTAAATGGTTTGGCCATGAGAGACCTCATCATTTTAAATGCAGGACTTTTTTATGTGTGTTAGGTTGTGGAAGAGCGAAGGGCCCCTGCGTGGTGCACTGGCTCTCGGTAAAATAGGCGTTTAAAAAAACATTAAAAAACTCCATAAACATAGCCCTATTAAGACCTTATAAAAACCCTTTTTAAAAAGCATTATAAAAGCACTGTGAGGACAAGACCGTTTTAAAAGACTGGTTAAAAAGGGCAGGACGGGGCGTGTGTGTGTGTGTGTGTGTGTGTGTGTGTGTGTGTGTGTGTGTGTGTGTGTGTGTGTGTGTGTGTGTGTGTGTGTGTGTGTGTGTGTGTGTGTGTGTGTGGAGCTCGTCCCAATGGAATCAGTAAAAGACCTTGAATGAGAAGGGGATCTAAAATGGTTAATTTAAAAGTGATTCTAGTTCTGTTAGTTAAAACCATGCATAAAATACATTTAATACATTTAAAAATAAGTAGAATTAAAACAATCTCCCCAATAATCTAAATAAATAAATTGATTATTAATAGGTTTAAAAGTAAAAGGAGTGTTAAAATTAAACTAATATTAATTAAAAAAAGGAGGGCACACTGGGTTAGTAAAATCATATAAAATGAACTAGATGTCACTGGAAAATAAAAACCACTAAGATCAAGGTCGGGTAAGTTTAAAAGATTCCAAAGGACAGGTGTTTGCTCTGTGTGGCAGGTCGGTGAAGAGTTTCTCTCTGCGGGGGGTTTTCTGGCCTCCAGGGAAGAAAATAAATTTAAATAAATATAAATAAATAAAAATAAAATGATCGCTCCTCATGTGGCTTTGATTATAATCATAAGGTAAAAACATGCACATATATACATTAAAGGAAATAAAAACATAAATATAAACACCATTATGATAAATAAGATTAGTTAAAAATGGAGCACACCAGTAAAAAAAGTCCAGATGAGGAGGATATAAAAATGTCTATAAATAATTAATAAATATAAGTGCTGTAATGGCATCCAAGGTTTCCTTTGATGCCACTATAGAGCGGGGTTGACGACACGCAATCCAGAGCAATAAGCAGCCGAAGGTTTTCAGTCAAAAAATGTAATTTATTAACAAAAAAGGTATTGACTTAAATAGTCTCAAAATAACAAATCTAACTAATAATTTCGGCGATATACTTTCCTATATAAACTATACTTTGCAGTCGAATTTGCAACACTAATTTCATTTACAATTTGCGGTCGAAAAAACTGTTCCGCTCCCCGTCTCATCAGGTCTCAGAGCACCGCGGCTGTCCTCAATTACCTCACTTAAATAAACACCGGAAGGTACAAGGAAACAGATCATATTTACGATTTGAAATAAAAAATCATTTCATCAAAAGATATTCACCATGGCAATATAAATCATTTTACATCATTAATTCATTTATCAAATTATGAATCTAAATAATAACTTTGACTTCATTGTGGCTCTAACATACCGGCCCCTAATTGTTGACGCAGTAGCAAAACAATTAAAACATTATAATAGAGCCAAAAAACAAGCAGTTACTCAAATGTAACTGTCATCAATATACAATCATTGTCATAGTTCATAGTCCAATGTTTGTGTTAGGTGTGTTTGCATGAGTTCAAGAGAAAAGGGGGGGGGGCATATGTGTGTATGTGTGATACTGGGTGTCAGAGGTTACTAGCACATGACACCTTGTGTTCAATCAACTGCTTCCAGAAGCAGACAGAGCTTGTCAATTGGCCGCTGTAAGGTGCTACTCTTGGTTTTCACCAAGACACTTCGGACAAGCCCTTTCGACCCTGACAACGTCTTTACCACCCGGCCCATTTGCCAGGAATTTCTTGGTGCTGTATTATCCACGATGACGACGAGATCATTGGGGCGAAGGTTCCGTTTGGGGTTGTGCCATTTGACTCGCTGTTGCATGATTGGGAGATATTCTCTTATCCATCTCCTCCAGAAGAGATCTGCGAGGTATTGTGCCTGTCTCCATCTCCTCCGTGAGTACAAGTCCTCCTTGTGAAAGAGTCCAGGTGGCATAATCGGTTTTGTCTTTAGCAGAAGGAGGTGATTTGGCGTGAGGGGTTCGAGATCGTTTGGGTCACTTGAAACTGTAGTCAATGGTCTGTCATTCATGATGCTCTCAACTTCGCACAAAGCTGTCTGTAGAGTCTCATCATCCAATCTCTGTTCTTTTAGAACGGAACACAGAATCTTTTTTACAGGTCTGATGAGCCTCTCCCAAACTCCACCATGGTGGGCTCCATATGGCGGATTAAAAGTCCATTTTACTCCGTCCCCGAGTAATGCATTTTGAATCTTGTGTTGATTCAGGTCTTTAAGAGCAGCTCTAAGCTCTTTCTGCGCTCCCACAAAGTTTGTGCCGTTGTCTGTCCTGATGCTTGTCACTTGCCCTCTGCGACATATGAATCTGCGCAAAGCATTGATGCAGGAGTCAGTGTCCAATGAGCTCGAAACTTCCAGATGTATGGCACGACTCACAAGGCAGGTGAAGATCACTCCCCAACGTTTTACATTTGCTCTGCCTCGTTTAACCTCCAGGGGTCCAAAGAAGTCAATACCAACATGAGTAAAGGGTGGTAGATCTAGAGACACCCGATCCTCTGGGAGGTCAGCCATTTTCTGCTCTCCAACTGTGGCTAGCATTCTTCGGCAGAAAACACAGGCTTTGATTATTTTTCTGGCTGCCGAGTTAGCACGAGGCAACCAGAATCTTTGATTTAGTCTTGAGAGCATGTGGCTTCTCCCCGAGTGTCCAATCTGCTGATGGATGTGGCCCAGGATCAGTTTGGATATAGTCGAGTCTTTGGGCAAGATAATGGGGTTCTTCAGATCCATTGGCATTGCCGATTTGCTTATTCGTCCTCCCACTCTTAATATGCCTTCAACTAAGATTGGGTCCAGCTTCCTGATAGAGCTGCTTGCTCTTACTTGCCTTCCTTTCTCCAAAAGTGCAAGTTCCTGAGAGAAGTGACGTCTTTGCTCAAAGTCAATTATTGACTTTTCAGCTTCTCTAATGTCCTCCACAGACAGATGTTGTGATCCAAATGTCAACTTTAGCTTGTTCATTTTGTCCTTTAAGGATTTCAAAAGAGTCCAATCTGGGGCAAGGTCAGCTTTAGCAGATTTCCTTCTTTGATTTAGCAGAAGAAGGATTCCCCTTAATTTAAGTATCCAAGCAACCCCTCTCTGCAGTCTGCTCCATGATGAGTAATACTCAAACAGTTTGCTGGTTGGGTTGGTTTCGTGGACACTCAAACTGTTAACTGCTACGTCCTTTCTAACCTCTGGGTCCTCTGATGGAATAAGGCCCAGGTTCTTAGGTGTTTTTGGCCAATATTCCTTTTCCTTTTCCAGATACTTAGGTCCTGTTATCCACCTTGATGTCTTTAGAAAGTCTTCTACATGCAGCCCACGGGATGCTTCGTCGGCAGGGTTGTCCATGGAGCTCACATGCCTCCACTGCTTCTCCTGAGACAGGTCCTTGATCACTGAAACTCTGTTTGCCACAAATGTGTGATATCGTTTAGTCTGGTTGCTGATGTATCCGAGGACAGAGGTGCTATCTGTCCAGAAAGTTGAGTCGTTGAGGTCCACTTTAAGCTCCCTTTTCAACATCCTGTCCACCTTTACTGCAAGTGTTGCTGCAGTAAGCTCCAATCTGGGAATAGTGATCTGTTTGAGTGGAGTCACTCTGGATTTCCCCAAAATAAATGAAACATGGACCCTTCCCATACTGTTTGTAAAGCGAAGATAGCTGGTGGTGCCGTAACCTTTTTCGCTTGCGTCACAGAAGTGATGAAGCTCTGCAGTCCTGATTGGTCCAAAATGCTCAGGTTTCATACACCTGTGCACTTGAAATCTGCTGAGCTGTTCCAACTCTGTGATCCATTTCTGCCATTGTTTTGAGTATTCTTCTGGGATGATTTCATCCCATCCACACTTTATCCTGCATAGCTCTTGGAGGATCTGCCTGGCTTTAAGGATAAATGGGGAGAGGAATCCTAATGGGTCGTAGATGGAACTGACTGTAGAGAGGATCCCTCTCCTGGTAAGAGCTCCGTTTTTGATATTGACTTTGAATATGAAGGAGTCTTTCTCTGTATCCCATTTGATTCCAAGTGCTCTTTCTATTGGCAGGTTTTCCCTGTCAAAGTCCAGATCCTTGAATAGCTTTGCTCTGTGATGCTCAGGTATACTTGCAAGCACTTCACGGTTGTTACAGACCCATTTGGTCAATGAGAAACCTCCTTTGGTGCATGCGTCTCTGAGGTCTCTGATAAGCTTAATAGCTTGTTCAACTGTGGCCACTGATTTGAGGCAATCATCAACGTAAAAGTTGGAATTGATTGTTTCAGTTACCTCTTCATCGTACTTGAAGCTGTTGTCTTCTGCCACTTGTCTGAGAGCATAGTTAGCAATGCTAGGTGAGGACACAGCACCAAAGAGGTGGACCTTCATTCTATATGCCTCCAATGCCTTTTCAGTGTCTCCATCTGGCCACCACAGAAACCTAAGGAAGTCTTTGTGCTCTCTCTGGACTTGCACTTGATAGAACATTGCCTCGATGTCCCCCATGAAAGCAATTTGTTCTTGGCGGAATCTAAGCAGAACTCCAATGAGAGTGTTTGCCAGGTCTGGACCTTGGAGAAGTTCCTTGTTAAGAGATGTGCCTTTGCATGATGCAGTGCAGTCAAACACAACTCTAAGTTTGCGCTTTTGTTGATGGTAAACACCGTGGTGAGGTATGTACCATATCTGTCCATCATTCCTGTTAAGCTGTTCTGGTGGCACTCTCTCTGCATAACCCTTTTTTAACACATCCTCCATGAATGTTTTGTATTCCATGGCATATTCTGCATCCCTCTTAAACCTCTTTAGGAGATTTAGAGTACGTTGTTTTACCATTTCATAGTTATCAGGCATAACTATGTCCTTTTTTCGAAAAGGCAAGGGTACTTCATTGTGGCTCTAACAAGTGCTTTTAAATAAAAGACGTGGAGGGTGGATTCAAACAGGCTGACACACCCGCAGAGAAGGAGATTACAATCACCGATCTGCAGGGGAGAGAAACTGGGGGGAGAGGAGATCACACAGGGTGTTGAGGTTATTAAAACATGTTTGAGTGGTGGGAGGCGGACCCATCAGTTGTACTTTTCGTTTAATCGGCCCGGGTCAATGGTGCCCAGGCGATGGATCCACCTCCGCTCCGCCGCTCGCCTCTGACCCGTGCTCCAGCCGCTGCTGCTCTCCAGGCCCATAGACTGCACGTTCTGGAGGTCATGGAGTTTGAAATGGTTGTATAAAACGCTCGTGCCGTCCCCGTCTCTGATTCTGTATCGGTGTTGTTTTATTCTGAGGCTGATCTCATTGCGCGTTTCCCCCACAAAGAGTCTGTGGCAGGCCTTGCACCTAATTGCATAAATAGCGTTTTTTGTGTTAGGTGTCAAGACCTGCCGAACATTACTCCCCTCTCGAGAGAAGGGATTACAAATGTGGGGGAGGCGAATGAAATCAACCTCAGAAACTCGAGGCGCCTCCCTAGTTTTGGTGCTTTTGTTGAGGTTTGTGTGGACCAGAAGGTCCTGGAGATTCTTATTCCTCCAGTAAGCGGAGATCAGCCGGGTGTGTGAGACAAGTGAACTGAGTCAGCCTGCCAACAAGCAGCCGTCTGCTGTCATTTGAAACATGTTCCCCCACTTTTTAACACAGTTTTACCCACGTTTTGAGCACTTATTCCTGGGTCAATGTGTCCTCTTCCCCCCCTGGGTGTGTGTATGTCTGCCTTTGAGTGTGATATGCTGCTTAAAGCAGTGATTCTGCTGTTTTTAGTTTATTGTACATTTAATAAATTAAATATGATTAATATGTACATTGTTCTGTCTATACTGACACGTTTATGTCCATATCTCTGTCTGTTTGATGACTCCAATGTACACCGCCTAAAAACGACAATTATGACTGAATTAAAACAGTTTGACCTGATTTTAACACTCATGTAGCCATGTTTGCAGCGCTGCTCACCGGGTAACACTTGAAATACACTCTCCTGTTGAATTAAAACAGTTCCCCTGACTTTAAACACTAATGTACCCATGATTCAGACACTTATTCCTGGGTTAATATTTCATCTTTTCCACCACCACTCGTGCTCGGCTTGTTTTGTTATTGTACGCAAGTTGCTCAGGCTGCATTAACTCAGTTACAAAGCTGTATAACATGAGCACAAAGAGCACAACTTCAGTCGACTCCATCTCCATCATGTCTGAGGTCGGAAGGTAAACAACAGACGCCTAATGTACAGCGAGTGGGTGGGCGTCGCAGTATACGCGGGAACTTTTTCTTCTTCTTCTCTTGTTTTTGTAGCGGATTGCAAACAACTTTAAGGTGCATACCGCCACCTACTGTACTCGCCGTGAAGTGGTTTGTGGCCTGCCAGTAAAGCCAAAGCAGAAGAAGAAGAAGTGACGTCAGCGGCTCATTTGCATAATCTTCCCTCAGGGAAAAGTACTCCGGTGTGAACGCGATCTGTACTAAGTGCCCTGGGGTTAAAAGCGCCGGGGCACTGAGTGCCTGAACTAAGTACTGCAAAGTACTTGGTGTGAACGTGATCTGTACTAAGTGCCCGGGGGTCAAAAGCGCCGGGGCTCTGAGTGCCGGAACTAAGTACTGCAAAGTACTCCGGTGTGAACGCGATCTGTACTAAGTGCCCTGGGGTAAAAAGCGCCGGGGCTCTGAGTGCCAGAACTAAGTACAGGAAAGTACTTGGTGTGAACGCGCCTAATGAAAGACACTCGGAGGGGTTTTTTGGGAGAAGACCTCTTCTGACGTCTCCACTGCCCTAAACCCCTTTCAAAGATTTCCTCCCTAGTGACACTAACATTAAAGAGTGTCGTTGTGTCCACTCGTCCACTAAGTGTTTCGATGGCTTCAGCAAGACTTGAAGGAAACAATTAGAAGTTGATTAGACAACTGGATCTAAAACGTTTTCCCTTAAGAGACCCCTTTTGTATCATTGAGTAAACTGACGACCCCTGACTGATGTGGCCTCTTTTAAATGATATTCAAGGCATAACAATAACAATGCAGAGCAACGGATGAACGGTACAACACAAATAGTGAACACAATAACTGCAGGACGTTTGTTTAAAATAAGCAATTACAGGTACATTTGAAGCATATTACCTTTTCACTCGCCCTGTCAGTTCTTCACTGGCATGTTCTTCCAAATCGATCATTTGTGTCGACTGCAATGTATTGATGAGGGAAAAAAGATTTCAATGGGGCATGCCTTAATCATGGTTTACAATATCTAACACTGCAAGAAAAAACTATATAAAGAATGTGCATAATAGGAGAAAAATAAACCTTAGCCGTAGCATCCAGGCCGCTTCCAATGGTACCATTTTGGAATATGATTGCATAAGTATATATGATATCTATGTGGGAAGAGCAAAACAAGTGTGCAGTTAGAACTATAACCCTCCACACATGTCACCTCTGTTGAAGCTGATTTGGGACCAGTAGTACTTCAGTGGATTGGGTAACTACAGTAATACATACAAAATGTCCCCAAATTGGGATCAATAAAGTGCTTCTTGTATTATCTTGACTGCTTTCCTTATTATTTTTTCTATCTTACCTGGGAGTGGTCAGCATTTTCGGGGATATTGAGAGTCCTCCTGCCAAGTCCAGCCTGGAGAAGGACCATTTCATCCGATGGTGTTCTTTCTGTGCACGTATTGAGCAGAAAGAACTGGATTGGGGTTGACCTAAGAGCCCTTCTTTTGGGAGATATAGCTTTTACCGGATTTGAATAGGCCGGGGAAAGCCCTGAGGAGTTGAAAACAATGTGTAAGAGAGGCATTTAAGAAGCTGTTATACAATATATTCATTCTAAACAATCTGAAGAGCGTTCATTTCTATTAAAAAATACCCTGAATTATAGTCAATTGCCCAGTTATTACAATGACAATTCAGTTCAGAACTATCTTTATTTCCTAACGGATCCAAACCGGGCCATATTTTGATCCACTGTATTTCCTGCTGTAGAAGGAAAGCCAGGGGTCCTTTGTTGCTGCTGCCCCTGGACTGCCTGACGCTGCCTTGTCCCAGCCTGCTGCCTGTTGCCAAGAGCAGACTGCTGCTGTCCCTGTATAGTAGGCTGTCTGTTGCCCACCTCCACCTGCTCTCCCTGAACCTGTACTTCATCTGTGAACACAATTTAAAGATGTCTAAATAAACTGAGTACTAAATACGTAAAGTAGTTAGAATATATAAAGGCTTCATTAATTAAACATTACCCAGATAGTCACAAGCCCTGGAAATAAATAGAAGAAGAACAAGAAGAAGATGAACCTTTAGTTCAGTTTTTCACTCTGGTTTTAATATAGGTCGGTCAAACTGTCACTGAAACACCTCGGCGTGCTTCGGCCGGCCAAGACTGCAGCTGTCATCTTCTGTAAACGACTGACCATTAGATGAATCTGTGAAGACAAGTGATCTCCCCCTAGTTTCACTTACGATGTTGAGAAGTTGGTTCAGCCAAGGCAACAACACGCCTGGTAGCATTTTGTAACTCTGTTAAAACAGACACAAACAAGAAATAGTCAAATTGATTGTCACAGTGCAAAGACATGTTGTTTATCCAGATCTGCTGACAGTTCACTTTAGCTAACCTTTATTATTGTGGGCAGACAGCTGTGTCACTTTCTTCTTATACCGTGGCTTGTAAATAATGCAATGTCAATATCTGAAATGCCCGTCAAGCATATCAAATGATAGTTATGTTAAACCATAGTTTTCTATATGCATAGCTAAAAGTACCGTACCTTTGTACGTACCTCCTTGTCGTCGGCCATTCTTTTTCTGCGGGGCTTTCCCGCTCCGATATCTCTGGTCATTTGAAAACGGCCAATCATAAAAGAGGAGGGGTGTAACCAATTAGATTTGGCGTTACTGGCACATGGAACACACACACATCACATGGAACACACACAACACATGGAACACACACATCACATGGAACACACACATCACATGGAATACACACAACACATGGAACACACATCACATGGAACACACACATCACATGGAACAAACAACACATGGAACACACATCACATGGAACACACACATCACATGGAACACACACATCACATGGAACACACACATCACATGGAACACATGGAACACACACAACACATGGAACACACACATCACATGGAACACACACATCACATGGAACACACACAACACATGGAACACACACATCACATGGAACACACACAACACATGGAACACACACAACACATGGAACACACACAACACATGGAACACACACATCACATGGAACACACACATCACATGGAACATACACATCACATGGAACACACACATCACATGGAACACATGGAACACACACATCACATGGAACACACACATCACATGGAACACATGGAATACACACATCACATGGAATACACACATCACATGGAACACACACAACACATGGAACACACACACATCATATGGAACACACACATCACATGGAACACACACATCACATGGAACACACACATCACATGGAACACATGGAACACACACAACACATGGAACACACACATCACATGGAACACACACAACACATGGAACACACACATCACATGGAACACACACATCAAATGGAACACACACACAACACATGGAACACACACATCACATGGAACAAACAACACATGGAACACACACAGCACACGGAACACACACATCACATGGATCACATGGAACACACACAACACATGGAACACACACAACACATGGAACACACATCACATGGAACACACACATCACATGGAACACACACACATCACATGGAACACACACAACACACACATCACATGGAACACACACAACACATGGAACACACACATCACATGGAATACACACAACACATGGAACACACACAATACATGGAACACACATCACATGTAACACACACATCACATGGAACAAACAACACATGGAACACACATCACATGGAACACACACATAACATGGAACACACACATCACATGGAACACACACATCACATGGAACACATGGAACACACACAACACATGGAACACACACATCACATGGAACAAACAACACATGGAATACACACATCACATGGAACACACACATCACATGGAACACACACATCACATGGAACACATGGAACACACACATCACATGGAACACACACAACACATGGAACACACACAACACATGGAACACACACATCACATGGAACACTCACATCACATGGAACACACACATCACATGGAATACACACAACACATGGAACACACATCACATGGAACACACACATCACATGGAACAAACAACACATGGAACACACATCACATGGAACACACACATCACATGGAACACACACATCACATGGAACACACACATCACATGGAACACATGGAACACACACAACACATGGAACACACACATCACATGGAACACACACATCACATGGAACACACACAACACATGGAACACACACATCACATGGAACACACACAACACACATGGAACACACACAACACATGGAACACACACAACACATGGAACACACACATCACATGGAACACACACAACACATGGAACACACACATCACATGGAACACATGGAACACACACATCACATGGAACACACACATCACATGGAACACATGGAACACACACATCACATGGAATACACACATCACATGGAACACACACAACACATGGAACACACACAACACATGGAACACACACATCACATGGAACACACACAACACATGGAACACACACATCACATGGAATACACACATCACATGGAACACATGGAACACACACAACACATGGAACACACACATCACATGGAACACACACATAACATGGAACACACACATCACATGGAACACACACATCACATGGAACACACACAACACATGGAACACACACATCACATGGAACACACACATCACATGGAACACACACAACACATGGAACACACTCACATCACATGGAACACACACATCACATGGAACACACACAACACACACATCACATGGAACACGCACAACACATGGAACACACACATCACATGGAACACACACATCACATGGAATACACACATCACATGGAACAAACAACACATGGAACACACACATCACATGGAACACACACATCACATGGAACAAACACATCACATGGAACACACACAACACATGGAACACACATCACATGGAACACACACATCACATGGAACACACACAACACATGGAACACACACATCACATGGAACACACACACAACACACACATCACATGGAACACACACATCAAATGGAACACACACAACACATGGAACACACACAACACATGGAACACACACATCACATGGAACACACACATCACATGGAACACACACAACACATGGAACACACACACATCACATGGAACACACACAACACATGGAACACACACAACACATGGAACACACACAACACATGGAACACACACATCACATGGAACACACACAACACATGGAACACACACAACACAGGGAACACACACAACACATGGAACACACACATCACATGGAACACACACATCACATGGAACACACACATCACATGGAACACACACATCACATGGAACACACACATGACATGGAACACATGGAATACACACATCACATGGAATACACACATCACATGGAACACACACAACACATGGAACACACACATCACATGGAACACACACATCACATGGAACACACACATCACATGGAACACACACAACACATGGAACACACACATCACATGGAACACACACAACACATGGAACACACACATCACATGGAACACACACATCACATGGAACACACACACAACACATGGAACACACACATCACATGGAACAAACAAACAACACAGCAGCTACGGAGTTCTAGACCTGAGATCAAACACACTAGACATCCTCATGAGGAACCGGCGTATTAGGTAAGGAAAATTGGATCTGACTGCCGTAGGCAGACGGATCGTTGCACTCTCCGTCGTAGATTCCGTCCAGGTGTAATCATATCTCACTCCAGTTCCTCTCGTAAACTGTTTCGGATAAAAATTATGTTTAAGATGCCATATCACGGTAGTGTTTATACTGACATCCACATTAAAAATTCACACATCTTCAGTAGAAAACCCAGATATCATTGAATGTTTCAGCCATTACATCCATACATTCTCCTCTGGGGGTGGCCCTGCGTGGGGGGATCACTTCCCAGCAGTGTGCGTCTTAAAAATTGTAGCTTTGCGAGTAGGCCTCAGCGTGCAGGAAGACAATTTAGCCGGAACAAAGTGAGCCTGGGAGATGGCGTCACTCTTATATAGTAGGGCGGGGCCTCGTAAAGTCACCGTATATTCCCTTTCAAACAGAGCCTGGAGATGGCCTCTGAATTAATTTTGGGATGAGCCTTATGAAGCTTCCCTATACTCCCGTGAGCAGGTAAGTATGTGCGACGTGTTCCAGTGTGTGGGCTTAATTTTTAGCTTTCCAACACGGATCAGGCTATGCGCGTGGACCACCATCTTAGGTTCAGGTCAGTAGGCCACCATCTTAGGGTTAGGCACGTAGCCGAGATGGTTAGGGTTAGGGCTAGACGGAAGGAGAGTGTGTTAAGAGGAGCTAAACAGATCTCCACACAGCAGCTACGGAGTCCTAGACCTGAGATCAAACACACTAGACATCCTCATGAGGAACCGGCGTATTAGGTAAGGAAAATTGGATCTGACTGCCGTAGGCAAACAGATCGGTGCACTCTCCGTCGTAGATTCCGTCCAGGTGTAATCATATCTCACTCCAGTTCCTCTCGTAAACTGTTTCGGATAAAAATTATGTTTAAGATGCCATATCACTGTTTATACTGACATCCACATTAAAAATTCACACATCTTCAGTAGATAACCCAGATATCATTGAATGTTTCAGCCATTACATCCATACATTCTCCTCTGGGGGTTAGGGTTAGGGTTAGGGTTAGGGGTTAGGGTTAGGGGTAGGGTTAGGGGTAGGGTTAGGGTTAGGGTTAGGTTTTTGTAAGGGCCACCAGATCTCCCCATGTCGCCCGACGACTTCATGGTTATACAGAGATCCAAGGAGAGGCACGGGCCATTCGAGAACGTGTCGGCGCCTACCCTAGCTTAGTACCATAGACTGAGTCATAAATGTGTAGAGGTGTGAAGTAGACAGGGTAATTTAAGCTTGAAGGACAGAGACAAGGAGGTTAGCGGTAAGTACCAACGAATACCTTCCCCTTGCCGCAATGGCCGTATCTGTTTATGGCCCGTTTCCTTGCGTCATCCCCAGAAGGGCTCGCCCAGAAAGGGTTTGAAAAAAAGTTCAGAATGAAAAAGTGGGGAGAGGAAATGTGGTTTCATTAATTAAGAGTTTTGGGATTTAGATAAAAAATGTACCATTAGTTAATTTGAATGGTTTGAATTGAGAGTTAATTTTTAGGTAAGCAGTCAGAGTTTTAAGTTTAGGCAGCAAAGCTCGATTAGTTAGGTTTAGAATTGAATAAGGAGCCAGAGCTTAGGTTCATGCAGCAAAGTTCGATTGGTAAGGTTTAGAATTAGGTAAGGGGCCAGAGTTTAGGTTTAGGCGACAAGGTTCGATTGGTTAGGGTTAGGGTTAAGGTTAGGGTTAGAATTGGGTAAGGGGCCAGAGTTTAAGTTTAGGCGGCAAGATTCGATTGGTTAGGTTTAGGGTTAGGGTTAGGGTTAGGGTTAGGGTTAGGCGTTAGAAATGTTGAATCCTGTCACCGTGAAACGGCGGCAGGATCGAATGCTCTCTCCGTCGTTGTCACACATCAAGGCATGTTCACCTCTCATTCAGGCCCCTGGGATACACTGTGTCGAATCTGGCTATCCAAAGTCTCTCACCTCTCCGTCTCTGGGCCACAGACCATCTGGAGTTGGACTCCAGGACCGCTGCTTGAACGGATTGCCATCCATGGAGCAGGAAGTGAGTAACCAAGGGAGTAAGTGTGTTTTTTCTTTTCAAAATATTATGTCTGTGTTGGGTGAATCGTATTGAAATTGTATTGCCAGTTTCACCCACATACTGTAATCCACAATGTTTACATGTAATGAGGTAAACACCGTTTTTAGATTGTAGACTGCCCCGATCCTGTGTTTTATAAACATTGTTATTGGATTTGCTGCGCAACCAGATTTGTTGCTGAAAAAAATCACCATGACCTCTGGAATTTGGGGTCAATATGGGTTGTATTTTAGCTTTGACCAAGTACGACTGCAGGTTTCTGTTTTTCCTAAACGCTGCAATAATAGTGTGGTCTTGTAGAATGTCCGTATTACCTATAATGTTTTGGAAGTTGGATTTGATGACTCTTACTAATTTAACAGCTGACTGGGAATATGTAGTTATAAAAGGCAATTTGGAGGAGACCGAAATGGGTTTCGTCTGTTGAAATGTTCTAAAGCAAGTTCTTAGAAAGGAGCGAGTATACCCTCTAGAGAACAATGCTCCAAAGAGCGTTTTGGTGGCCATAATGAAATCATCTCTGTTGCTGCATATTCTATGGAACCTCAAAAGTTGTGATTTAACCAATCCCGCGTAAGTGTGATTCGGATGGTGGCTAGTTTTGTGGAGCAGGGCGTGGGTGTCTGTCTCTTTAAAAAATACTTTGGCATCCAATTGATGTGTATTATGGAAGTTAATTCCTTTGAATGTGGTGGTGTCCAGAAAGTCCACTGAGGTGTAGCTGGTGATGGATTTAAGTGAGATGGATTTGTTGTGGTTATTGAGAGTGACAACAAATAAATCAAAATCCTCTTTTGAGTGAGACCACACGCCCCAGATGTCGTCCAGATATCTAAAATAGTATTTGGGAGTCTTATGGCAGGAGGAAAGGGCTGAGGTTTCCCACTCTGCCATACATTTTTTCGCATAGGCCGGTGCAAACTTCTTTCCCATAGCAGTGCCTTTAATCTGCAGAAAGAAATCTCCATTAAATTCAAAGTCATTACGTGTCAAATTAATTTCTAATAATTGTAGTAATTCCTTATCTGGTCTTTTTTTATCAGGGTGTTTCCAGAATATGTTTTTTATGGCTTGTATGCCTTCTTGGATGTCAATGTTTGTGTATAAGCTATCTACATCCATGATGAATAGCATGGCGTCCTGAGGTATATCGAGTAGTCTAATTCTTCTTAAAAAGTCGTAGGTGTCCTTTATGTAGCTGGCGTGGGTGATGGAAAGAGGATAGAGGAAAAAATCAATGAACTCGGCCGTAGGTTTCGCTGCTGCAATCAGACACTATGGGTCTGCCAGGAGGAATTTCATGAGGTAAGGACCATTTATGTCTTTCCTTGTGTATTTTTGGCAGCATGTAAAATAGTCTGGCCCTGGGTACATCGGTGCCTGATAGAAACTTCATTTGTTTGGCATTTATGAATTTTTTGTCATATAGTGTTTGTAAAATCTGGTCAACTAATTTGATTGTGTCCAGATAAATCGGTTTGTTCAATTTGGAATAATAGTTGGTGTCCGATAATTGTCTGTATCCCTCCCATAGGTACTGGTCCCGGTCCATAACAACCACTACACTACCTTTATCGGCTGGCTTAATGATGATCTGTTTATTGTTGCTGAGCTCCTGCAATGCTGCAACCTCCTCTGGACAGAGGTTCGGTTGGACTCGGAGCATCTGGAAGCTGCTATCAAAATGGTTGATATCAGCTGCGATGAGAGTAGTGAATTCCGCCGGAAGTGTGCCAGCGGCGGGAACCCAGTGCGATTTGGGAGTAAATGGAGGTGGGACAGAATCTTCTTTGTGTTGAAAATATGTTGCTAGTTTCAGTCTCCTGTGGTACTGTTGTAAATCCCATCTGTCTTGCTCGATAAGATTTGTGTTACTACCTTTTGTAGGGATGAAATTTAGACCCCTGTTTAATAGCGAGATCTGCGGGGGAGTCAATGTGACGTGTTTGGCTAATATTAAAACATTTTTATTCCCCTCCTGTAAAGGCAGATTTGAGGGGACATTTAGTTTACCTGCTCACACCAGTGTTGAAGCATGAGTCTTGCGGTGGACTTCGTCCAATGGACATTATCCTTTTCGGTCCCAAATGACCCGCTTGGCAGCTGTGGTATGTGCTTTAGATTCTGTGTGATGTAGTCATTTAAATCGAGCAAATGTTTTTGTTCATGATGTGGCAGAAGGTATGAGTAATTTATTATAGGTATCCAGATTGCTGCCTGTGGGAACCTCAACTTAGCAGCTCGGACTGCTGCCAGCAGCTGTTTCAAGGTGGTCTTCTTAACTTGATTTGATCTGTTGTTTAGTCCAAATGACAAGATCACTTTTTCCACCACAGTGGAAGAAGTGGCCTTTTTGATAATGGCCTCGGCATGTCTGAACGTAGCCCCCGGGTAACTGTCAATTTGCAGATTATCTATGGTGAATGGAGGGAGTCGCGCTAAATTGGAGTCCCCCATTATTAGCCATTTTTTGCCGACACTCAAACTCCAGTCCTGTAGTTTTTTGACTGTGTTGAGGTGTTTATTAGGTCTGCGTGTTGCTATCATTGGCTCAGGTGGTGTGGGTCGTGACTGCAGCACTGTGTTCATTTGCAGTTGACTCTGGATTGCCGCGTCGAGGCTGCGTGTCGCAACTGGGGACCGAGAGAGAACGGGACAACTAGGCCGTGGAGGGAGCGTTGCTGGTCCCAGAGCGTCCTCCAATACCTCCGGCGACAGAACGAGAATAGAATCCTCTTCAGTCGACACACATGGGTTGAAAGAAGGAGGAGGAGAGTGAGCAGGAGGCTGAGATGTCAAACCGAGTACCCGCCTTCCCCTCGGTGTCAATCGAGGAAGCTTTCTAGTCCTCTGTGTTTTAGGAGCAGGTGCGGTAAGTACAATGCTGGGGGGAATGAGGTACTTTGTTACAACCTCCACTAAAGGTGCTTTTCTTTTTTTAGGGTTCACAGTATGTGTGGGTGATGTGTGGGGTGCCGGGGTCTGTGAGGGGGACCCAATGTGTGCAGGTGGAGCATGTATTTGTGCCACACTTGTGTTTGCAGAAGGACCCACACCCTCTGTTTGGGCTGTGCAGGTGCGGTTACTGTTCGGTCAACAATCTGAGCCGTCAACAGAGCCGCAGTCTGTACCAGTGTTTCATCCTGTAAGCGGCGTCCCAGGTTTCTCTTGGCCCAGGATGAAGCCACATCCAGTGGATTCTGCCAGTGGTAAGTAGACAATGTATTTCATTTGATTATCTGAGTTTCCATCTCATCTGTGTAGTGATCCCGTAGGATCATCATGGTTGTAAAACACCAATTTTTTGCATTGCCTTCAATCAGGGCCTGTGTGTCGGGGTGAGGAGAAGCCGGCTTGATCACCGTGGCCAGGTGTTCAGTCATTTTGGCTATGTTTGGTGGAGGATCTTCCGCCGACACGTTTTTCAGATGATGGATAGTTTTAATGATGGTGTGGATACAGTGTGCTTTCAATAGAAAATCTGGATCCTCTGACTGTTGTTTTTTCTCCTGATGACTGTTTCTGTATGTGGGGTACGTATTGTTTTTGTACTGTGTGTTGTACCGTTTTTTCTCCTGATGACTGTTGAGGTACGTATTGTTTTTGTACTGTGTGTTGTACTGTTTTTTCTCCTGATGACTGTTGAGGTAAGTATTGCTTTTGTACTGTGTGTTGTACTGTTGTTTCTCCTGATGACTGTGGAGGTAAGTATTGTTTTTGTACTGTGTGTTGTTGTGCTGTTTTTTCTCCTGATGACTGTTTCTGTTTGTGGGGTAAGTATTGCTTTTGTACTGTGTGTTGTACTTTTTGTTGTTATGGTTCTGTTTGGTAGCCCTCACATTGTTGTAAGTGGAGTTCTGATTTTGGTATTCTGTAGGATACCGGGTTTCAAAAAATTGTGGCTTATAGCCTGGCTCTTTGTAGCGTTGTCGGGAACTGTTGTCCCCGTATGTTCGTGGTCCGGCCCGTGTGACAGATGTTTTTAAGTTAAGTGAAATCCATCTCACTTAAATCCATCACCAGCTACACCTCAGTGGACTTTCTGGACACCACCACATTCAAAGGAATTAACTTCCATAATACACACAAATTGGATGCGAAAGTATTTTTTAAAGAGACAAGACACCCACGCCCTGCTCCACAAAACAAGCCACCATCCGAATCACACTCACGCGGGATTGGTTAAATCACAGCTTTTGAGGTTCCATAGAATATGCAGTAACAGAGAGGATTTCATAATGGCCACCACAACGCTCTTTGGAGCATTGTTCTCTAGAGGGTATACTCGTTCCTTTCTAAAAACTTGCTTTCGAACGTTTCAACAGACGAAACCCATTTTGGTCTCCTCCAAATTGCATTTTATCACTACATATTCCCAGTCAGCTGTTAAATTAGTAAGAGTCATCAAATCCAACTTTCAAAACATTATAGGAAAAACGGACATTTTACAAGACCACACGATAATTGCAGCGTTTAGGAAAAACAGAAACCTGCAGTCGTACTTGGTCAAAGCAAAGATACAACCCATATTGACCCCAAATTCCAGGGGTCACGGGGATTTTTTTCAGCAACAAATCTGGTTGCGCAGCAAATCCAACAACAATGTTTATAAAACACAGGATCTGGGCAGCCTACAATCTAAAAACTGTGTATACCTTATTACATGTAAACGTTGTGGACTACAGTATGTGGGTGAAACTGGTAACACAATTTCGATACGATTCACTCAACATAGATATAATATTTTGAAAAGAAAAAACACATTTACTCCATTGGTTACTCACTTCCTGCTCCACAGATGGCAATCTGTTCAAGCAGCGGTCCTGGAGTCCAACTCCAGATGGCCTGTGGCCCAGAGACGTAGAGGTGAGAGGCTATGGATAGCCAGATTCGACACAGTGTATCCTAGGGGCCTGAATGAGAGATGAACATGCCTGGATGTGTGACAACGACGGAGAGTGCATTCGATCCTGCCGCCGCTTCACGGTGACAGGATTCAACATTTATAACGCCTAACACAGCCAGTTCCTCTTGTTACCATGTCTGGTGTGTTTATTATCTCTGATGGTCCTGCATAGTCACTGTGGGGAGATTTGGATGTTTCGTGGTTTTTCGTGTCTGGAAGACAGTGAAGGGCTTGGATTAAATGCTTATAATATTAATAATAGCACCTAGCCCTCACAATAATAACCTAAACACAACCACTCCCTCTTCACGCCTAAACCTAAGGATAGTGAGGCTTAAAACAATAATTTTTAAACTGCATAGTCACTGTGGGAAGATTTGCATGTTTCGTGGTTTTTCGTGTTTCGTGGTTTTTCGTGTATTAGACAGTGAAGGGCTTGGATTAAATGCTTATATCAATAATAGCACCTAGCCCTCACAATAAAAACCTAAACACAACCAGTCCCTATTCACGCCTAAACCTAAGGATAGTGAGACTTAAAAATAATTCCTCTTCACGCCTAAACTTAAGGATAGTGAGGCTCAATAATTCCTCTTCACGCCTAAACTGTCTGTTTGTTTTGTACAATGCCATGTCTTTTTATGCTGCTGCAACACAAACATTTCCCAAATTGGGATCAATAAAGTACCATCATATCTTATCTTATCTTATTAGATTCCTTTATCGTCTCTACACAGAGTACAGCGAAATTCCAAGCATTCCCGATGGTGCAATCACACATAACAGACAGTATAAGTATCATTTTGACAATACAAGCCAAACCTTTTAATATATAATATATAAAGTGACTAAATTGGACCTATGATACATTGAACAGTACGCTTCAAAACAACATTACCATACAAACACAAGAACAATACGGTCAAGGCAGTAAAACATGTAAACAAGTCAGTAAGTTATTGCACATGTATTTATCAGTGCAGTTGATAATTACAAAACTAGAAATTAATATGTGTTCTATAAAAACGGTATGAGGTAGAATATAAGGTGCAGTTGGATGTAAACTCGTCATCAATTAACTATTTTAATTAAATTGCCATTTGTAATACTTTTTGACTCTTTCCGCATGTTTTCTTTTACAATGTTATTCTTAACAGCAAATTTACCTAACACCTAGCGATTTCAGCATGAAACAGATTTAAAGTCTTTCTTACATCCCATCCATTGCTTCGTTGCCACATTCAGCCCATTGTCCTCCTTTACTGTCCTTCTTTCCATCATGTTCTCCTCATAAAAAACACTTCCCCTTGACTTGAAATCATGTTATAACCCTATCCATCAGGAGGAACCTCATTTTGAGTTCCTGTCGCAGTCCTTCCACTCAAAGTCCATCACTGGTTTATCCGTCTGCATCAGAAAGCCTCTGGCAGCCACGAGCTCTCTGGACCACTCTGTGCGCATCTGGAACTACGAAACAAAGTAAGAGACCCTCACAAACCAACCAAACCAAGTCTCTTTTATCCAGTCTTATGTTCACTCTTATGTCCTCTCCTAAAGAGTGCAGGGGTTAAATTCGGTCCCAGTCTCATTGGGAGTCTGCTTGTGTTGTTTTCTAGGTGGAGCAAAGTGGCGTTGAAGAAGAACTTCAGAGGGCTTTCTGTCGGCAGCATGATCATATGAAGAAAACGGTCAACGGGCTCAAGACCAGACTGGCCAAATCTGCTGAGCAGCATGAGCAGGTCTACGTCAAGATCCTGAAGGTAAGACATGCAACAGATTTAAAATATTGGAACAATCCTAGTCTATAGTTGTATTCACATGACTCGTCGCCCCCCCCGCAGTAGAACGTTGGTCTGACCATCATCATAAATGAGCTGCATAAGGAGCTGCTTCTGCAGAGAACTCAGAGTGACTCCCAACTCCTCCACCGTGCAGAGAGGCCTTCATCGACACAATAATACCCGTCAATGATTTGCATTTGTTAAGCTTGTATTATTTGTATAAGATTTAAAATGTATCTTCGTCAGCAAATCACCGTTTGATTTATTCCTGAATATAAGACTGAGAATATGGAGCATGGTCAGATCGATAAGAGCAACACTCAGCTGAAGCTCAGCGTCTCCGAGCTGAGGCTCAAACTGAGGACCAGAGACAAGGAGATGCACAAGGACTGTTGTAAATCCCATCTGCCTTGCTCGATAAGATTTGTGTTACTACCTTTTGTAGGGATGAAATTTAGACCCCTGTTTAATAGCGAGATCTGCGGGGGAGTCAATGTGACGTGTTTGGCTAATATTAAAACATTTGTATTCCCCTCCTGTAAAGGCAGATTTGAGGGGACATTTAGTTTACCTGCTCACACCAGTGTTGAAGCATGAGTCTTGCGGTGGACTTCGTCCAATGGACATTATCCTTTTCGGTCCCAAATGACCCGCTTGGCAGCTGTGGTATGTGCTTTAGATTCTGTGTGATGTAGTCATTTAAATCGAGCAAATGTTTTTGTTCATGATGTGGCAGAAGGTATGAGTAATTTATTATAGGTATCCAGATTGCTGCCTGTGGGAACCTCAATTTAGCAGCTCGGACTGCTGCCTGCAGCTGTTTCAAGGTGGTCTTCTTAACTTGATTTGATCTGTTGTTTAGTCCAAATGACAAGATCACTTTTTCCACCACAGTGGAAGAAGTGGCCTTTTTGATAATGGCCTCGGCATGTCTGAACGTAGCCCCCGGGTAACTGTCAATTTGCAGATTATCTATGGTGAATGGAGGGAGTCGCGCTAAATTGGAGTCCCCCATTATTAGCCATTTTTTGCCGACACTCAAACTCCAGTCCTGTAGTTTTTTGACTGTGTTGAGGTGTTTATTAGGTCTGCGTGTTGCTATCATTGGCTCAGGTGGTGTGGGTCGTGACTGCAGCACTGTGTTCATTTGCAGTTGACTCTGGATTGCCGCGTCGAGGCTGCGTGTCGCAACTGGGGACCGAGAGAGGACGGGACAACTAGGCCGTGGAGGGAGCGTTGCTGGTCCCAGAGCGTCCTCCAATACCTCCAGCGACAGAACGAGAATAGAATCCTCTTCAGTCGACACACATGGGTTGAAAGAAGGAGGAGGAGAGTGAGCAGGAGGCTGAGATGTCAAACCGAGTACCCGCCTTCCCCTCGGTGTCAATCGAGGAAGCTTTCTAGTCCTCTGTGTTTTAGGAGCAGGTGCGGTAAGTACAATGCTGGGGGGAATGAGGTACTTTGTTACAACCTCCACTAAAGGTGCTTTTCTTTTTTTAGGGTTCACAGTATGTGTGGGTGATGTGTGGGGTGCCGGGGTCTGTGAGGGGGACCCAATGTGTGCAGGTGGAGCATGTATTTGTGCCACACTTGTGTTTGCAGAAGGACCCACAGCCGTGGGCCTTACCCTCTGTTTGGGCTGTGCAGGTGCAGTTACTGTTCGGTCAACAATCTGAGCCGTCAACAGAGCCGCAGTCTGTACCAGTGTTTCATCCTGTAAGCGGCGTCCCAGGTTTCTCTTGGCCCAGGATGAAGCCACATCCAGTGGATTCTGCCAGTGGTAAGTAGACAATGTATTTCATTTGATTATCTGAGTTTCCATCTCATCTGTGTAGTGATCCCGTAGGATCATCATGGTTGTAAAACACCAATTTTTTGCATTGCCTTCAATCAGGGCCTGTGTGTCGGGGTGAGGAGAAGCCGGCTTGATCACCGTGGCCAGGTGTTCAGTCATTTTGGCTATGTTTGGTGGAGGATCTTCCGCCGACACGTTTTTCAGATGATGGATAGTTTTAATGATGGTGTGCAGGGTTCCCGCGGGGTCTTAAAAAGTCTTAAAAAGTCTTAAATTTGATAATCTGAATTTAAGGCCTTAAAAAGGTCTTAAATATGACCAAAAAAATAAGAAAGGTCTTAAATATGATTTAGAAGGTCTTAAAAATGATCGGATTTGAAAGGTACTTCTGTGTTGAGATCGCGTCTAAATGTGTTTTGGGGGAAATGTCCGGGCTGCAAAGTAACCAGTACGGTAAGAGCCTTTCAGTTCCCCCCAACAATTTGTATTGAAATAAATCAACATGGAACCAGTAATCACTAACTTTGTTTCCCCCGGCCCCTTATTGGAGAACACCCAGCTAGTAACCTAGCAAGCTTCAGCTAGCAGCAGTCAGAAACTCATGTATCTTAGAATCTACTTAAAAATAAATATGGGGAAGTGTAAGTTCAACCGTATTTGGTTGGAAAACATCGAATTTAGTGCTTGGTTGAAACCAGTGGAGGGGAACGTGTTTGAAGCCCGCTGCACCTTTTGCAAAAGAAAGTAGCGTATGCTAATGTAGCGTTAGCTAGTGCAGCAGCTCCTGCAACAACACCGGCGGACCTCTGGGCGACGTTTGGGTGTATGTCAACCCTAAAAGCGGAGGTGCCGTAGACGCTAAATACCGTAGCTAAACACCAATCATACAACAGCAACGATGAAAGATTGTAGCCAAGGCAGCAGAGCTCTGAATATAGCTCTTGTCACTCTCTCTCTCTCTCTCTCTCTCTCTCTCTCTCTCTCTCTCTCTCTCTCTCTCTCTCTCTCTCTCTCTCTCTCTCTCTCTCTCTCTCTCTCTCTCTCTCTCTCACACACACACACACACACACACACACACACACACACACACACACACACACACTAGGGCTGCTCGATTATGGCAAAAATCATAATCACGATTATTTTGGTCAATAATTGATATCAAGATTATTAAATACGATTATTCATTGACTTTGAAAACATCCATTTATTGAACTTTAAAACAAATAATAATTTGAACAGTATCTTTTTAACTGTTGATTACCCTGAACGTATAATTCAACTGCAAAACCAATACAAAAATAAATTAAATAAATTATACATTTAAATAAATAATATCAAAATAATAAATACCAATAAACAAGATCAACAAATATTTTGGAGCGCACTTCCACAAGCTACTAAACATATATAAATATGATAAATACAAATAAATTAGACTAAAATTAATTAGATCAAATATGTTGTAGTGCACTGTCACAACCGAGCAAAGCTAAATAATTTCGTAATTGTGGCAGGCCAAAATCGTAATTGCGATTTAAAATACGATTAATTGCACACCCCTAACACACACACACAAGCACACACAGACACATACACTTTTTGTCTAACACGCTAACACAGTTCTGTTATGCCTTTACATTTACTTTGTAAGTAATTATGGGACGTATTTCTTCTTTCATAGCAATTTTCCTTCATACTTTCTTGCCGTGAAATAGGTCTTAAATTCTATTCAAAGTGGTCTTAAAAAGGTCTTAAAAAGTCTTAAATTTGAGTAGGCGAAACCTGCAGGAACCCTGGGTGTGGATACAGTGTGCTTTCAATAGAAAATCTGGATCCTCTGACTGTTGTTTTTTCTCCTGATGACTGTTTCTGTATGTGTGGTACGTATTGTTTTTGTACTGTGTGTTGTACCGTTTTTTCTCCTGATGACTGTTGAGGTACGTATTGTTTTTGTACTGTGTGTTGTACTGTTTTTTCTCCTGATGACTGTGGAGGTAAGTATTGTTTTTGTACTGTGTGTTGTTGTGCTGTTTTTTCTCCTGATGACTGTTTCTGTTTGTGGGGTAAGTATTGCTTTTGTACTGTGTGTTGTACTTTTTGTTGTTATGGTTCTGTTTGGTAGCCCTCACATTGTTGTAAGTGGAGTTCTGATTTTGGTATTCTGTAGGATACCGGGTTTCAAAAAATTGTGGCTTATAGCCTGGCTCTTTGTAGCGTTGTCGGGAACTGTTGTCCCCGTATGTTCGTGGTCCGGCCCGTGTGACCGATATTTTTAAGTTAAGTGAAATCCATCTCACTTAAATCCATCACCAGCTACACCTCAGTGGACTTTCTGGACACCACCACATTCAAAGGAATTAACTTCCATAATACACACAAATTGGATGCGAAAGTATTTTTTAAAGAGACAAGACACCCACGCCCTGCTCCACAAAACAAGCCACCATCCGAATCACACTCACGCGGGATTGGTTAAATCACAGCTTTTGAGGTTCCATAGAATATGCAGTAACAGAGAGGATTTCATAATGGCCACCAAAACGCTCTTTGGAGCATTGTTCTCTAGAGCAGGGGTCTCCAACCTTTCTTCATCTGAGAGCTACTTTCAAAAAATGAAAGTGGCCAAGAGCTACTTGCATCACATCGCTTACATTTATTCACATAGCCCTCATCAGTTGAATTAAGCTATACTTTTGTACACGTGTGAAATTGCAATACCTAAAGCTTATCAAAAATAAGGTCCAAGAAAACGAAGATTTCTCACATATTATTATGGCCCACATAATAAGTACATCACTGAACATTCACATAAGTGTCCTTAATCACCACCTTACAAGCATTTCACTCTTTTGTTAGTGAGATGAATGGCACTGGATGCAGTCCACCATAGAGGTGTATGCTGGACCCACTTAGGTTCACTTAATAGAGTCATTTAAATGTTCATCAGTCGGTCTTGTTCTGTATTTAGATTTCATTCATGTCAGAAAAAGCTGCTTCACAAAGGTATGTAGAACAGAACCAAATAAAGCAGACATTTTCAGTGCTGCTTGGTGAATGTTCTTATAGTTTTCTGGGTCTACAAGGCTCCAGAAATGTTGTGAGTTTTGCTGAGACTTAAGCTGAACATTATTTTGGAGATATCCACACGATTGACACTGAACAGTTGTTCAGCCATCTTTTTCTTCTTCTTCTTCGTCTTGACATTAAATTATAAACCATAATAAATCAATTGTATAGGTCTAGCCTCCCTATATCTGTGTGTGAAAATGGTTCCATCCTCAAAAACAAAAAAAACTAATACTTCTGCAGTCTAGCTGCAGCTTCTAGCTACGGTCTTCTGTTAAAAAAAAGACACTGAATGTCTTGAATGTGGCATCACACACATAACTTGAGTCTGAAAACAGCAGGAGGGAGTAGGCTATTTACAATAGCATTATAAAAACAAAAATAGTGCATGTGGGTGCACACTTACATTCTCTGTTTTACTGTTACATAAATCCCATGAATGTATGAGATTATTAATCTCATACATTAACTTAATCTCAGTTAAGTTAGCTTCATCATATCTCAATCAGTGATTAAGTGAATAATAAAGTTTCTATCGGGTCACTATCAGCCTGTCACTCATTATTTTCAGGGAGGGAGCGGGGTTTGGAGGAACGGAGAGGAGACGGTGATCGCGGAAGCTTTCCTCCTGGCTTCACAAACTTTACACAAGTATTTATCAACTGAAAATAGCAAGAGGACATTCATACTCTGCAATCCAAGACTTGATTAAATCCACCAAAAACCTGACATGACGATAACGAGTGTTTTAAAAAAAAACACAAATCCCTCCCTGTGTGTCTCTGAAGCGCAGCGACAGGGCCTGATTCAGAGCGGGTCATTCTGCTGTTAGTTCTGGACTGGTGTTGGTGGAGAAAGCAGACTGCTCCGTGTGTGTTGTCGCTGTGCTGCTGTCACGTCTGTTCCTTGATCTCTGCGTCACCGACCATTTGATATTCGTGTGACAGAAAAAATTCTAAAATAAAAAAACGTTATTGTCCAGCCGTGGCCGAAAAATCAATAAGCAACCTTACTACGCTATAATCGATAATCGAGCGGCGAGCTACTGAAAAGCTGCCCGCGAGCTACCGGTAGCTCGCGATCGACGTGTTGGAGAGCCCTGCTCTAGAGGGTATACTCGTTCTTTTCTAAAAACTTGCTTTCGAACGTTTCAACAGACGAAACCCATTTTGGTCTCCTCCAAATTGCCTTTTATCACTACATATTCCCAGTCAGCTGTTAAATTAGTAAGAGTCATCAAATCCAACTTTCAAAACATTATAGGAAAAACGGACATTTTACAAGACCACACGATAATTGCGCGTTTAGGAAAAACAGAAACCTGCAGTCGTACTTGGTCAAAGCAAAGATACAACCCATATTGACCCCAAATTCCAGGGGTCACGGGGATTTTTTTCAGCAACAAATCTGGTTGCGCAGCAAATCCAACAACAATGTTTATAAAACACAGGATCTGGGCAGCCTACAATCTAAAAACTGTGTATACCTTATTACATGTAAACTTTGTGGACTACAGTATGTGGGTGAAACTGGTAACACAATTTCGATACGATTCACTCAACATAGATATAATATTTTGAAAAGAAAAAACACATTTACTCCATTGGTTACTCACTTCCTGCTCCACGGATGGCAATCCGTTCAAGCAGCGGTCCTGGAGTCCAACTCCAGATGGCCTGTGGCCCAGAGACGTAGAGGTGAGAGGCTATGGATAGCCAGATTCGACACAGTGTATCCTAGGGGCCTGAATGAGAGATGAACATGCCTGGATGTGTGACAACGACGGAGAGTGCATTCGATCCTGCCGCCGCTTCACGGTGACAGGATTCAACATTTATAACGCCTAACACAGCCAGTTCCTCTTGTTACCATGTCTGGTGTGTTTATTCTCTCTGATGGTCCTGCATAGTCACTGTGGGGAGATTTGCATGTTTCGTGGTTTTTCGTGTCTGGAAGACAGTGAAGGGCTTGGATTAAATGCTTATATCAATAATAGCACCTAGCCCTCACAATAAAAACCTAAACACAACCAGTCCCTATTCACGCCTAAACCTAAGGATAGTGAGACTTAAAAATAATTCCTCTTCACGCCTAAACTTAAGGATAGTGAGGCTCAATAATTCCTCTTCACGCCTAAACTGTCTGTTTGTTTTGTACAATGCCATGTCTTTTTATGCTGCTGCAACACAAACATTTCCCAAATTGGGATCAATAAAGTACCATCATATCTTATCTTATCTTATCTTATTAGATTCCTTTATCGTCTCTACACAGAGTACAGCGAAATTCCAAGCATTCCCGATGGTGCAATCACCCATAACAGACAGTATAAGTATCATTTTGACAATACAAGCCAAACCTTTTAATATATAATATATAAAGTGACTAAATTGGACCTATGATACATTGAACAGTACGCTTCAAAACAACATTACCATACAAACATAAGAACAATACGGTCAAGGCAGTAAAACATGTAAACAAGTCAGTAAGTTATTGCACATGTATTTATCAGTGCAGTTGATAATTACAAAACTAGAAATTAATATGTGTTCTATAAAAACGGTATGAGGTAGAATATAAGGTGCAGTTGGATGTAAACTCGTCATCAATTAACTATTTTAATTAAATTGCCATTTGTAATACTTTTTGACTCTTTCTGCATGTTTTCTTTTACAATGTTATTCTTAACAGCAAATTTACCTAACACCTAGCGATTTCAGCATGAAACAGATTTAAAGTCTTTCTTACATCCCATCCATTGCTTCGTTGCCACATTCAGCCCATTGTCCTCCTTTACTGTCCTTCTTTCCATCATGTTCTCCTCATAAAAAACACTTCCCCTTGACTTGAAATCATGTTATAACCCTATCCATCAGGAGGAACCTCATTTTGAGTTCCTGTCGCAGTCCTTCCACTCAAAGTCCATCACTGGTTTATCCGTCTGCATCAGAAAGCTTCTGGCAGCCACGAGCTCTCTGGACCACTCTGTGCGCATCTGGAACTACGAAACAAAGTAAGAGACCCTCACAAACCAACCAAACCAAGTCTCTTTTATCCAGTCTTATGTTCACTAGCTTTTTGCTGTTTCATTAACACCCCAAAATGCAGCAAACATAGAGATAAGATACGATACGATAACACTTTAATGGTCAGATCAAGTCTGAAATGTGACTTGCATCACAGCAGCTCCATGTGTAACATCAACAGACAAATATCAAGACACAAACAACAAACATTTAACATAACAGCACAATCACTGAGAGAAAACCTGCTCAAAGAGCCTTCAGCGTGCATTTGATCTGGATTCAGCTCTGTGTTTACTGAGAGGATTGACTGGAGCACAAAGGATGCTTCAGTCTGACTTTATTGATCTCCATTAGATGGTAGCAGTTCCTATTCTCTGTTCAGAGCATGCTTTGGGTCCCAGATGATCTTGTTGGACAGCCTCACAGGTTATTATGGTCTGCTGAGTCATAAAGTCTTTGACAGGGTGGACCAACAATCTTTGAGCAGATTTTTAACAGGTGGAGCCGTTTTGATTTTAAAGCAGTTGACAAACTGGTATAATACTCTGCTGTGTCTCTCCTTGATTTGTCCCCAGAGTGCTGGAGCTCTACAAAGAGTTCCCAGAGGAGGCGCTCAGCGTGGCTCTGCATCCGACCGGCCTCTTCATCCTGGTGGGATTTTCAGACAAACTCCGGCTGATGAACCTGCTCATCGATGACACCCGAACCTTCAAAGAGTTCGCTGTGCACGGCTGCAGAGAGGTGGGTTACGTCGTGTGTTGGGGAAATATCTTCCTAAGCCTATAACTTTGACCCAGTTTATCAGTTTGCCCTCACTGACTGCAGGCCTGCAACCTTTCGCTGCTGTGCTCTCAGTCTCCCTAGATTCAAGTTTCAAGGCTTTTATTGTCATGTGTACGTAGCTACAGTGTAGATATATCAATAAAAATCTTAGGCTCCTCCAACAGTGCAACACAATAAAACAGATCAAATAGTAAATACAAATAAAATAGAATATAAATAGTGCAAGGAGAGTCTATATACAAGTAATTGGAATATGATATATTAGATAAATAATTTGTAAGTTGCAAACAGATTCCTGCCTGTTGGAGTCAGCTGATAGAGGTGTTATTATAGTGCTTTTTCTTGTTATGCACAGTGTTGATTATTCTCTCAGAACTTGCTAAATACATTTATCTGGGGTAGAGATCTTCAGAATTAGTTTGGCAGCCGCTGTGTCAACGCTGTGTTTTTGAGGCCAATCAGAGACGGTGCAATGTTATTGCTTGTGCTACACTACGGTGATGTTGTTTATATGAATGCATCTTCTAAATGACGAGGCTCTTTGGATAACTGACGATAAACCATCAGTGTTTTCCATCAAGGTTCCTGCTCTCCTCCAAGCCCCCAGGAAGTGCGCCGGACTCTGAGGAAAATATTTGTTGTGGCCAAACGGCGGTACTACACTTCCGTATCAGTCGCTGGGCCCGGAAACACTTTTTCCCATTGACTAATATTGGGAAAGAGACGTCTGTAAATCGTTGCATAATTTGTTTTAAACTAAATAAACTACCCAGTATGAACACTTGTATAGCCCTTATTAAAAACATTCGGTCCTCAAGTTGTAAAAATGTGCTAATAACGTTATTCTGAGAGTTATTTTCCTCTGCATTATGAACGCGGATCTAACCCACGGGACCGCACCGCCCGGCACGTTCATGTGACGTGTTCAGTACTACATGAGTTTTACCTTTACCCATGGATGCACAATAAGAACAGATTATATGATTATATGAATACTTTCGTGACGTTTTGCTCTCTCAAAAGTTGGGCCATTTTGTCTTCATGCGCTAATGAGCAACTCTCATAGGAATGAACGCGGCCCCGCCTCCCACGCTGTATCCAGTTCTTATTATACATCTATGCTCTCCTCGTGTCTCTCTGAGTCTCCATTGCTTCAGAAGTTTCCATCACAGTAACGTGTGATGACACTTTGCACACGTCTGCACAGCCCTCCACTTTAAAATATAATTCACAGTATTTAACCATATATAGTCATTGCCCTAAGTGGTTTTGTTTTTAAGCTTCCTAGGTTATTTGTAGTTACATTTACATTTGGTGTAAATACTTGTCTTGAGCATCCTTTTTTAAGGCTAAATTGTTTCTTAAAAATACTACCTTCCTACCTACTTTGCAACTTATTTTGTATTTTGATTGTTTATGTTCGCACCACCAGATACCAAAGCAAATTCCTTGTATGTGTAAACGTACCTGGCAAAAAACTTGATTCTGATTCTCACACAGTAAAACCATTTGATGCTCTTTTGGCCTCCTTGTTCACTTTCTCTCTCTCCACGTCTTAGTGTGCCTTCAGTCACGGTGGACACATGTTTGCAGCTGTCAATGGGAACGTCATCCACATCTACTCCGTCACCTCTTTCGAGAACATCCTCAATCTGAAGGGCCACAATGGGAGGGTGAGTCAGGCAGCATGTGGAATTACTTTCTTCAAGTAAGTGTCAACAAATTAAAGTTCTATGTCTTTTTCTTCATTCAACTCAGTGTAATGGCAATTTAGGTTTTCCAATGACCTTTATTATGGTTGCCATTATTTCACAGGTGAGGGTAGAGAGGGATCTTTACTCAGACAAAAAACTGCACATTTTCCGGTTGTTGGATGCAGTTTGGTTTGATATTTAATATAAGAGTTTGTACAATACCAAGGTTGAATCTGCCAGTGAGTTGATGAAGCTGTTAGCATCTGTAGAATCTGGTCAGAATGGTTTGCTCTCGCTCTTCCTGTGCCCTTTCCCATGACCAATGTCATGAAAAACAAAACCCTCTCTCTTTTCCTCCGAACCCACATCTTTAAAAACGGGGGAACAACGGAGCTGATTCAGATTTGCGTCCGATATGACGTAATATCGGAAATGTGGGCTGGCTTTACACCCACGAGCCTATCAGAAACAATGAGTGACGTGTTTTGGACGTAATATGGTCTTTGTTTACATTAGCAAGCATCGCTAACTCTCAGAGCTAACCTGTACTGGAGAGAGTATGTGTGAAGAAGCAGGAAATAAAGAAAATAACTCACCTTGTGGTAAACCTGAGAGAGTTTATCACAAGTTTGAGCTCCATACTGTTTCAGAAATAATCCTTGATGTGGTTTGGAACATGATGGCGTTTAATCACGGCAGCATTTAGCTGAGTATCTCGGTAGAATTCTCATACCCAGAATCAGCGTTTCTTTAACAGGGCTGAAACAGAGGGATATGAGGGATGTCTAGAATGCATGATCTGTTTGTATTTTGAGCAAAACATAGACATGTTTTTTATATTTTTTTTATATATCTGAGACCCATAATATATGCCTAAAAATAGCAGGATAGGAGACCTTTTAAGGAGATATGAGAAGGAGAATTCATCAGGGGCCTATACTACGAAGCCGGATTTTCGCTTAGCCGGCTGACTTCAGGGAAAACTCGGGCTTTCCGGTCCTACGACGCTGGTTCTCTTTTTAGCGGGCTAGATCTCCATGGTAACTTATGCTGAGCGGCTAACCTGCTCGGGAGGAGGTTAGGTTGCAGGCTAAGAGATCAACTCAGTGAAAGCACCGCCTGCTGACCAATTAGAGCTCAGTGTGCAGAGTTTAAAGCGATCAAGTCATATTACAGGATAGAGGAAATACAGAAAAACTGCCGTTGCAGGAAAGACGGCCGGCAAAAATCAACTGACTGTGTGAACGTGAACATTAATAGAATATCCCCTCCCATCTTCAGAGCAATCTGACTATTATAACATTAGCGTTAAGAAAGCTTACTTAAATATCTGCCACAACATAAGTAACCGGATCAGAGTAACATTAAGTACAGTCCGCGGCACTGTGAGTGCAGACGTCGATGTGTCCCATTATCATTCATATCATATCACATCATAATGTATCATATATTTCCTTATCTGAGTCAGCTTCTTGAGCCGTATCTGGCCGTGCAACACTCACAGTGTCACATACTGTATGCAGAAGTATTATTTTAAGCAACACATTAAGTTGACGAAACACTCGAGTCAAATGTAATTAAAGTCATATCCACTCGTGTCTTGGACGGGGCAGTGATTTCATAAACCTGTTAATGTACGCATTCAAACACTTTTTCTGTTACCAGCTGTATTCACCTTGCAGGTGCAGCTATGTGGCTTTGATCCTGGATAAAGTGTTTAAGTCATGGATGTTTAAAGTTTAACTTCTTCATATGTCTAATATTAAAGTTCACTTTTCATTCAGGAAGTATGACGCTGCGCTGTCAGTACGCTTGTCCATGTTTGTGATTGGTCGAATGCTCCAAATACCACCCCTTTCATGTGAACGCGCACCTAACTAGATAGGACACGGCTGGCTTGAGCGATCCACTTGATAACCAGCGTCGTAGTACAGCTTAGCCAGAGCGCGTATGTTTTGGATTGGGCCAACCGGCTAACTCAAACATATCCAGCTTAGGAAAATCCGGCTTCGTAGTACAGGCCTCTGGTCTTAGGAAAAGAGGCAGCGGTGCTTAGAGAATCAGATGTTATTATGATGTGTGTCTGCTGTGGGAAAACTACATTTATTTTCTCCAGGTGCAAGGCATCGAGTGGAGTCTGGACGACGGCCGGCTGGTTTCGTGCGGGATGGACGGAGCCGTGTACGAGTGGAACGCTCAGACGGGAAAACGAGAGTCAGAGAGCGTCCTGAAGTCCTGCAGCTACACTGATGTCTCCTTCTCTTCAGACGGAAAGACCATCCTGGCTGTGGGAACGGACCTCACACTGAAGGAAATCCAAGACTGTCAGGTCAGTAAGAACACTGCAAAGCCTCTGAGTTTCATCACTTAGAAGGACTGGAAGAGAAAAGAGCTCCCTTTCCTGTAGTGTGTTTATATAGGTTTCTGTGCATGTAAATGGTCTGCAAAGGCTAAAATCCCAAAGTTAGGCTAAGGGGCGGGACATCTCTAAGCGGTTGACCAATCACAACAGAGCCGGCCAGCTAACCAATCAGAGCAGACTGGGTTCTGGTTTCAGACAGAGGGTGAAAAGAGGTGCTGCAGCACAGGCAGTAAGAGAAAAATAAAGAGCTTTTTGAACATTAGAGCATGGAGACATGTCACAAAATTCTAATATGAACCTGGAAATGATCAGAATATGTCCTCCTTATTATAATGTTGTTGAGCAGGGAGGTTTTAAGAAGGATATGACAATTTTTTACCAGCATTTTCTTTTAAAAGTGGGCAGTTTTAAGAGTTTTTCCTACATGTGTCCACCTAAGCAAAATTGTCTCATCAGATGTAAATAATCAACAAAATGATCCAATAGCTAAAATGTATCCATTGCCTTTTAATGACTATTATAGGAAGTAATATAATATATAACTGTGACAGGGTTCTATTTGTCCGTTTGAAACATAGGCTTAGTCGGTTGATTTAAGCTCCAAAACTTTATTTATAACAGCAACAAACAAAATATATACTGTTTGATAAAAGTGAAACAGTATAACTTAAATAAACAAAATCAAAGTTACCAAATTAGGTTGTCTATCACTCATGGAGTAAACACATTCTAGCTGTTGCCTTCACTGCAACAATCTCCTGAATGAACTTCCAGGGCCAACACCGTCCCTTTTGAACCCATAGCCCCTCCCCACAGGCTTACCGTCAACAGGTTACACAATTAACTCAAAACCACATTGTCAACATAAATGTAACCCCTCAAAACTATCAGACCCAAACATAAACAGGTTAACTATCTCATAACACAATCATTCCCCATAATTAATAAACGCAAAATAAATAATAAATTGCATGGTTCATGACATCCTATTTAAATCACGGAAGTGATGCGCCTCTGTCTTTTCCACATTCCCTTTGCTGGGGAGACGGCGAAACTCCGTTTGCTGCTCGTCACGCAAGTATTGTGTAATATAGTTAAATGTATGTTTAAATAATTGTAGACTCACAAGCGTGCACTCATGGTCGCGCTACAGAAAGGGAGGGGGAAAAGGGACGTTTTAGTGATGATTTAACCTTATTTATTGACGAACGGAAGAGAGCAGGAAATGTTTGGTGTGTGTGATGTGTGTGTGGGTCGCCGCTGCGGCTGTCAGTGGCGGAGTCAGTCACTCTGTGATCCGCTCCGTCACAATAACTAACACAGTTAAAAGCAATTGCATTCTCCTTGCACATTTCTCATTGATAAATATCCTCTATTTGTCCCTCAAGAAAAGTGATATTGTTAGTATTTCAATCAGGAAAGACTTCATTTTTTGTTTAAAGAACATTTATTGACACATGCGTCATATGATAAATGTTAAAAGTCTTTGGCGATTAGACCCCGATCCTGAAATCATATATCGAGACGGGGAAATGCAGCCGTTAAAGAGTAGGCCAATGATGAGCTGATTATACGCAGCTGTAGAGTGAATGCATATATACCCAGTCTTCCTGAAAGAACTTGCGCTGAGCTTCATTGTGTGTCTGTGGTTGTTCAGGTGCTGAGGGAGATTCCTGCTGATGAGGTCGCTCACACGGCTGTTGCTGTGTCTCACTCCGGCAGAGTCGTGTTCACCGGGACGCCCAGAGGAACCATCAGAGCCGTGAAATACCCGCTTCCTCTGCAGAAAGACTGGATCACATACCAAGCTCACTGTGGCCCCATCACCAAGGTCAGACTGAGGCTAAATCCATCATCTTTGATTCAAGTTTCAAGGCTTTTATTGTCATGTGTGCATAGCTATAGTGTAGATATGTCAATTAAAATATTAGGTCACAGGCTCCTCCAACAGAGCAACACAATACAACAGATATAATAGTGCAAGTAAATAAAATAAAATAGAATATAACAGAAATAGTGCAGAATAGTCTATATACAAGTAAATGGAATATTAATATATATATAAGTTGCAGCCAGGTGAATGTTATAGATGTACTTTCAGAAGTTCAGGTGTTTAACAGTCTTATGGCCTGTGGGATGAAACTGTCCCTGAGTCTGGTGGACCTGAATTTGTTTTGATGCTTTTTTGGGAGTTAACCATATAAAGAAAAGTCTGATTTACTGACTCTGTGTGTGTTCAGATGGTTTTGACGTGGGACGATCAGTTCCTGCTGACAGCGGCTGAGGACGGATGTCTGCTGATGTGGAAGGTCGTGGACAAAGAGGGTCGAGGACTGAAGAGCAACCGACAGATCATCCAGACTGAAGAGATCCTCGTCACCAAGGCAGACCTGGAGGAGAGTGTGTGTGTGTGTGTGTGTGTGTGTGTGTGTGTGTGTGTGTGTGTGTGTGTGTGTGTGTGTGTGTGTGTGTGTGTGTGTGTGTGTGTGTGTGTGTGTGTGTGTGTGTGTGTGTGTGTGTGTGTGTGTGTGTGTGTGTGTGTGTGTGTGTGTGTGTGTGTGTGTGTGTGTGTGTGATTGCATTAGGTTTCAGTTATTGATAGCAGGATAAACGTACTGAGATGACAAGTGGACATCATAATTTATTTTAATGGTGGTTTATTTTGTAGCACATGCACCAGTCTTAACCATCCACTTCAATATGGACAGTCGCAGCATGCAGGGCTGACAATTATAATAAAGTTGAATCTAAACTAATCTAAGCTATCTAACAAGCTAGCTAGCAAACGTTAGCTATCTACTTAAGATGCTAGCTAAAGTTTGCTACCTTTCTAACTAGGAAGCTAGCTTAAGTTAGCTACCTATCTCACAAACTAACTAGCTAACATGAGATAAATAAGGTCTTTGTCAAGCGAGCGCCGGTGTGAACTAAAGGCAGATAGAAAATACACTTCAAGCTACAATTAGGAGATCACATTATACAAAATAGCACTCTGTCTACGTTCACACCTTTTTAAAGTCACAAATGGTATCTGTTGCAGACGCAGAACATGCTGGAGCTGAAGCTGCGTCTGGAGGAGCTGCAGATGGAGAACGAGAACCAGCTGCGTCTGAAGGACATGAACTACAGCGAAGATGAAGGAGATCTCTGACACTTTGAATACCGTGCAACAGGTTAGACTCTCTGAAGACCGTGCAACAGGTTAGACTCTCTGAAGACCGTGCGACAGGTTAGACTCTCTGAAGACCGTGCGACAGGTTAGACTCTCTGAAGACCGTGCGACAGGTTAGACTCTCTGAAGACCGTGCGACAGGTTAGACTCTCTGAAGACCGTGCGACAGGTTAGACTCTCTGAAGACCGTGCAACAGGTTAGACTCTCTGAAGACCGTGCGACAGGTTAGACTCTCTGAAGACCGTGCAACAGGTTAGACTCTCTGAAGACCGTGCGACAGGTTAGACTCTCTGAAGACCGTGCGACAGGTTAGACTCTCTGAAGACCGTGCGACAGGTTAGACTCTCTGAAGACCGTGCAACAGGTTAGACTCTCTGAAGACCGTGCGACAGGTTAGACTCTCTGAAGACCGTGCGACAGGTTAGACCTCTGAAGACCGTGCGACAGGTTAGACCTCTCTGAAGACCGTGCGACAGGTTAGACTCTCTGCAGACCGTGCTGCGACAGGTTTAGACTCTCTGAAGACCGTGCGACAGGTTAGACTCTCTGAAGACCGTGCGACAGGTTAGACTCTCTGAGAACCGTGCGACAGGTTAGACTCTCTGAAGACCGTGCGACAGGTTAGACTCTCTGAGACCGTGCAACAGGTTAGACTCTCTGAAGACAGTGCGACAGGTTAGACTCTCTGAAGACCGTGCGACAGGTTAGACTCTCTGAAGACCGTGCGACAGGTTAGACTCTCTGAAGACCAGGTTAGACTCTTGAAGACAGTGCACAGGTTAGACTCTCTGAAGACCGTGCAACAGGTTAGACTCTCTGAGACCGTGCACAGGTTAGACTCTCTGAAGACCGTGCGACAGGTTAGACTCTCTGAAGACCGTTGCGACAGGTTATGACTCTCTGAAGACCGTGCGACAGGTAGACTCTCTGAAGACCGTGCGACAGGTTGACTCTCTGAAGACGGTGCGACGGTTAGACTCTCTGAAGACCGTTGCGACAGTTAGACTCTCTGAAGACCGTGCGACAGGTTAGACTCTCTGAAGACCGTGCGACAGGTTAGACTCTCTTGAAGACCGTGCAACGAGGTTAGACTCTCTGAAGACCTTGCTGCAACAGGTTAGACTCTCTGAAGACCGTGCGACAGGTTAGACTCTCTGAAGACCGTGCAACAGGTTAGACTCTCTGAAGACCGTGCAACAGGTTAGACTCTCTGAAGACCGTGCGACAGGTTAGACTCTCTGAAGACCGTGCGACAGGTTAGACTCTCTGAAGACCGTGCGACAGGTTAGACTCTCTGAAGACCGTGCGACAGGTTAGACTCTCTGAACATTGCTTTTATCGTGATGGTCAACACGAATCAATAGATTACATTTATTTCGTGACTATTACACGAAATGCCGTGAGACTGGGTTGGCATAAACGTAATGTAGTTATCTTATTAACAGCTGCAGCTCTTAAAATGGACCAGTTCATAACATCATGTTTTCTATTTTTTTTATTATGTTTTTTTATTGAAGAACAGGCAGAATCACACAGGGGCACAATTGAGACACTGATCTTCATCCATTTTCAATTGTTTGAACAAACCATCACCACCCCCCACCCAGTTTAATACAAAATAAAACACATTGGTTCCACGTTCAGATATATAAAATAAAAACAGTGACAAAAAATAATATTAATAACAATAAGTAAATAAAAACAGATCAGTTAATATAAATAAGGAGATGAATAACATCATGTTTTCTGCCTATTGACCATGATTATCAACATTACATCATTGTCTAAACAATGTATTAATGAAAGGCTTTTATTGTTTCTGAATGACATGTTCTGTGCCTTCAGGCCATGAAAACAGAGATGGAGAAGCAGCAGCGTGAGAACCAGATGAGCACTGCAGAGATCTCTGAGAAGCACTCTGAAGAGCGGGAGGCTTTAGGTAAGACGAGGACAGCAACTTCCTTGAAATGTTTAAAAGTAAATTAAAAACATATCTTTGGGTTAACTTTCAATTCTCACTGGTATCACTGGTGCTATACCAAAAAGTGTATTATTATTATTATCACAAGAATCAATAAATATGTGTTTCTTCATCACACACACACAGCACACTGTGGAGGAGCTGAAGCAGAACCACGAGGCCAAGCTGGAGGAGAAGGATCTGATCCTGCTGCAGGTCAGTGAGATGACTTAAAGGTCCCCTATTATACTGTTTTTCATCAATATATCACAGGTCTCAGATATATACAGAGCCTGTCTCTGATTGGCTGAAACACCAAACAGATCATTGCAGCATCCCATAATCCCCTCTGATTCAGCCCTGTTTCAAAAGTGCTGATTCTCTGTCTGTTACTTTAGATGAAAATAAGGAGCCCCTCCCCACGCCCCTCTGAGAGAGATTTGGTTAAAAAGAACTCAATGGTGCTCTAGGAGGAGATTCAGGTGATAAGGGGGGGGGGGGGGGTTACCTTGGTTGCTGATTGGCTAATGGTTACACAAGACAAAACATCGTTATGACATCATAAAGTGTCCAAAATCGGATCAGCTCATTTTCAGACAGGTTTTTATAAAAATGGATCAGGACAAAAAGAGAGAGAATCTTTGTTCCTGAAACTTTCAGAGTCTCTTTACACAGAGGGGACACATGTTGATGTAGAAGAGACATGAAGAAGAGGGGACACATGTTGATGTAGAAGAGACATGAAGAAGAGGGGACACATGTTGATGTAGAAGAGAGATGAAGAAGAGGGGACACATGTTGATATAGAAGAGACATGAAGAAGAGGGGACACATGGTGATGTAGAAGAGACATGAAGAAGAGGGGACACATGTTGATGTAGAAGAGAGATGAAGAAGAGGGGACACATGTTGATATAGAAGAGACATGAAGAAGAGGGGACACATGTTGATGTAGAAGAGACATGAAGAAGAGGGGACACATGTTGATATAGAAGAGACATGAAGAAGAGGGGACACATGTTGATGTAGAAGAGAGATGAAGAAGAGGGGACACATGTTGATATAGAAGAGACATGAAGAAGAGGGGACACATGCTGATGTAGAAGAGACATGAAGAAGAGGGGACACATGTTGATGTAGAAGAGACATGAAGAAGAGGATTTTGCATAATAGGTGACCTTTAAAGGAAGTAGAAGGGACACCAAGATGTTGTTTTGTCCACTGTGTTTGTGTGAAGTGTCAGGAAGACGCACAGCAGCAGATCAGAGAGTTCAAAGAGATCGTGAGGAAGACGAGGAGAGGATGATCCATGACATCCAAATGAAGTATGAGAAGAAACTACACACGGAGGAAGACACCACCACGAGTCTGAAGGGAGAAACCAGTCTCATGACTCAGAAGGTGAACACAGATCCTTCTTCTTGTTGCATCTGCACAAAAACCTTTCCCTGTCATTCTCTCTCCGTCTCTAAAATATGCTGCGAGTGTTTCTACTTCCAGGCTGAAGACTTTTCTTTTTGCCGCTGCTTTTAATTGATATATTAATATCTCACACTGCACTGTAACTTTTATTCCTGTACCTTTGTTATTCATGTTTTATTATCTTTGCTTTTAAATTAGTGTTTTTAAATGCCATTTTATAATATGTTTCTTTATGCTCTTAATGTCTTTCATTGTCGTAAAGCACTTTGAACTGCCTTGTGTTGAAAGGTGCTATATAAATAAACTTTGCCTTACTTCTTGTGTGATTGTGTGACTGTGTGTGTGATTGTGTGACTGTGATTGTGTGACTGTGATTGTGTGACTGTGTGACTGTGTGACTGTGTGTGTGATTGTGTGATTGTGTGACTGTGACTGTGTGTGATTGTGTGTGATTGTGTGACTGTGTGATTGTGTGACTGTGTGTGTGATTGTGTGACTGTGTGTGTGATTGTGTGACTGTGACTGTGTGTGATTGTGTGTGATTGTGTGACTGTGTGTGTGACTGTGTGATTGTGTGACTGTGTGTGTGATTGTGTGACTGTGACTGTGTGACTGTGTGTGTGATTGTGTGACTGTGACTGTGTGTGATTGTGTGTGATTGTGTGACTGTGTGTGTGACTGTGTGTGTGATTGTGTGTGTGATTGTGTGACTCTGTGATTGTGTGACTGTGTGTGTGATTGTGTGACTGTGACTGTGACACTGTGTGACTGTGACTGTGACACTGTGTGACTGTGTGTGTGATTGTGTGACTGTGTGTGTGATTGTGTGACTGTGTGACTGTGACACTGTGTGACTGTGACTGTGTGTGTGATTGTGTGACTGTGTGTGTGATTGTGTGACTGTGTGACTGTGACACTGTGTGACTGTGTGATTGTGTGACTGTGATTGTGTGACTGTGTGTGTGATTGTGTGACTGTGTGTGATTGTGTGACTGTGTGTGTGATTGTGTGACTGTGTGTGATTGTGTGACTGTGTGTGTGATTGTGTGACTGTGTGTGTGATTGTGTGACTGTGTGTGTGATTGTGTGACTGTGTGTGTGATTGTGTGACTGTGTGTGTGACTGTGTGTGTGACTGTGATTGTGTGACTGTGATTGTGTGACTGTGTGACTGTGTGTGTGACTGTGTGTGTGACTGTGTGTGTGATTGTGTGATTGTGTGATTGTGTGACTGTGTGTGTGACTGTGTGACTGTGTGTGTGATTGTGTGACTGTGTGTGTGATTGTGTGACTGTGTGTGTGATTGTGTGACTGTGTGTGTGACTGTGTGTGTGATTGTGTGACTGTGTGATTGTGTGATTGTGTGACTGTGTGATTGTGTGACTGTGTGTGTGATTGTGTGACTGTGTGTGTGATTGTGTGACTGTGTGTGTGATTGTGTGACCGTGTGTTTGATTGTGTGACTGTGTGATTGTGTGATTGTGTGACTGTGTGTTTGATTGTGTGACTATGTGATTGTGTGACTGTGTGTGTGATTGTGTGACTGTGTGTTTGATTGTGTGATTGTGTGACTATGTGATTGTGTGACTGCAGACTGAAGGACTGTTCACACAGAGACAGATCGATGAGCGCTGCTCTGAGATCAAACATCTGAAGCAGGAGCGGCAGAGGCTTCTGGATCTGATCCGCTCGCTGGAGAGCGACATCGAGGATCTGAAGAGGACCGTCTCTGGACACGAGAAGACCAGCCAGAACAAGGTGGCTTTAGACTTAACATTCAAATCCAGCATTGGTTTTGATATACAAATAAATACAATTTTGGCCGTTTCCACAATCATATAATAATGTCATGTTTTATCCTAAAGCTGTTGGTTTTGTTCGATATTCAAATCAAAGTGCTGTACAGGGAACAAATATAAAATAACAAGATAATGAAAAATAAGATAAAAAGCACAATAACTAGAAACATATAAAAACACATACAAATATCAAAATGTTATGTTCAACTAGTATTAAAAGCCAGAGCTTGTTCCTGCTCTCCTTCTAGCGCCACTTCTTGCTCTGATTACTGGCATTTAAAGGCGGGGGTGTAAATGCACGTGTTAAAAACCCAACTAAAGAGAATAAAAACACCTACCTATATATGTTTTTTTTTTTTTTGCCGTTTTCACAATGATTCAATATTATGATGATTTATCTGGGTCTCTGTAGTTACATTTAAGGTTAAAACTAACGGCCCGTCCACACGGCAGCGTCGCGTGCTTCAACGGAGACGCTTCCCATTCACTTTGAATGGGGTGATGTCACGCTTTGCCGAACTGCATTGTGGTTCCGTCGCTTCGCTTTGCCTCTGTTGCTCGCTTCGAAAGTTGAGAACAGTTCAACTTTTCAAGCTTTGACGGAAGCATCAGCCAATCAAATCATATGCCAGTACAAGCTCTCTAGCCAATCAAACCGCGTGCTTGTGTGTCCGGGGCGGGAGATTAATGTGATTGGTTGTTGGTCGCGAGCCAGATACGCCCACCGGCAAGCTTCAACACATGCTGCCGTGTGGACGTACCGTTAGAGAGACTGGCAGAAATACATAAATAGACAAACAAAAAGATTTACTGTATGAATCACAAAGAAAATATAAACATAAGACCCTGAAAAAAGTAAAGGAATTAGACTAAAGGCTTCCAATTAATGCAAAATGTAAGGTTTTTGGTCAGTGGGGAGAATATTACCTTAATTGGTCATAATTTGTCTTGAATACATGTTAAATGAAATGAATATTTTTAATCTAAAGTAGCATTGTGAAACTCAAAATACTGAGTAATTCCTTTTAAAAAAAAATGTATTTGATAAATGCTAAAAACCCGGATAGCGAGTGTGCGCAGAATATTGATTTAAAAACAAGTCCTAAATCTAATTTGCCTTAAACGATACAAACCCTGTATTGACAATGTCTGTATGTAGATAATGAGAATATAAGCAATTTTTCATTTTAAGTGAGTGAGTCCTCCCCTAAAACTCCTTCCCCCCGACAGGACAAGACCATCTGCAGCCTGAAGAAGAAGAACCAGGAGCTGGAGAAGCTGAAGTTCGTTCTGGATTTCCAGCTCAATGAGATGAAGAACCAGACGAAGCTTCAACAGAAAGACATAATCGAGAAGAAGGAGTGCATCCATCAGGTCTGAGATCAGGGAGAACGTTTTCTAAAAACTAAAACAGTCATTGTCCAAACGTTAGTGACCAGGAGCTTAAAGTTAAAGGTCTCCTATCATGCTAAATGCACTTTTTGATGTCTTTTAGACATTGTTGGAGTAGAACACTTCTGCTACGCGCCGTTCGTTGGATGAGGCTGGATCTCTATTAAATTAAGAAAGGAATTGAAAACACCGGAATCAAAGTTATAACAAATTATCTGAGTTTACTTCTAGTAGGAAACCAAACACATATACAAGTTATACAGAGTACTCGAGCACTCCGGACTTTCAGGTTTGTGATGCGATGCGGATAAATGCGTCAGGATCAAACCACTCATCAAACCAAAAAGAAATTGGACTTCAGGTTTGTGATGCGATGCGGACACAGTTATCAGGACCTGCCACTCACCAAACCAAAAAAGCATTTTTACACTCAAAAACCTCAGTATTCATATCTGTCTTTGGGGCGGAGATTTGTCGACTCCTCCCTCCCATTTTCCTCCCAAGCGAATTAGAGAACCCCTGGGGAGGAGCTGTTTAAACTGCTCACCTCCTCCAAGTGTCCTGATTGGCTGGATTCGCTTCTGGCCGAGGTCAATCAGAGTTCCGAACAGAGAGTGAGATCCCAAGCCACACCAGGTCAAAAGTCAATGTTTATCTTTACCTTATCTTACTCTACATTCCTTTCCCAGGGGATATTTTCACCTAAACTATCCTCCTTCAGACATTTAAACTCTTCTCCACCTATTTAACGATGTCTTTTAACGACTTAATGACGACATCTGCTTTTAGGGGTGAAACCCAGGCAAGGTGTGTGTATACACAGAATCTCTGGATCAGTGAGTTTGGAAAGTAAGAATAACATTCCTATTCTATATATAATTACCCAAAACCGTTGTGATTACATAAAACAGTTCAAACAATACATGTTCACTAAAATACAATTCAAAATAATACATGTTTACTTCAATACAGTGTAGAATCATATCTTTTTACTTCAACATAAATATGTGTCCCCGGTGTGTCGGGGAACTCACGCAGCGTCAGAAAATAAAACCCTCTCTTTTCCTCCGTACCCAAATCTCTAAAAACGGGGCTACAACGGAGCTGATCCAGATTTGCGTCCGATATAACGTCATATCGGAAATGTAGGCTAGCTTTACACCCACGGCCCTATGAGAAACGTTGCTATCAGAAACAATGCCCGACTGTTTTGGACGTAATATGGTCGGTGTTTACATTAGCATCGCTAACACTCAGAGCTAACCTGTACTGGAGAGCATGTGTGTGAAGAAGCAGGAAATAAAAAGGAACTCACCTTGTGGTATAACCGGCAAGAGAGAAAGCCTTTGAGCTCCATACTGTTTCAGAAATAATCCTTGATAATCCATGATGGCGTTTCATCACGGCAGCATTTAGTTTAGACAGTAGCTGCCGGGTCCCGCATGAGCTCAGACCCCTCCTTTTTTATTTTGTATCAATTTATTTTTATTTGTTAAAGCTTTATACCCAAATCAGCACTTTTGAAACAGGAAGTGAAATAGAGGGATATGAGGCATGGCTAGAATGGGTGATCCGTTTGGTATTTTGAGCAAAACACTTCATAGACATGTTTTTTATATATTTTTATACATCTGAGACTATTGCCTAAAAATAGCATGAGCTATGTGACCTTTAAAGCTCCCATGTCATGCTTTTCCGGTTATTACCCGTCCCCTTGTGTGTTATGAAGGTTTTTATGCATGTAAACAGTGTGCAGAGTCAAAACCCTCAAAGTACACCCTGTAGCGAGTAAAACTCTAACACAGAAAATACCACCCCAAAACGCCTCGTTGGAGATACGTCACTGCCCATTTGATTCTTCCGGGTACCGCCTGATGTCAAGCGGTACCCGGAACGAAATGGACCAATCCCGAAGAGCTATGGCCACACCAGCAGCGGCGTGTTCCTCCTCCAGAGGTTCGAAGAACCGGCATTTCACAGACGAAAGCTTCCAAAACATTGCCCAGTTTGAGGCCGGATATGCACAGCTTGTTTGGACCGTTTGGAGCAGGGGAAGATCTGGGTATACAACCTGTAAGTTTGCATTGTTATTTGTGTATTTATCAAACAAGACTGTTTAAATGTGTAAACTGTGTTGGACTGCTAAGCCATTGACACAGTGCTAACTGTGCTAACTAAGTTGCTAGAGTTTCCATATATCAACTCTAATATCAGCAGATGGCCTTGCATACATGTATCTCATAGCAGGAGAATGTCTGCATTCACACACAAAATACCTATTGACAGTATACTCCGGGTGATTTGCCGGTCAGTCGCGAAACGTAATTACATTATAGCTGGCGTAGCGATCTAACACACGGAGCTAGAGCTAGTTTTGGTCGGAAAAACATTTTTGTGATGCTACGTTGCTAGCGTTTAAATATATCAACTACAATGTCAGCAGATGGCCTTACATGTTTGTCATGGCAGGAGAATGTCTGCAGTCACACACACGGAATACTCATACAGTATACTGTACTGTGATTTACCGTACATTGTGACCGTACATATACTGCATGTAGCTAACGAGGCTAGCTGTATGCTAGCGCAAAACAATGTATTCATGCAAGTTACATTGTATGGTAGCAGAATACCCGTATACGATTGCAATTATAAACACGTTATTGCTAGCCTAATATGAACCACTAGCTTTTGTTCATAGTAGTTTTATTACACTGCATTATAGTTGCCTTTCCTCCAAGCTAACGTTCATATCGTGTTAGCTACCAAGGTAAACAAAGCTAGGTTAGCATATTAGCAGGCAAGCTGTTCATTACACAACTACTACTAACGAATCTAAAACAACTAAGTTTCTCTAATATTTTGTGATTTGCATTTGATTTCGTCCAGCCAGATCCTGGCGGACAATCCATGACGGGGACGGGACTTCTACTACTACTGAGGCCTCGTGCTAAAAGGCACCGGCTGTGCGCAGGCAAGATGCGAGGAGGAATGGATGATATACCGTGTATATATGTTCATTTTGTACATTTCTAAAAATAAAGTTTAATGGAAATACTTAGTAGGCCTATCCTTTCTTCCCTGAATTCATATATAGCAAACCATGATTTGATTTCTCATCAAACAGTAGTAGTTTATAACGGGTAAAAATAACTTACTCTTTGTTATGAGAGTGGCTCGTAGGCCACAACGGAAAGACAAGGAGACATACACGAGTTTACAAAACCACGGCACATTTATTGTGGTAAATGCAGAGATAGGTGGTTGAGAGGATCGCAGAGTTAGTCTTCCTGCAGCCGCTTTGGAGAGAGACTGGGGCCGTCGTGTCCGGAGGTGTCCGTGATCGTGCTGATTAGCCTCTTCAGCTCCACCCCATCGTAAGACAAAGGCCCTGGGGCCGTCACACTCTTCTATAACAACAGTTAAAAATATATATGTATATAAAATATACCGCTGTACCGACGCCATGATAAGACTGATGTTACAACTCAACAATGTAATTATGATCAGTGGAAATGGCGATGACATGGGCCCTTTAAAGTAACTTGTAGTAAACAGAGGTGGGAAGTAGTGGAGTACAAATACTTTGTTACTGTACTTAAGTACATTTTTCTGGTATCAGTACTTTACTCAACTTTTTACTTTTACTTCTTACATGTTGAACACAAATACCTGTACTTTCTACTTCTTACATGTTGAACACAAATACCTGTACTTTCTACTTCTTACATGTTGAACACAAATACCTGAACTTTCTACTTCTTACATTTTGAACACAAATACCTGTACTTTCTACTTCTTACATTTTGAACACAAATACCTGAACTTTCTACTTCTTACATTTTGAACACAAATACCTGAACTTTCTACTTCTTACATGTTGAACACAAATACCTGAACTTTCTACTTCTTACATTTTGAACACAAATACCTGTACTTTCTACTTCTTACATGTTGAACACAAATACCTGAACTTTCTACTTCTGACATTTTTAACCCAAATACCTGTACTTTCTACTTCTCACATTTTGAACACAAATACCTGTACTTTCTACTTCTGACATTTTCCAAACAGGCTGGTTCCTTTAGTTTGAATGTGTGTTTGGTGGCGTGATCATTATTATTTTCATTGCGTCATTGCGTGCCTATTGATTTGAACACGATCCGTGTATCCATCATTTCCTGGTCTTCTCTAAAGAAGAGGGACCAATGTTGTCATGTTGCCGTTGTTCAGCATGGAAACATTCATTAGCTAACAATGACATTATTGTTCTATTAATATAAAGGGAGGTCAGGTACTCTTTAAAACAGATGGTAGTTATGGGTACTTTTTACTGAAGTACATTTCAAAGCCCATACTTCTTTACTTTTACTTTAAGAAGTTTAGTTGATTGATTGATTGATTGAAAAGTTTATTAACAGCTTGTATATTGGGTACAGTACAGTACAGCTCAAAACATACAATTGTTAAGGGGATGCAGACCAGAGAAAGACTTTCGTCTTGTTTACATCAGGGTCCCCCATTTCCAATTCATCATATCATTTAAGACATATAAGACATATATGACATACAGATGGCTTATTTACAATTTACATACAGGTGGTTTTTTACATACAGATGGATTATTTACAATTTTCATTTTAGATTTCGTTCTAATACATCCTAACCGGACATTTAAGACATACCAAGTCTACAGATATACAGTTAGTAACAGAGTCTAAAATGCGAGTATATACATAGATGGGGGGGGGAAGCTGTCCATTGTACGACAGGTTGAGATTTGTACCATTACCGGGGCCAGTTTTGCAATGCTTTCCCCCGAAGGTGCTCTTTAAGAGAGGTTTTGAAGGTAAGTATAGTTTTACTTTCCTTTACAGTTGTGGGAAGAGCGTTCCACCTTGATGTGGCATAATTGCGAAACGTGTATTCCCCTTTTTTTGTGCCAAATCTGGGTTTTACATGATTTGTGGAGCTCCCTCTGGTGTTATGATCATGGTATTCCTTGACCTTTGGGAAGAATTTTGACATGTACATGGGTACCATAGAGGTGTAGTGGATCTTGTAGACCAGGCCCATTGCAAGTAGCTGTACTCTGTCGTCTACTCTAAGCCATCCTAGGTTGTCAAAGTGGGCAGAGGTGAGGTGGGTTCTAGATGAAAGGTCAAGCAGTAGTCTGACCAGTTTATTTTGCGATGTTTGAAGTTTTGTTTTTAGCGCCTTGGAGGTGCTATGGTACCATGACGTGCAAGCATAGTCATAGTACCCTTGAATGAGTGCTCCTGCCAGAGTTTTCAGGGTGTTTTTGTTTACCAGAGAGGAGATCCGGTATAGGAATCTAGTTCTTTGATTGACTTTTTTTATTACATTGGATGCCATTTTGTCACAGGAGAGGTTTGCCTCAAGAATAGATCCTAGGTATGTAATTTCCTTCTTACTTGTGACAATAATGTCACCCACTGCAACTGAGAAGTCGTCGGATTTGCTGAGATTATGTTTCGAACCGAAGAGAATGGACTCTGTTTTACCCAGGTGTAATGATAATTTATTATCGGCGAGCCAGGTGCAGATTCTGCCGAGCTCGGAGCTGAGGGTTTTTTCAACCTGCAATCTGCTCCTGTCAGAGACCAGCAGGGCTGAGTCGTCCGCGAACAGGAACAAGTTGCAGTCACATGCTGATGACATGTCATTTGCATAAATTAGGAACAGTAACGGACCTAATATGCTTCCTTGTGGAACACCACAGCTCACTGGGAGGGGGGGGGGACAGAGTACCGTTTACCTCCACCATCTGTTCTCTCCCCTCCAGGTAGGATTGCATCCAGCTCACCGATAGTTTATCAAAACCAATTGCTTTTAGCTTGTCAATCAGAATGGGGTGATTGACAGTGTCGAAAGCCTTTTGTAGGTCCAGCATCACCATGCCGCAGTATTTACCCTCGTCCACCTCTTGTTTGATGTGGTCGGTCAAATAAAGAAGGCATGTGTCAGTGGAGTGGGATGTTCTAAAGCCAGATTGAAATTCATAGATTAGTTTCTTTTCTGCGAGGTACTTTTCGACCTGTTCATATACTATTTTTTCCATGACTTTCGAGATGGAGGTAAGTATAGAAACAGGGCGGTAGTTGCCTGGGTCCAATTTGCTGCCCTTTTTGTGCAGGGGGGTTACTCTTGCAATTTTGAAGTCTTTGGGTACTTTTCCCTGTTTTATGGAGAGGTTAATTATGTGAGCTATGACTGGTGAGATGGCGGTTGCTGTGTCTCTGAGGAATTTGGAGGGGATATTGTCGTGGCCAGTGGCCTTGTTAGGTTTGAGGGCGCTCAGTTTAATGAGTACCTCTGCTGTTGTTACCCTTGCTAGACTGAAATCATCTTTGCGTACCCCTAGGTTTTTGTAGTAGGTCATGATGTGATCTACTCCAAAAAGCCCTGAGTGGGAGGGTAATTTATTTACAAGAGTTGTGGCTATGTTTGTGAAAAAAATGTTCAAGTACTTGGCCACATCCAGTTTGTCTGTGATGAGCCTGTTATCTGTCTTTATGTTTAAGTTTGAAAATCTCGTTTTGAGTTTTTTGCTGCAGCCAAGCTGGTTATTGAGTAATTTCCAAAGTTCACGGGGTTTATTTTTGTTTTCCTCAGTTTTGTCATTGATGAAATTCTTTTTGGCAGTTTTGATCATGGAGCTTACGTCATTTCTTAGTCTGTTTCTTTCAATTTTTAGTTCAGTCACGTGGGCCTGGAGTTCACTGCTCGTGCTTTTGGAAAGCATTGACTGACTTTTATGAAACTCAGAGCATTTTTTGTCTCTGGTTTTCATGGCGGTCAGTATGCCGGAGTGCATCCACGGCTCAGCGCGATTTTTTACCCTGGTTGTTCTTAGGGGGGCCAAATCATTGAGTATTGCAGAGAATTTGTTTTTGAAACCAAGCCATGTTTCTTCAACTTGTGTACCACTGAGCTCATCTGACCAGTCCAGGCTCTCCAGTTCTAGGTTAAAGGCCTCGCTAGAGTAGTTTTTGAGGTCTCTAGATATGACTGTTTTGTGACAGCCGGCCTTTTGTTTTAGCTTTTTGCGGGTACAGAATATCATATAATGATCACTGATATGCTATAACCCCTTTACTGGAGATCCTGGACCTGTCAGAGGTCAGAATGAGATCAATGGTAGTTTGTGTTGTTTCACATACCCGGGTGGGTTGGGTGATTAGCTGGCTGAAGCCGTGCAGATCACAAATCCTACTGAAGGACTTGAAGACGGACGTGTCTTTACGTTGCATATCCGTGTTCCAGTCTCCAATAATAATTGTCTCTACATCCCCCACATCAGCCAAACACCCATCTAATGTATCATAAAAGTCACTCTGTTCCGGTGGTCTATAGATTGTCCCGACTATTACAGATTTAGCATTGTCAAAAAGAATTTCAACCCACACAGATTCAATATTTTCATGATGCAGGTCAGTACGGTTTTTGAAATTGGTGTCTTTATGTATGTACATGCAGACACCACCTCCATTCACGTTCCTGTCCCTTCTCACTACAAGATAATCTTCAATTTCAATCTCTGAATCTGTAATGGAATTGTCCAATTTGGTCTCAGAAAAGCATAATATGCTTGCCTTACCGTTCATGAACAGTTGCCTGAGTTCAGCCAGTTTGTGTCTCAGACTGTTAGTGTTCAGATGAAAAATATGTAGTCCATTTTTGTTGTTTAAATGCATAATGTCGTCAGCTTGAAGATATTTGTCTTTGTCCGTTACAGCAAACGGCTTGCGGCCTGCCGTGGTGCTTGGAGCGGTGGGGTGGTGGGGGGAGGGAGGCTCCGTTGTAGCTTTAGCCGTCGATATGCTAGCAGGGTGGCTAACAACATGGTGGATATTTGTTCCCTCGGATCTCGGTTCTCTTCCTCTCGTCACTGCCTCATGCGTGTCTGTCTGCCGAGGCGTCCCCGGGGGAATGTCGAAGTCTCCGTTGATTCCTCGGTCTCCGCTGTCTCCATGGTCTCTGTTGTCGTCGCGTAGTTGTTGCTGTAGCGGAAGAGATGCTAGTTGTGATGCTAGTTGTGATGCTAGCTCCTCCAGCCTGCAGGACTGGCTTCTTGTCTGCACCGGGCCCGGATTCAGATGGATGTCTCCCGCTAACAATAAGACCAAGACGATCATACTTCTTCGGTCTAGTTTGCCTGACGGGGGTAAGTACTTTCGCGTCGGGTTTGCAGTTAATAATGCATGAATGCTTGCACTTCCAAAAGCGAGGTGTTTCCTTTCCCAGCCGTTGAGAAGGTAAAAGTCATTGTGGTTCATTTTATCCCCGCTTTCATTACTCTCCTTCACTAAGTGATGTTGCCTCATTGATGAGTTGAGGTAGGAGTCCATAATCCATATTGTCAGGAGGATGAAATATGTGAAAAATCGTGAGGAATAACCTCCAATGCGGGAGCTCTCGGAAATGCGACCACTCATAGCGAAACCGGAAGCTACTTCTTCTAGTCAGTACTTCTACTTTTACCAGAGTATTTTAAACACGAGTATCTGTACTTCTACTTGAGTAAAGGATGTGTGTACTTTTGCCATCTCTGGTAGTGGGTAACAAAGACACTGTGAGTCTCAGAGAATCTGTTTCTCTCTGCCTGCATGATTTCAGTGATGAGATGTTTCGTGTGTTTCAGCTTCAGAAGGAGCTGGGTCAGATCGATAAGAGCAACACTCAGCTGAAGCTCAGCGTCTCCGAGCTGAGGCTCAAACTGAGGACCAGAGACAAGGAGATGCACAAGAAGGCGCAGAAGGTGAGAAACACTTTCAAACACTATAGAGGTTACATCATGATACATGCTGCTTTTCCCTAGAAACAGATATTAGATATTGACTGGAGCTTTGTTTGTTTTCCTCCTCTCATAGAGGCAACTGTGTCACATGTTTGAATTGTTAACACCCGCACTGTGTTTCTCTTTCACATTGGAGTATTCCACATTACATTTATTAGCAAACCTGTAATATTTGATGGGAATAGACTATTTTTTACAAGAGAGTAGACTTCTTCATTTCAATCAGGAGAGACGGTTTGGATGTAAGAATACATATTTATTGCCAGGAATACACAAATGAATGTAATGGAGTTTTGGCGATTAGGCCCCGTTGTGCAGGAGTATCATTCGGGAGGGGAGAACCGATCCGATGAAACCCCCAGGGGTCTAGACACTGGTGGTGGTGAATGGATAGTTGGGGTCGGTCTGAAGGGGAGTGGCTTAGCTTGACCCTGGTGGTGGTGAATGGATAGTTGGGGTCGGTCTGAAGGGGAGTGGCTTAGATTGACCCTGGTGGTGGTGAATGGATAGTTGGGGTCGGTCTGAAGGGGAGTGGCTTAGCTTGACCCTGGTGTTGGTGAATGGATAGTTGGGTCGGTCTGAAGGGGAGTGGCTTAGATTGACCCTGGTGGTGGTGAATGGATAGTTGGGGTCGGTCTGAAGGGGAGTGGCTTAGCTTGACCCTGGTGGTGGTGAATGGATAGTTGGGGTCGGTCTGAAGGGGAGTGGCTTAGCTTGACCCTGGTGGTGGTGAATGGATAGTTTGGGTCGGTCTGAAGGGGAGTGGCTTAGCTTGACCCTGGTGTTGGTGAATGGATAGTTGGGTCGGTTTGAAGGGGAGTGGCTTAGCTTGACCCTGGTGGTGGTGAATGGATAGTTGGGTCGGTCTGAAGGGGAGTGGCTTAGCTTGACCCTGGTGGTGGTGAATGGATAGTTGGGTCGGTCTGAAGGGGAGTGGCTTAGCTTGACACTGGTGGTGGTGAATAGATAGTTGGGGTCGGTCTGAAGGGGAGTGGCTTAGCTTGACACTGGTGGTGGTGAATGGATAGTTGGGGTCGGTCTGAAGGGGAGGGGCTTAGCTTGACCCTGGTGATGGTGAATGGATAGTTGGGGTCGGTCTGAAGGGGAGTGGCTTAGCTTGACCCTGGTGGTGTTGAATGGATGGTTGGGGTCGGTCTGAAGGGGAGTGGCTTAGCTTGACCCTGGTGGTGTTGAATGGATGGTTGGGGTCGGTCTGAAGGGGAGGGGCTTAGCTTGACCCTGGTGGTGGTGAATGGATAGTTGGGTCGGTCTGAAGGGGAGGGGCTTAGCTTGACCCTGGTGGTGGTGAATGGATAGTTGGGGTCGGTCTGAAGGGGAGTGGCTTAGCTTGACCCTGGTGGTGGTGAATAGATGGTTGGGGTCGGTCTGAAGGGGAGTGGCTTAGCTTTGGGTTGCGTCGAGTCACCTGAAATGACAGCTGACAGAGGGGAGAGCAGATTTAAAAGGTTTAGCGGAGCGCTGTGATAGGCTTGTGAGAATAGAGCGAAGTGATTGGTTAAGCTGGGGAGTGACGCCCCCGATCACTTATTGAGAGGAGAGAGAGTAGAAACATAGAAATAGTAAATGAATCAGTAGAGACGGTCTTCCTGGTTGAACTTGCGCTGAGCTTCATATGTCAAAGCAGAACAATTATGATGACAGGGATGCAAACTCATCAGGTATGAAAAAGGTGACAAGGATCCGAGCCCCCCGACCCCACGGAATATCGGCTTTAAAATTAGGAATAACAGAGGATTTTAGCAGTCAGAACAACTAAAGCAGTTAATAACAGAAACGCCAAATAGTCACATCTAATAGAAATGTATAAAAGCATTTATTTTAATTGTGTAGCAGTCAGTTTATAATTTTGACAGCACTGTTGAGCATTTTGAAAATGTATTTTCATGCCTCTGTGCAAGGCTTAGTCTTTCTATCTTTATAGCCAGTGGTGTAAAGTAAGTTCATAAACTCAAGTACTATACTTGGGTACAATTTTGAGATACTTAATAATAAATAAATTAATAATTAATTTAATTTATATAGCGCTTCTCATCTGCCAAGACAAATCTCGAAGCGCTTCACAGCAAAGGACACTGATACAATTTGAGAGATTAAACGAATAATAATAATAATAATACAAATTAAAAATGTAAACAAAATTAAATAAAAATTAAATATAAAATTAAATAAAAATAAATAAATAAAATAAAAGTCAGAGATAGCGATAAAAATGGCAATACTCCAGGTGTACCATGCTCAAAGTTTATTGGAAGGCCTGCCGAAAGAAGAGGGTCTTACGGCCCGTCCACACAGCAGCGTTAAAAAAATCTTGGAGGTGGGCGTATCTGAAGCTTGGGGATTTTTTGCGAGCAAGGCACCAACAACCAATCACATGAATCTCCCGCCCCCGACATACGAAGCAAAAAAGCCCGAAGTAAACTGGATATAAACTCCCCAAACAGGCGAAAACCTACCACTGTCTCTGCCACCTCCCTCCATGCCTGGCTCCTCCGGTTTATATCCCGGTAGGTAAATAGGGACTGGTCATAAAGCACCGGGTGATTCCCTACCGCTAATTTCTCCTCCATTTTTTGGAATATGAGGAAATGACCTGCGGTATGTCTCTCCCAGCATACACGCAGTTTGATTGGCTAGAGCTTGAACTGTCAGATTTGCATACACAGGATTTGATTGGCTGACGCTTCCACCTCAGCTTCAAAAGTTGAACATTGCTCAACTTTGAATCCTGAAAATCCTGAAAATCTCCGCTCTGCTTCCCACAATGCAGTTCGGCGAAAAGTGAGGCAAAGTGACGTCACCCCATTCAAAGTGAATGGGCAGAAGCGTTCCAAGATTTTTTTAACGCTGCTGTGTGGACGGGCCGTTAAGGCCGTCTTACTTGTACTTTATTTAAGTATTTCAATGTTTTGCTACTTTGTTCTTCTACTCCTCTACAGTTCAGAGGTAAATGGTGTACTTTTACTCCACTACATGTATTTAATACCTTTAGTTACTTCACAGATGTGGATGAATGATGTGAAATATAATCAAGTGTTAAATCAGACTTTAGTTCCACCTGGAGTAAATCCACAAGCTACCCTGCAGTATACAAAGTCATTCAAACTAGCTGCACCTTTACCAGCTTTGAGAACACTTTCATGATCAATCATTATAAAACATATCATATATATTATCTGAAATGGACCAATCTGCACAATGACTACTTTTACTGTCGCTACTTTAACTATATTTTGATGAGAATACTTTTCTACTTTTACTTGGGGAACATTTTGAATGCAGGACTTTTACTGTAACAGAGTATTCCTACACTCTGGTACTTCTACTTTTACTCAAGTACAAGATCTGAGTACTTCTACTTTTACTCTAGTACAAGATCTGAGTGCTTCTACTTTTACTCAAGTACCACCTCCGTTTATAGCCTATGAAAAAAACTATTTGAAAACGAAGGCTAAAGCTAACGTTAGCAGATAGTGACAATGTATGCTAGTTAGCTAGCTCAACGATTCATTAAATAATATTGTGACAGAAAAACTTTTCAGTACACATCACGCTCTGCCGCTCCAACAGGGAGCTCTGCTCTGAACACCTGAACGGCCCGTTCTAACAGCTGTTCACCAGCGGTCCAGTCTGTGCCACAGTGACTCCGGACCGCACAGTTAATATTAACGAACGCACCGTAGGTAATGTAGCTGCTGAAGCTAGACCCTCATCCCGGAGCAGCAGAGCCTTATTATACATCCATGAGCAGAGCCGACAGGCAGGAAGACTCGAGCACACAGCTCACGCTTCATTATAATATATAAAAAAAGAACACCATGCCTGTCATGATGGCACATAACAGCTCGCGGCCGCAGATTACTCCAGGTCCCAGACCCCCCCCCCCATACCCCAAAAATATTCAATCACACAAACGACCTATTTTGGATTCAAAACGGCGAATTTCGCCGAAAGGTGACAAGTTTGCATCCCTGATGATGATAGCTTCATTTGATTCGCTGCTAAGCAGAAGGGGATGGACAGTAACACAAAATGGTCTTCATTAAAGAAGATACTCACTTTATTTGTCTAACTGATGAAACATTTTGTTCATTTATATAACTAAATGCCAGGAGAAGTTGAAATCAAACTGATCATTTTGGCTCGAAGTTTTCCTTTAACTTTAAAACTAATTTATGCACCGCTTTGTTTCCAGTGTAGAGATTATTAAAGACCCCAATAACTCTTTACAGTTACACATTCCCAAAAGAAAGATGTGGTTAAAAAATGAAATATCCTAAATGTTTTGTGCGTCCAGGTGAAAGACCTAGAGACACATCTCCAGCGGCTCAAGGCAGACCTCCAGAACTGTGTGGGCTTCATCCAGGAGCCCAAGAAACTGAAGGAGAGCATGAAGAAGATCTACGCCCGATATGTAGCTGACGGGGTGAGGGTTCAGAGAGAACTCTTTAAAGTAGAGACATTACATACTGATATACACCTGAACATCAGCAGGAGAGGACTCTTTAAAGTAGAGACACTAAATACTGAAATACACCTGAATATCAGCAGGAGAGGACTCTTTAAAGTAGAGACATTACATACTGATATACACCTGAACATCAGCAGGAGAGGACTCTTTAAAGTAGAGACACTACATACTGATATACACCTGAACATCAGTAGGAGAGGACTTTTTAAAGTAGAGATACTACATACTGATATACACCTGAACATCAGCAGGAGAGGACTCTTTAAAGTAGAGACACTACATACTGATATACACCTGAACATCAGCAGGAGAGGACTCTTTAAAGTAGAGACACTACATACTGATATACACCTGAACATCAGCAGGAGAGGATTCTTTAAAGTAGAGACACTACATACTGATATACACCTGAACATCAGCAGGAGAGGACTCTTTAAAGTAGAGACACAACATACTGATATACACCTGAACATCAGCAGGAGAGGACTCTTTAAAGTAGAGACACTACATACTGATATACACCTGAACATCAGCAGGAGAGGACTCTTTAAAGTAGAGATACTACATACTGATATACACCTGAACATCAGCAGGAGAGGACTCTTTAAAGTAGAGACACTACATACTGATATACACCTGAACATCAGCAGGAGAGGACTCTTTAAAGTAGAGACACTACATACTGATATACACCTGAACATCAGCAGGAGAGGACTCTTTAAAGTAGAGACACAACATACTGATATACACCTGAACATCAGCAGGAGAGGACTCTTTAAAGTAGAGACACTACATACTGATATACACCTGAACATCAGCAGGAGAGGACTCTTTAAAGTAGAGACACTACATACTGATATACACCTGAACATCAGCAGGAGAGGACTCTTTAAAGTAGAGACACTACATACTGATATACACCTGAACATCAGCAGGAGAGGACTCTTTAAAGTAGAGACACTACATACTGATATACACCTGAACATCAGCAGGAGAGGACTCTTTAAAGTAGAGACACTACATACTGATATACACCTGAACATCAGCAGAATAGGGGCTCCTAAAGAGTGCAGGGGTTAAATTCGGTCCCAGTCTCATTGGGAGTCTGCTTGTGTTGTTTTCTAGGTGGAGCAAAGTGGCGTAGAAGAAGAACTTCAGAGGGCTTTCTGTCGGCAGCGTGATCACCTGGAGAAAACGGTCAACGGGCTCAAGACCAGACTGGCCAAATCTGCTGAGCAGCATGAGCAGGTCTACGACAAGATCCTGAAGGTAAGACATGCAACAGATTTAAAATATTGGAACAATCCTAGTCTATAGTTGTATTCACATGACTCGTCGCCCCCCCCGCAGAAGAACGTTGGTCTGATCACTGAAATAAATGAGCTGCGTAAGGAGCTGCTTCTGCAGAGAACTCGAAAAAAGGAGTCTCAGCGTGAAGAGGTGGAGTGAAAAACTCAGAGTGACTCCCAACTCCCCCACCGTGCAGAGAGGCCTTCATCGACACAATAATACCCGTCAATGATTTGCATTTGTTAAGCTTGTATTATTTGTATAAGATTAAAAATGTATCTTCGTCAGCAAATCACCGTTTGATTTATTCCTGAATATAAGACTGAGAATATGGAGCAGGAAGAAATGAAACTACACGGTGTGAACTCAATAGTTTATTAACACAACTCTTAATAAATGTTTAACAGAAAAGGTGATAGAAGAGTAAAAAACACACACAGAGAGAACCAGAAGTATAACAGAGAACCAGAAGTATAACAGAACCAGAAGTATAACAGAGAACCAGAAGTATAACAGAGAACCAGAAGTATAACAGAACCAGAAGTATAACAGAGAACCAGAAGTATAACAGAGAACCAGAAGTATAACAGAGAACCAGAAGTATAACAGAGAACCAGAAGTATAACAGAACCAGAAGTATAACAGAGAACCAGAAGTATAACAGAACCAGAAGTATAACAGAGAACCAGAAGTATAACAGAACCAGAAGTATAACAGAGAACCAGAAGTATAACAGAGAACCAGAAGTATAACAGAGAACCAGAAGTATAACAGAGAACCAGAAGTATAACAGAGAACCAGAAGTATAACAGAGAACCAGAAGTATAACAGAGAACCAGAAGTATAACAGAGAACCAGAAGTATAACAGAGAACCAGAAGTATAACAGAGAACCAGAAGTATAACAGAGAACCAGAAGTATAACCGAACCAGAAGTATAACAGAGAACCAGAAGTATAACAGAACCAGAAGTATAACAGAGAACCAGAAGTATAACAGAACCAGAAGTATAACAGAGAACCAGAAGTATAACAGAACCAGAAGTATAACAGAGAACCAGAAGTATAACAGAGAACCAGAAGTATAACAGAGAACCAGAAGTATAACAGAGAACCAGAAGTATAACAGAGAACCAGAAGTATAACAGAACCAGAAGTATAACAGAGAACCAGAAGTATAACAGAGAACCAGAAGTATAACAGAGAACCAGAAGTATAACAGAGAACCAGAAGTATAGTATAACAGAGAACCGAAGTATAACAGAGACCAGAAGTATAAACAGAGAACCAGAAGTTATAACAGAACCAGAAGTATAACAGAGAACCAGAAGTATAACAGAGAACCAGAATATAACAGAGAACCAGAAGTATAACAGAGAACCAGAAGTATAACAGAGAACAGAAGTATAACAGAACCAGAAGTATAACAGAGAACCAGAAGTATGAACATAACCAGAAGTATAACAGAGAAACAGAAGTATAACAGAACCAGAAGTATAACAGAGAACCAGAAGTATAACAGAGAACCAGAAGTATAACAGAACCAGAAGTATAACAGAGAACCAGAAGTATAACAGAGAACCAGAAGTATAACCGAACCAGAAGTATAACAGAGAACCAGAAGTATAACAGAGAACCAGAAGTATAACAGAGAACCAGAAGTATAACAGAACCAGAAGTATAACAGAGAACCAGAAGTATAACAGAGAACCAGAAGTATAACAGAGAACCAGAAGTATAACAGAGAACCAGAAGTATAACAGAGAACCAGAAGTATAACAGAACCAGAAGTATAACAGAGAACCAGAAGTATAACAGAACCAGAAGTATAACAGAGAACCAGAAGTATAACAGAACCAGAAGTATAACAGAGAACCAGAAGTATAACAGAGAACCAGAAGTATAACAGAGAACCAGAAGTATAACAGAGAACCAGAAGTATAACAGAACCAGAAGTATAACAGAGAACCAGAAATATAACAGAGAACCAGAAGTATAACAGAGAACCAGAAGTATAACAGAGAACCAGAAGTATAACAGAACCAGAAGTATAACAATGAATAAAGTGAAATGATTGCTTTAAGCTAGCGGACATCTTTCCAAGGCCCTGCTTCAGGTTGGCCGTTTGCATGTCGATCCTCCGGTGCATTGCGTCCATAGACGTGGAGAGCGTGTCGTAAAGAGCCTGAACAGAGGGGGGAGGAGGAGGGGGACGGGGACGTGTTACTTTCAAAGCTCGAAGGAAAAAACATCACATTTAAAATGTCCTCGTACCTCAGACAAAGTGTTAAGGTGCGGGGTTAAATCTACATTTGATTGCGCCAGCAGATTCCAGCCGATTAATCACGTGTTATCGTAAAGTTCGGACTGAGCCTGAAGTGGATTTTCTGTTTTCTTTGCAATTCAGACAGTGCTGGCTTCCCCCAAACTGCCTGAGTGCTTTGACCCAGCTGCTCAGAGGGAAGGAGCAGCGCCGGGCCAAAAGGAGAGATTCCTCTCTCAGACTCAGACAAACAAACAGGACTGAAGTATCCAGATATAAGAAGTAGTGCCACCTCAGTGAGAAAGGAACAGGAGTCCATTCAGGTGCTCTTAAAAATGCTGAAAACTGTGACCAAAAGAGTGGTGTAGTAATTACGTATTCTTGTAGATCGACCCGGAAGTTGGAATCACAAGGTCTTCCCCAGCAAAAAGAAAATGGGTTTTTACGATTGTCTTTCAGAATATTGCAGACGAGAAGATGATAGAAACGTTTATGATACTTACATGTTTTGTTCAGCAGTATAATCTCCACATATTAACACCACTTTGTGATTTCTGAACTAAAAAGCTAACGTTGGGCTATAAAGGAACTACAGCACGGTCACATGACTTCACGTTACCACCGCTAAGCTAAAGGCGGCTAATGTTGGGCTATAAAGGAACTACAGCACGGTCACATGACTTCACGTCACCAGCGCAAAGCTAAAGGTGGCTAATGTTGGGCTATAAAGGAACTACAGCATGGTCACATGACTTCACGTCACCAGCGCAAAGCTAAAGGCGACAAATGTTGAGCGTGATGATGTTTAATCGTCTCATTTAGACACTTGCTAGCCTCCTCCGTTTTTATATTCACCAGTGGGGTATTTACTGACATATTTTATGTTGTACAACAAAACGTTGCAATCTCTTCAGCTTGTGTTAACCACAGACATTATTTCAAGCATCAAATTAAAAGAAAATCCCAAACCAGCAATGACAATTGGTGTGAAAGTTGAAATTATAAATGATAACATACTTTAACCCTCATTTACTTGTTCATTCTGCTCAGTTGCCACACATATTTGATTTGCAGGTAAATGTGTTTTACAGCTTTCATCGACATAAACAGAGATACTGTGACAGAATCTGAACAATGTTCTGCTCGTTATATTTAAGTATAAAAGTTGCATAAGTGTGAATCAGCTGTGTGATGGTTGCTCCAACAATGTGCTTCTCTCAGTGTGATGCTGCGTGCTGAGTGCCATGGCGTTTATTTGTGATGCAGGAAAGGTCTCGGCATGTTAAACCGTAAAAACAAACATCTCTGAGCTGACAATGTGCAGTCTCTGATGTTGGTACAGTGCACTGTGCTTGGCCTGAAACCGTGATAAAGAACTGGTCACCATCTGACCCGGTGTAAGAAATAAGACACTTGATGCACAAAACAACAATCACATATAGATGATCTGCCTTGTGAACAGGAAACATGTTTTCTCCCACACACAAATAACCTAGGTATGATTATTTTTAAAAGCTTTACCACAATCAATGCAATACATCCCAGCTGCTAATGGAAAAGCTGAATCTCTTCTAATAAAACCACTGCAGTATTATGCATGGTGATATATAACTGCTGTATGTAGCCATCTTTGGTCAGACATTACTAGACCTTGTTGTGTAGGAGGACATTTAGCTTATCTGACAGTTATGTTCATCTTAAAGTGGCGATTTGGCTTGTTCAACCACAAAAATGAAAGTAAACAACATGTTAGATAACAGCTGATAAGTCCGATGAGTTTGTGTTTTTGTGTCTAAGTGACTAATGGGGAAAAGCATATTTGAAACTGGTCCAGTATTAAGAGAAACTGCTGAAGCCACAAAACGGGCTGCAATGTTCCAGCAAATCAAAACAGTGAATGTACGTCCGCTAAAAGCTATAACTTTAGCCACTGACAAGCTCAGATGATAAGCAGTTACTGATTAATCATCAGAAACAACTTATGTATCACCTCAAACAAAACACAAAATAAAAAAAGTGGGAGGAAAATAAAGGGAGACGCAGGTTTGATGACGTATTTCCCGCAATGCATTAGTACTGATATATGTAGTCAACACTACATTTGAAGTCAAATGTGTCCCAGACCACCTCAGCAAGAGTTATTTGATCACAATGCACCTTGATCATTTAGATTTGTATTTCTTATTACTTCTGATCAAATGAACAAAGACAAATTTGATTACCATGGGATGCATTGTGTGAACATAGGCATCGGCCTATTCTGTATTTGTATTATAAATAATCTTTGTATATGTCTTTTTATGGAATTTGTGCTCATTCCAAGTTAGTTTGATTAAGGGTCGAAAGGCAGTTTATATTTTTAGAAGTAAGATTTATTTGTTTCCATCGCACAAAAGTGAAATACCAAACAAAAAATTAAAGGAAAACATTGTAGGCTGTGGCGCAGTGGACTAGAGCGTTGGTGTTCGGATCAAGGGAGCACAGGTTCAAACCGCACTGTCAGCATGTTGTTGTGTCCCCGAGCAAGACACTTCACCCCAAATTGCTCCACAGTATTGAGTATGTAAGTCGCTTTGGATAAAAGCATCTAACAAGTAACATGTAATGTAATTGTGATTCTCGATATCGGCTGAGAAATTTGCAATCGCTGCATCCTTAGATAATAATACCAAGTTCAAACAGGAACTATGTCATTTTCCAACCCTTGAAATCCCTCAGAACCTGAAACTAAAACCTCTGTGATTTACCTCTAAATTAAACTGCACAGTAACAGCCAGGGGGGGAGAGACCACTCAAACACATGGACCATAAAGCAGTGAAACTTTCAACCAAAATAACATAAACTAGGTAATTTAATGTGGTGGGGAGGGGGAACACATCAAAGTAAAGGATGGTAAATCCAAAGTTTCTGTGTAGAGTTTATACAGGAATAAACACACGCCCCTGTTTAACTGCGTTTTGTGATTAAACTTTGATTAAAGTCACACATCTGACGCCTTTTCCTGGAAGCAATACACCACCTAAGTAAATACGCTCCAAAAGTGTTTTAGCATCAACAATCTTACTAAAGTTTATTTACACGGGCTTAAGAGTGTAAATATGTGGTTTGCTGTTCTCCTTCTGCACTTGAACATTGCATTTTGAACTTCACATTTTCTTTGGATCAGAGAGGTGAAGATATTTGAAAACAATGTTTATCACAAGATCTCCTGAGAAAACTGAGTAATGACAAAATAATGGTTTTCCAATCCCATTGAGTATGTGTGTTTTTATAGGAGGGTTGTTGGCTGTGCATGGAATATTCAAAAGTATTTGTGTGTACGCTAACCATTGGATTCAAACATGCATTATAAGGGTGGATGCACAATTAATTAAAATGTAGCTAAATCGCAATGTGGACTAATGTAATATCCAAATCCCACTAAGCGCAGGCGATCTTCTCGCAGGCGAAATAGGTGAAAAGATCTGAAAAATCCTTCTTTGGAACAGATCCTCTTAAAAAAATACACCATGATTATTTTGATCTTTTATGATAATGAGAATAATGTTTCTTAAAATGATCATTCACTCACAAACCGTCAATCATATTGCAAAATCAGTCAAAAATAATCGCAATTAGTTATTTTTTCCAAATGGTACAGCCCTAATGCACATGTTTATACACAGTTGTTGAGACCTGGCTCTCATTATTCTATGAGATTTTGCACCTACACATGTTCACAAACATACACACACACAAATACACACACGTTACATGTGAATTATGGTGCTGTGTTTCCCAACTCGGTCCCTGTTTAAGTGATTGATGTCAGGCCTCTGGTACACACTGTTTCATGTTTTTATTGGCTGATTTGCTGAGGCCAGTGTACAGACAGGTACTCCAACAGTTTCGCTCGGCTATAAGTGTGTTCGGCTCAAGAAGCAAAAACAGAGAGTTCTGCTGTGTTTCATTAGTGGTTTCCATTTCCTCTTAGCTCTTAGCGTTGTGTAACAGCACAGAGCCAGATGCAAAGCAGAGGGAACGTGGGTGAGGGGATTTAAATAAAACGCACTTGTTCTTTAAGATTATAGGCTTAGCACTGCTTTTTATAAATAATCAGAAATGCCTGCAGGCTCATTTAAATGAGGCGCAGCATATTCTGAATGCAATACATCTTATTAGGTAAGGCTGTTACCTGCATCCTTTACAGATTGAGAAATGCCATTTAGAGATCTGTATCATGATTTCTATAAATATTATTGCCATTGATTATAATATATTTGTAATGTTCTTACAGAAAAGCTGCAAAGAAAGAAAACAGAAAAGTTGAACAGCACAACAATCTCAGTAAATGTTATCTTTAAGGTATGTTATCAAGCTTTCAATGAAACTTTATTAACAAACTGCTAACAAGGTGAGTGAAGTTTCATTTTCGTGTGTTTTCATTGCACTGAAAAGCACTCCTAATTTGTTGTATTCGGGCAATAAAGGCTTTCTAATGTAATAATAATAATAATACTACATTTATTTTGTAAGCGGTTTTACAGGTGCTTAATGTGTTAAACCTTAAAGTATATGCGTATATAAAGCATAAGGCTAGTGAACTAGTATTTAAGATTATATATAAATAGGACATAATTAGGAAACAAACGGCAAAGCTATCAGTAGTTCTAGACATTGACAATCATGTGTCAACTAATATGTTGTTACATGTATTGTTAATACAAAAAAAAGAATAAAAGTGAATTCATTTAACAGAGTTATATGATTCTGACACCTACTGTATGATGGATATATTTTATTGCACAAAATACAATCAATATCAATCAATACAAATCCTACTTAGGGATAAGAAAACCTGGCGTCTACATCACCCACCTAGCAGCTAACGTAGCCTGAAAAGATCAGGTAAACTCACTAAGAGTCTATTTGGTTTTTATTTTGGGAACTTTTCCACTTTATTCACGAGCCTCTATCTCTGCTGTAATCTCCCAGGTTGCCTCAAGGGAATCAATAAAAAGAGTTTGGTATTTGTCTTCCATCATTATCTACTTTGTACATAATTGTCCCTAATGAAAGCTGAATAAGAGCTGCTGGCATCGTCATGCAGCTCGTAGCACTAAGTGGACTGCATTAATGACGGATGGCTGATCAATCAATACAAACACTGAGGGCACGTACTGTTGTACTCCAAGAACACAAACGCTCTACAAAATAGGTCAGTGATGAAATATCAGAATCCATCTTAAGAACTGTGTGTGTGTGTGTGTGTGTGTGTGTGTGTGTGTGTGTGTGTGTGTGTGTGTGTGTGTGTGTGTGTGTGTGTGTGTTTTATTTGTACGCGACTTAAGAGGAATGATTGATTTTCACTCTTTAAGCATGTATTTGGCCTGCGGCATCAAATACAATCACTTTGACCCTTCAGACTGCTCTTATCCATTCAATAACATTAAGATTGTTTGACTTGGCCACCTGTCTTGGCAGCAGAGGCAGATTTCATCAGAGCTGGACTTCTTCATCCAGTTTGAAGTTAAAGCGAAACATTTAAAGCTTTCTTGAATCCACCCAGAATGATTTAAAAGAAGTTCTCAGCAATATTTGAAAACAGTTATATGGGAAAGAACCACATTATAAAGGGCATCTTTTAAAGGTATTATCAAAAAAGACACTTATAATGAAAGGACAGGGTCACAGTTTGTCCAGTGTCAGGTGCTCAGTGAACATTGAAACAGGTTTTACTTGCTGTAATTATAAGTTTGGTTGATTCTGGATGCATAAAGTTCGTAATGTGCTTTCAATTTAAGTGGTGGACACAATCCAGTCTTGTTTTAGGACAGACTACAGCAGCGTGATTTGGTAAATGTGTAATAACTTGGACAGTTATGGCAATTGCGATATGACTCGTGATATAACCGTGATCATTTTCTTGAGACATTGTTTACATTATCATTTAAAAATATGATAGGTATTATGGTGGGATTTTCCAAGAGGATCTGTACCAAACAAGGGTTTTTTATGAAGTCTGTAGAATACTGTTTGTAGAGCGGGACTTCTCTGCAGCTCCATAATAGTTTTATCTGATATTTTGCCGTTACCAAATATTGTGCTCACCGTGATTAGGAAATTGCACTAGTCTATATTGCATTTTCAATCAAATTTCAATAATCGTGCAGGACGGACACAAACTAAATTGTGAACCTGTACTTTAAGAGCATAAAAACGTAGTAGTAGAAATCCTAAACGAACACTAATCACAAATTTAAAGTTAATATAGATGAGAAAAAATTAGACTTGATCTTGATATTATCGGCTGACTATGTGGTGAATTTTGTTATTAAATATTTTGTAATCAATGCTGCACAAGTCACAACTTAAGAGTCACTTTAGGGCAGTGGGTGAGGTGTTAGTCAGTGGTATGAGTGAGTATAAAGTAAGCAAATGACTTGGTTTCCATCAGCTCCTGCATTTTATAAAATAAATATTAAAAAGAGACATGTCATTTGGAGATAATGAGCAGCATACATTTTTACAAATAGTTTAAGGGTTTGCTATGTTCATGTTTTTGACGGTGGTTGTTCTGCATGTATTGCACTGATTACTATGCAACTATGAAGTATAAAACAGTAGGAAATACACTGTGACGTAAAGCAGAGTATAAAATAGATACAGTAACAGATCCTTTAACACTGTTAAAATAGGTTTTTCTCAACTACCATTTTACTATCAAAGAAAACATGTGTTTGTTGACATGAAGTGTCCAGAAAGGTAAATACACATGTCAGGGTTTTACACACACACACACACACACACACACACACACACACACACACACACACACACACACACACACACACACACACACACACACACACACACACACACACACACACACACACACACACACACACACACACACACACACACACACACACACACACTCTCAGGGCAGTAATGGGAAAGTTGCTGACTGTGGGTTTGTTTCTGTTCCAGCTGTTCTGCTGACAGCAGCGTTTCTCTGGGAAAATAATTGACAAATGAACCCAATAAATACGGACATCCAATGGGAATCAGAACTGATTAGAGAGGGACGCTGTATGTGTATGTGTGTGTGCTTGTTTCTAAAAATGAGTAATAAAATAAATAAATCAGTAGAGTTTTATCTGTGTGTTATGTGGACTCATAATATTTAGCTGAGAGAAAGATTGTATAACAGTGTTTTGTTTTTGCATACATCAATCATGGACTCTCAATGTGCAACAGATTAGAGAAAAAGTGTGTGTGTGTTTATGTAACATATCTCAGTATCTGGGTTTACTTAAGTGCTATTAGGAAGGTCTCAATCATTTTGGAAAATCAGTGAGAAGAAAAGCAGCTGCAGAGAAATTATCAGAAATTGTTTTATAAATATGTTCAAGACTCAACTGGTTCACAAACACACAAACACATAAACACACAAACACACAAACACGGGTCAAAAGAGGTGAGACTGAGTGTTTACTGGCTAAACTATATTCAGCTTTTTACCCCAAGAATCTGCATAGAACCTGTAACTACAAAATGTTCCCACGGAGTAACGATAGCTTGAAGACATGTTTTTAAATCATTTTTGTAAAAACATGTTTTTTTGCTTTTGTTTTCAATTTACATAATCTTCAGTTTTACAGCCATTCAGACTCGGAAGGGGAAAGAGGAGCTAATCATTATACATAACTCCCTCTGAAGGTAACTTTGTGATTTGCAGACCATTTACATGCAGACAAATCTAAACAACATACTACAGGAGAGGGAAAAGCCCCAAAAAGCACAATAGAGCCTCATTACGTTGGCTTCTATATTGATCATTATGATCATGATTAAGTGTAGAAACTGTAAACATAAAATAACAGGCAACTACACTGATACTTGTGCCATACAAAAATAGCTCTTACCAATTAGTATGCAAAGTTTAAGTTATTGATGTATAGATACAAATATGTATAAATGAGGGTTTTAATTGTTTATTTCCATATTTGAAGTTTTATGATCTGATCTTACCTTCTGTCATAAGGGTTTAAATAGGCGCGTTCACACCGGAGTACTTTTCCCCGTACTTTTCCCGTTTAGTTCCGTTAGTACCCCTGATGTTGCGTTCACACCAAAAAGAGTAATTAGTGCCGGGAACTTTTACCACCATTTTTAGTGCCTGCTAGAGAGGTGGTACCAAAAAAGTACCAAAAAAGTACCAATTTCTATTGGCTGGGCGAATTGCAAAACACGCCCCGTAAACTCTGAAAAGTTTTGTGAAGCCGCCATTGTATTTGTGGCATTAGCATTAATAGCATTAGCATTAGCCCCGCGCACCAACGGAGAGAGAATAACTTATGGCAACACAAAATAAAACATGGGAGCGGTGGAGCTGAGGAGGTGTCGGCATTCTGGCGATTTACTCGGAAGGCTTCAGTAGAAGCTGCTGGGACTCCATGGCAGGCAAAGTACTTGGTGTGAAAGCGGCTAATGTATAACCTTAACTATAAGACATTTTTAAGAGAACGATTCCATATCATTTTACAGCCTCCTCACAACTTTTAACATAATTTAAAATATTTATTTTTAAAGTTAGGGCTTTCATGGCAGTCATTCTTTGAAGTGCCCTCCTAGATACCCCGTGGTGGATACAATATTGCCCTGTAGGGTGCACTACATGCTACAAAACATTGTGTTAAGCTGTGTACCTGCAGAATAACTGAAGTAGAATATTTACTATGGTTTATGGTAATAGTTGTTTTACTTGTATTTTATTAAGGAATGTAAGATTGAACATCAGCAGGTTATAAAACATGAGATAATAAGAAAAAACAGCTGATACAATATTTATGTAGTATAAATCCAGTTCTGTCTGTATCTCTTCCCCCCACCTCCATTTATCTGAGTTAACTTGATCTGCTTCAGCTCTTTGTTCCTCTCCGCTCTGCTTCACTGTAGTGATTTACGAGTGAACAGGCGACGTGTCTGGAAGTGTTGAACTGAGACTTCCTCAGTTTCATTCTCCTCTGTCTCTCTGTTTTATATCTTTTAACCTTTTCCTCAAGACTCCTTTATAGTTGAGCTGCTGTTTCTCTTTCTTGCAGTTTTTTATCTAAATCTTCAGTTTTTTATTCAAGTTTACTGTAACTCAACACAGACAACAACATACTGGAAGGAATTCAGATTTGTATACCCAACTTCAACAAATCTTTTGACATCATTGTCTCATGCTGGTGTTGCAATGAAGCTGCTCCCAATCTCTCCGTATACACTTTTCTCCTGTGTGGCACCAAAAACCTGCTTTATCTTCAAAGACAAACTATTGTATCTTTGTAGCCGAATTACAGCGATGCTGGTTTGATTTCATCTCAGGACCTTTGTTTTCTGTCTGTTTCGTCACCATAAACGTCAAATTAGGGCAAGAATGGCAAAAAATAACATTAAAAGAGGAAAAATAGCACAAGATCTCTTTCTACGTATTCTTGCAAGCTTTCTTTGTTCTCTCCTTGCTCCTGGATCTCTGCAGCCTGTTTGCAGTGCCTCAGCAGCCGCTCACATTCACAGAGATGATAACACTGCAGTAATCAGCTGCAGGGACACAGAACGCCGACCTGGCTCCCACTAAAAAGAAACTCCCGTAAACTGGTGTGTTCCTCTTTTTATCCCTTTCCTCTTTACAGGGCAGTTCAATCCTTCAGTAGCCAGGCCTGAAAATGAGTCACATGTGGTCAGAGAGAGGAGAATTTGCGGCTGCCTGATAACACCAGAAGAGACACAGCGGCAGCAAAAAGACTGACGTAAATACAAAGAACATGGTGTGTTCAGGGACCATTTACAGAAACGGATGTCTGATCTTCTAACTGAATTATTCTGATTATTTTATTTACACATAAACCATCATTCAGGTAGTGAATCAGAATTGTAGAGCTGGGTTAGAAAACAAGGAATGACAGTGTTTATAGTTGTTCTAAATGGCCACACTGATAGACAGTGTAAAAAACACCCATAATGGAGTGGTGCAGGAATGAGTGCTAAACCTGGAAATGAGTTAGCATTTCACCAGTTCCGGTTCCATCATCTCGGAGTCACCGTGTTTTTAAATGTGTTTTTGGGTTGTAAGCCTGGAATAAGGTCTGTGGTTAACACAAGCTGAAGAGATTTTTAACCTTTTGCTTTACGACATCAAATATGTCAGTAAATACCCCACTAGTGAATCATTTGGGGCATCTAACCAAAAACACATTCAGAATAACCATTGACTTCCATTTGAGGTCAATGGAAGTGCTACAATGCACTCAATTATCACTTTAACAGAATTCGGCCTTTACTAAGACACATTACAGTTAGTTTGTTCTTCAGTTTGTCACACTGTATGTATGTTTGAATAATATAGTGTTTAATTTGAGGTATTGAGATATTGAGATACACCTCAATGTTTAAGGGTTTATAATAGATTAACTTTTGTGGATTAAACTTCCGCGTGACAAGTTTGCTCCAAAACAGATTCAGCCATCAAAAAATAACCACTAATGTACGTGACTCTAAGAGGAAATGATTATGAAAGGTATAAATAAAAGTGACATAGTGACTTAACACTAAAACAAAACATCTTGACATAACCATGTATGCACATCTTCTTCAGTATGCAGATGTCTGATGTCTTCTGAGTGACGTCTGTGTTAGTCACACTCACCGTGCAATGTTTGTCGCCACATAAATACACACACAGACAGACACTCTTGACCACAGACACACACAGAAACACACACTGCTGACCACAGACACACAGTGAGACAGAAATTGTGATTCACTTTCCAGCATTACTTCTGCTTTTTGTGTTTTCAATTTTCCTCATCAATGTGTGGAACTGTGGTAACGTGCAATTCAGTATCTATTCCGATCTTTTTTCTATAACATGAAGTGTAATAAATAAAACAATGTTAAAAAGCTAAGCTGCAGTGTAAAACAGAAGCACATGAGCCTCTGGCCTTCACATTATCACATCATAAACCAGCCAATCATCAGCCAGCGCACTGCAGGTTTACAACGGTTTATGAAACACTTAAAAAAAAAATACACACTCCTGTCCCCCCACTGCAGATCTCCATGAAACACAATCAAACTGCTGCAGTAAAACCATTCTCCCCTCACTGCCTCCAATCCTCTATAATCTTCCCAAACCATTCCCAACAGGGGAATAAACTCCGGAGAGGAGAGACCGATAAACGGGTAACTCAGACTTCAGGGAGCGGTGAATGTTTTAAACATCACAAGAACTTGAAGAAGTAACCGAGCTGTGAAAAGAGATTCTGAGAAAATGTGTCCGTCCGGATAAAAGCAGGTACAGATGTTGTGTCTCGTTAAAGATTCAGTTGAGAGGGACACAGTAAAGATTCAGAACAGTAACTTCTTAAAAAACAATACAGTAACTTTTCACCACTGGGATTTGTCTAGATAGATAGAAAAAAGAAGAGATTCAGGAGGAAGGAAGCAGGATTCAAAGAATCACAAAGTGAATTCTTGCCTTTAAGCCCATAATGAAACAAGTCTGTTCCAATTATGTCGACTTCTGAAGACTTTTACTCTATTTCTTTTTAAATTGAGGTCACTGTTTCTTGACGTCATGAAACTATTGCAAATATTGAATTTCAACAGTTTGTCAGCTTTGGCCAAGAGTTATTATTGTAGATTTACACACAGTCTGTAATGAGGGATTCAAATTGTATTTCAACTATAAAAAGGGTTTTAAAATATGTTTTGCTGGGATGTTGGTGTCATTTACAACCTGATTGTTTAAACACTACTGTTGTTTTGTCATGTCAGACGTGATTGCTGTGTTCAATCATTATTACTTTTGTTAAAATATTAACAAATTATTTGATAAGAAGAGCAGCAATGATGAGTTGACTATTTGTTAGTGGATGACACAAACAATTGCAGAATACTTGTATTATACATTAATCGTAAAGTTAATTTCTATTGAAAAATGTCAGATAATGCCGTTCTCAGTCTCTCAATATTGAGATTTTATGAACTTAATATTTTTGGGGTTTTGTAACAACAAAACAAGACATTTAAAGTCATCACCTTGGACTTTGTAAAACCGTTATGGAATTTTTTTTAATATTTTAAGACATTTTATAGGAAACAATCGTCAATAAATATTTGAGTTGCAGCCCTCCAGCACTTTCACTCGCTCTGAAGAATTCCTCCTCTTTAAATTTTACTTTGTTTTTATTGCACTTTTAACGATGTATTTAAAGCCAGTTGCGGCTGAATGGTTATGAAATGAAAATGAAAATCATCCCGTTTTTTAAGTTTAGTAAATCCCTTTTTGACCATGATAAAGAAAAACGCCTTGTATTTCAATTTTGGTTTTTCAATTTTAAAACAAAAATCAAATATCCAGTCGTTTTTTGTTTTTGAATTTCCATTTGTGAAAAGAAAATCCAATGACCAAAACATACACTGACCTTCTAGTTAGAGCTTTCATGATATCTACATACCGGTATCTAAGGGCAGCAATTGCATCATGCCTTGAGCACCACCTGGTGGGGTAGAGGCGTTTCATGGTAACGTTACCATGCTCTGAGAGTTCTGATTAAATGATACCGGAAAGGAGTGACCATCTCTTAAAGGGCCCATGTCATGGCCATTTCCACTGATCATAATTACATTGTTGAGGTATACTAAAATAGATTTATACTGTGCAATTTTCCAAACTCACATTGGTTTCGCATACAGCATCTCTGTCAAGCATGTGTATTCAGCAGTATTCACTCTCTCCACTAAACGGCTCGTTGGAGCTCTTGCCCCCCCCTCCCTGTGAGCCTAGTGTGCTCCGATTGGTCAGCTCGGTCACTCTGTTCTGATTAGTCAACCACCAGAGAGGCTCCGCCCATGTCTAACAGTGCTTTTTTCGGCTCGCTCTCGGAACATCAGTCTTATAATGGCATCGGTACAGCCGTATATTTTATACGCTAACTAACCGAACTGTACCTACAACTGTTGTTATAGAAGAGTAAGTTATTTTTACCTGTAATAAACTACTACTGTTTGATGAGAAATCAAATCATGGTTTGCTATATATGAATGATACGTTATAGGAGCAAATAATTCAGGGAAGAAAGGATAGGCCTACTAAGTATTTCCATTAAACTTTATTTTTAGAAATGTACAAAATGAACATAAATATACATATATACACGGTATATCATCCATTCCTCCCCATTGTCGGCATCTTGCCTATCGCAGCCGGGGCTTTTTAGGACGAGGCCTCAGTGTAGATACCGGTCCCCGTCATGTATTGTCCGCCAGGATCTGGCTGGACGAAATCAAATGCAAATCACAAAATATTAGAGAAACTTAGTTGTTTTAGATTTGTTAGTAGTAGTTGTGGTAGGAGTGTGGATCTATCTAATCCATCTATCTAATCAACACAGTAAGCTTGCCAGCTAATATGCTAACCTAGCTTTCTTGTTTACCTTGTTAGCAAACACGATATGAACGTTAGCTCGGAGGAACGGCAACTATAATGTAGTGTAATAAAACTACTATGAACAAAAGCTAGTGGTTCATATTAGGCTCTCCTCACATTTCAGGAAACAGGTCCTTGGCAGTGGCATGACTGGATCAATTGTGAACTGAACCAGAGCTTCCAACAGTAAATGTTAGGCTGGCAGAGGGTGCGGCCAGCGCCGCTGGGTGTGGCCATAGCTCTTCGGGATTGGTCCATTTAGTTCCGGGTACCGCATGACATCATGCCGTACCCGGAACTAAATGGAAGAATCAAATGGACAGTGACGTATCTCCAACGAGGCGTTTTGGGGAGGTATTTTCTGTGTTAGAGTTTTACTCGCTACAGGGTGTACTTTGAGGGTTTTGACTCTGCACACCGTTTACATGCATAAAAACCTTCATAACACACAAGGGGACGGGCAATAACCGGAAAAGCATGACATGGGCCCTTTAATACTTTGGCTGAAACAAGTATAAAGAGTCTCAACAATATCATAAAATTAGTGCAGCTCTGCTATATTCTTTACGGAGTCATTCAGTGTCAGATTTAAATTGTGTGCAGCACAGTGTACATATTTGTATGAGGGGCCGTACAGGCCGTAATTCATACTGGTCCTCTCACACACATACATTCTCCTTTTACATACATATATTTTCACTCTCCCCTGCTGTACAGTAGATCCTACACATCCACTGGAGGTAGATTCTGAAAGTAAAATATACACTTCTCACTAGAAATGTAATCATAAAGCATTATTATGGCCAAACTGTCCTACAATTTAGGATTTTCCACTGAAAAAAGTGTTGGATTCAAGATTCAAAGGTTTTATTCTCATATGCTCAGCAGCTACAGTGTAGAAATGTCAATGAAATTCTTCTGACCTGAGCTCCTCCAACAATGCAACATACAGGGTTCTTACACCTTTTCCAAAGTCAAATTCAAGCACTTTTCAAGCATTTTCAAGGTGCATTTTCAAGCTTTTCAAGCATCTTACAGCTGTTGTAAATTACATATTTATATACACATACTTATACTCAAATGATTATTTCCCTACCTCACATTAAATCAGATGTTCTTTATGCTATAAACAACCAAATGTGTGTTTCATAATAGCATTCTACATGAGGATGAAAAATTCAAAATTTTAGAAAAGAAAACTAAGTTTAATATTTCAAAATGAGTGACCCATCTGTACGTAGACTGGGCATCCCATATAACCTGGCTGAGCCAATATAAAACAATCAGCCAAATAACTTTTCAATACATTATTGATTACTATTTTTGAGGTACTTTTAGGTTGGCAGTAAACACAAGTCAGAGGTAAATGGTGTACTTTGACTCCACTACATGTATTTAATACCTTTAGTTACTTTACAGATGTGGATGAATGATGTGAAATATAATCAAGTGTTAAATCAGACTGTAGTTCCACCTGGAGTAAATTCACAAGCTACCCTGCAGTATACAAAGTCATTCAAACTAGCTGCAACTTTACCAGCTTTGATAACACTTTAATGATCAATCATTATAAAACATATCATATACAATTATTAGGGATGCTCCGATCGCCAATTTTGGGGCCGATCGCCGGAATCAGTATCGGCCGATACCGATCGCCGATCCGACGAGTGGGCGGGGCCTATGGGGATCTTCCATTTAAAGTGATGTTTAAAACTCAGTTAATGGGGCTCATTCACTGGCGCTTCCACAAACCAACCAACCAACATAATTATTACATTTAAATGAAGTACATTATTCAAGTTTACATTAACTTGGGATAATAACACGGGAGAAATTAGCGGAAGCGCTCTCTTTTCCTCTCTCCCCCTCTCTCCCTCTCTCTCTCTCTCCTGACAGCCCGTCAGTATCTCCTGCAGCTCACTGATCCTGTAATCAGTGACCCGACAGTGAAGAATAAATATATTTATAACTAGTTTAGCTAGTTCCAGAGGTAGATAAAATAGCTAAGTGTGTTAGGTCTAACTCTTAATGTGTGTTCTGCTCCGCTCACCGGTCCGTCACAGCGGGTGGAGCTGCAGGATTTCTGCTTCACACGTACGTTGCATACCGCTATTTTATTGTCATTTTCGGACACTTAAAATACTGCCAGACTAGTGAAGCCATTTTGGCAAGCTTGTTTTGCCGCGCACAGAGAAAAGTGTCATGTATTTTACATGCAACGATAGCCTAATCTAAAATGCTCTACTACGGCGTACCTTTCGTGTGGTGTGTGGCTCGTCAGCGCAGACTCTCGCATCGTTATTGTTGCACACTTTGCAGGAGGCTACTCTTGGGCTTCGCTTGACCCTCGTCTTAGCCATGGCTTGTATTTGTCTTCTGCTAGCCAACGCTCGTTGAAACGGCAACCAAGGTTCAAGGTTCAAGGTTCTTTATTGTCAATCTGACATAGCTACAGAGTAATTATGTAGTTGAAAATCTTATGTCACAGGCTTCTCCAACAATGCAACATAATAACATAATAACAATAAGAGCAAGAGCAATACAAAAAGAAAAATAGTTATAAAATAAAGTGATGATGATACTGTCATCTATCATCATAACGTTATTCAGCGTCAATAAATGAGTGCTAATCCCAGTGTGTTTAGTGTACAACATCACATGTAATTTCACCTTCAATTCACGGTTTCAAAACGTTAGCCACATGCTAATGCTAACCGGAAATGAAGGATTTTCAGAATAAAACTGCTTTTAAGCTGACGGAATGTTTAAACTAAATTATGCCATAAAACATTGATTTTAATTTCTAACAGTAGGTGCTCTGATCTGAAATGATAGATGTTCATTGAGCTACTGCAATTGGGTGAGAGTGTTTCATCATCATATATGACCAGTTTAACCATCAAGTAATCCCAGCTAAAGTTCTACTCAAGATCATACCAGTCTGACCAGCTAATGGTGACCAGCTAGACCACTGTGACCAAACCAGGTATCCTGACCAGCTAGACCACTGTGACCACCAGCTTTTACCAGCTAAACCAGCTATCCCGACCAGCTAATGGTGACCAGCTAGACCACTATGACCAAACCAGCTATCCTAACCAGCTAAAGTGTCCAAAACCCCTCTAAACCAGCAAACTAATCCAGCCTAATATTGTCAGACCAGCCTTGTTGGTCTAAACTGGTTTTTTCAGCAGGGATGGCTAAAGCCTGACTCCTACTGGCGGCAGGTTAAATGACTCCTCGTCCTTGAGTACACTCATGCATCTTTCAGCAGGAAAGGAGAGAGGGAATCTGCCAGAGAGGACACATGCTTCATGAGGTGCCGGTACGCAGTAAGAAGTAACGGTACGCAGATGGGTACAAATCAGAAGTCCCGGCACTGCGTACCGGTGAGTACCGGCCCAATTCAAGCGCTGCATTTAGTAGGAAAACATCCATCAGGATTATGTGAACACTGCCTGTTCGAATAAACAGTAGAACATGTCCTTCTCTCTGTGAAAAATACAGAGAAAGACAAACTCTAAAGACCGAAATCAGGAAGCTTGGGGTGGAACAACCAACACTAAAAGAGATATATTTTATATTATCTAAGACTAACTTAATTAATAAAGAGGATTTAACATTTTCTTTTCTTTCTTTTATCTATTTCTTTTTTTGGGTAGATAATTCTGGTCCACACTCCAATACAGTAGGTGGCGGCGCCAGGGTATGGCTGGGGTAGGCCAGCGCCATATAGATAGAAGAGTTACGACAGCGGAAGTCCAAAATGCTTGATCGTCACGTGGTTCAGGGAGACTCAATAGTTCCCCGGAAGTTCGTGGCGGGACATATGAATGCATGATTACCGGAGATAGAACTACGATTTTTGGTAATAAGTAGTGAATAAAGGTTTTGATTTGCAATATTTATACAACATACCGATATGTGTATGTATTTACATCAATATGTTTTAAAAATAAAATAGAATCTGCTAATATTTATGGATAATATTAGGAATAGTGTGAACAGCTAGTTTACTTGTTAACATATACATGTTAGGCTGTTGCCTTGGTTAAAGAGCCTGTTGCTGTTGTGTATTGCTTTGAATTATTTAAAACAAATATTATCTACTTAAACAGGTAAGGTAGTCAGGAGCATCACTTCCTAATGTTTATTGATATATTTAGAGGGAGGGGATGGCAAGGAATGCTTCAAAATTTAGATTAGATTAATATCTACCATTTTTTTAATTCATGGTGGTTTCAGTAATCCCATGGTACTTGAGGACATAAGTAATCTAAATGACTAATGTCATCTTTATGACTTTCAGAAAGGACAGGAGACCAACAGGTGACTATCAATGGACTAGCAGCAACATGATTATGACATTAAAAGTGTTGTTTTAGGAACATCCATTGTAAATACATGGAATTCAATAAACATTGAATAGCATGTCATGCAGTTTGTCTGTGCCTTTTCCTCCGTGTTGTCCTGGCATATAGTCTCCACCATGGTTTGCTGTGCTGCCTGTGGATGCTCCAATCGTTCCGAAAAAGGAGTAAGAATCAGAATGTACGGCTTCCCCACTGACACAGAGAGGAGGAAAGAATGGCTAGCTCAAGTCAGCAGGAGCAATTTAACAATCAAAACAGACAGCCGCAACAAAATATGTGAGGTAATCATATTCAAACACTGTAACGACTGAATGAACACAAGTAGAGGACTCAATAGCACGACTCAGAGACAGAGGCTTAGGATGCAAAAAAGGTCTTTATAGCCAAGGTACGATACACGGGAGATCGGTCACAAGGAAAACACTGCTGGAACGCTAGGAAATAACGTAGACGAACTGGCACTGAAGGGAATGTGGATGCAGACTAAGTAGACAGAGGGAGAGAGATAATGAGGCACAGGTGAGGCTAATTAGGGATGGGAAGCAGGTGGAGTTCAATCAGGGCAGGAAAGCTGAAACTGAAATGAGAGAAACCAAAAATGAGAACAGGAACAATAACAAAACATCAACATGCTAGCTAGGGCTTTACAGTACCCCCCCCTCTAGGGACGGCACCTGACGTCCCAGGTAGTCCAGGATGTTGGCGTTGAAAGTCTTGGATGAGGTCCTTACTAATATTACTGGTGGAGACCCATGACCTCTCCTCAAGACCGTAGCCCTCCCAGTCAACCAGGTACTGACGTCCCCGGCCTCTAGGTCGAACTGCCAATAGGCGTTTCACGGTATACACAGGTCCACCATCAATAAACCGGGGGGGGTGGAGGGGGTCTGGAGGTGGGAACCAGTGGACTCACTTTAACCGGTTTGATGCGTGACACATGAAATGTAGGATAGGCCCTCAAGGATCGAGGTAGTCGAAGCCGCACTGCCACAGGATTGATGACCTTGGATACTGGGAAGGGACCCACAAAACGAGGAGCCAGTTTGCGAGACTCCACTCGAAGGGGCAGGTCTCGAGTAGAGAGCCACACACTTTGTCCAGGTTGGTAGGCAGGAGCAGAGATACGTTGGCGATCGGCCATCCTCTTATAACGGGCTGAACTCCGTAGTAACACCTGGCGGGCCCGGCTCCAGGTGCGATGACATCGGCGAATGAGGGCATGGGCAGATGGAACACTGACCTCCCTCTCCAGGTCGGGGAACAGCGGCGGCTGGTATCCATAGGCACACTGAAAAGGTGAGAGACCAGTAGCAGAACTAGGCAAAGTGTTGTGTGCGTACTCCACCCAAATAAGATGCGTGCTCCACGTGGCAGGGTTCTGAGACACCAGGCAGCGTAGACAGGTCTCAAGCTCCTGATTCAGCCGCTCCGTCTGGCCGTTAGACTGCGGATGATATCCAGAAGAGAGGCTGACTGTGGCACCGATGAGCGAGCAGAAAGCCTTCCAAAACTGTGAGGTAAACTGTGGACCCCGGTCTGACACAACATCCCTAGGGAAACCATGGAGACGGAAAACATGGAACAACACTGCCTCTGCTGTCTCTCTGGCAGATGGCAACTTAGGCAGCGGGACAAAATGGACCATCTTCGAAAATCTATCCACAATTGTCAAAATAGTGGTGTTACCTTGGGACGGTGGCAACCCTGTGACAAAGTCCAACGAGATGTCAGACCAGGGGCGATGTGGCACTGGAAGCGGGCGTAGGAGACCAGAAGGGCGCTGGCGGGAAGTCTTGTTCCGGGCACAGACTGAACAGGCTGCCACGTACTCCTTGACCGACTTCTCCATGGAGGACCACCAGAACCGCTGCTTAATGAAGAACATGGTGCGGCGAACGCCAGGATGGCAGGAGAGGAGGGAAGTATGTGCCCAGTGGATGACCTGGGAGAGAAGGGGGTCAGGAACAAACAACCGGTTCCGTGGGCAACGGTCGGGAACCAAAACATTAGCACTCGCCTGCCTGACCCTCTCCTCAATGTCCCATGTGACTGCCCCCACTACACAAGAGGGAGGAATGATTAGCGAGGGGGTGCGAGGAGCTGGATCGGAATCAAACAGGCGGGATAGGGCATCAGCTTTAGCGTTCTTAGAACCGGGACGGTATGACAGAGTGAAGTTGAATCGGGTAAAGAATAGGGCCCATCTGGCTTGTCTGGAGTTGAGGCGCTTTGCAGACCTGATGTACTGAAGGTTCTTATGATCGGTCCAGACTAGGAAAGGGTGCTCGGCTCCCTCCAGCCAATGGCGCCACTCCTCCAAAGCCACCTTAATGGCCAACAGCTCCCTGTTACCCACATCATAGTTTCTCTCGGCTGGGGAGAGTTTCCGAGACAGGAAAGCACAGGGGTGGAGCTTGTTGTCTCTCTTCGACCTTTGAGAGATGACTGCCCCAACGCCCACATCAGAAGCGTCAACCTCAACCACAAACTGCTGAAGTGGGTCAGGAAGCGTGAGAATAGGGGCCGAAGTGAAGCTCCTCTTAAGCCTCCGGAAAGTCTGTTCAGCTAGGGGGGACCACTGGAACTTCACCTTGGGGGAGGTTAAAGCATGCAGTGGAGCAGCCACAGAACTATAGTTTCTGATGAAACGTCTGTAGAAATTGGCAAAGCCCAAAAATCGTTGCAAAAGTTTCTGATTGGAAGGTGTAGGCCACTCCGTGACTGCACTGACCTTAGATGGGTCCATCTGAATGCTGTTCTCCGAAATGACAAATCCCAGGAAAGAGACGGTGGAGACGTGGAACTCACACTTCTCTGCCTTCACAAAGAGTAGATTATCCAAGAGACGCTGCAACACCTGGCGGACATGTTGAATGTGGGTCGTCTCATCCGGAGAAAAGATGAGAATGTCGTCGAGGTAGACAAAAACAAACTGGTTGAGCATGTCACGGAGAACATCATTAACCAGAGCCTGGAAAACAGCTGGAGCATTGGTTAACCCAAATGGCATTACGAGGTATTCGTAATGGCCACTAGGGGTGTTGAAAGCAGTCTTCCATTCATCCCCCTCCCTTATCCTAACCAAATGATAAGCATTACGAAGATCAAGTTTAGAAAAGATCTTTGCATCCTGTAATAGTTCAAATGCTGAAGAGATAAGAGGAAGGGGGTACCTGTTCTTTATGGTAATGTCATTTAGCCCTCTGTAGTCGACACATGGACGAAGAGTCTTATCCTTCTTGTCAACGAAGAAGAAGCCTGCTCCAGCCGGAGAGGAGGAAGGCCGAATTATCCCGGCAGCAAGGGAGGAGTCAATGTATCTCTTCATAGTCTCCCTCTCGGGGCCTGACAGGGAGTAGAGATGTCCCTTAGAGGGAGAGGTCCCGGGGAACAAGTCAATGGAGCAGTCATAGGGTCGATGGGGAGGCAGGGTGGAAGCACGAGTCTTATTGAAAACCTCTTTCAGGTCCCGGTAACAGGTGGGCACCCTGCTAAGATCCGGAAAATCAGAGTCCGCTGCAGCTTGGAGAGGGGTAGACACAGCAGTAGTCAGGGCAACAGTCACATGGGTGGAGGGCAGAGGTCTCTCAGGAGCAGGGGCAGAAGGAAAACATGTGGCCAAGCAATCCCTATGCCAATCCAAAACTCTCCCGGTGGACCAGTCCATGTGGGGATTGTGTTTTACCAGCCATGGGTAGCCCAAAATAAGAGGGTGTGAAGGAGAGTTAAAAAGATGAAAACTCAGGGATTCAGTGTGGCCATTAGCAATGATTAGTTGAAGGAGCTGAGTACGGTGGGTGACTCGACACAATAAACGTCCATCCAGAGCCCTTGCTACAAGAGGCCTCAACAGGGGAACAAAATTAAGTCCAAGTCTCTTGGCTAATCTCCAATCAATGAAACTCTCATCTGCTCCGGAGTCAATTAGAGCAGCATGAGACAAAGTCTGAGTAGGAGTAATTAGCTGAGCAGAGGTGAGAGTACGAGAAGGACAAAAAGAAACAGTTCGGCTCACCAGAACCCTCCTACTTACTGATGAGCCTGGTCTTTTACTGGGCAACTGGCTACAAAGTGACCCTTCTGTGAGCAGTAAATGCACCTCCCCTCCCGTAGGCGGCGCTGGCGCTCCTCAGGAGTCAGCTTTGCTCTACCCAACTGCATGGGTTCCTCCTGGGCAGTAGGCGGCGCTGGAGAGTCGGTTGTCTGGAAACGCTGCTTGGGGAAAAAGGGACTGGCCTGAGACTGCCCTCTCTGACCGGGCGGAGAAAACACAGCTCTCGACTTCTCCCTCTCTCTCTCGACGAGGCGAGTGTCAATTCTTATTGCCATAGCAATGAAACTATCCAGGTCAGAGGGAAGCTCTAGAGGAGCCAACTGGTCCTTGATGGGGCCAGACAGCCCATGGCGAAAAGCGTCGAAGAGGGATGAATCATTCCAGCCGCTGTCAGCAGCCAAAGTGCGGAACTCCACGGCGTAGTCGGAAACACGCCTCCCTCTCTGGTGTAAATCCATTAGAGCTCTCGCTGCCTCCCTGCCCGGAGTTGTGTGATCAAATATTTTACTTAAAGTCTCTGTAAAACCTCTCAGGGAATTACAGACTGGCGAATCTCGAGCCCACTCCGCCGTAGCCCACGCCTCCGCTCTGCCGGTGAGGTGGGAAATTATGTAGGCTACCTTAGCCCGTTCCGACTGGAAGGAAGATGCTTGCAGCTCGAAGTGCAACCCACACTGGACCAGGAACGCACGACAGTTATCCGAGTCTCCGGAAAAACGCTCTGGTCTGGAGAGGTGAGGAAACGAAGGCAGCGGTGTCGGCACGGTGGCAGGAACAGGACCGGGAGCTGTAGCCGGATCCGACGCAGGAAGCGAAGGAGCAGAGCGTGGTGGATCGAGATGTGTCACCAGCTGCTGGATCTGATTAGCCAGCTGGCAAACCTGATTGCCGATGGAGGACTGGAAACCCTCATGACGCTCACACAATTCTCTTACTCCCTGGCAGACAGCGGTAAGTTGTTCATCTTGCTGGTTAAGACGAGCCCCCTGGGATCGAATAGCGGTCCGCAAAGTCTCAGAGTCGGCTGAGTCCATGGTTCTGGCCAGTTCGTACTGTAACGACTGAATGAACACAAGTAGAGGACTCAATAGCACGACTCAGAGACAGAGGCTTAGGATGCAAAAAAGGTCTTTATAGCCAAGGTACGATACACGGGAGATCGGTCACAAGGAAAACACTGCTGGAACGCTAGGAAATAACGTAGACGAACTGGCACTGAAGGGAATGTGGATGCAGACTAAGTAGACAGAGGGAGAGAGATAATGAGGCACAGGTGAGGCTAATTAGGGATGGGAAGCAGGTGGAGTTCAATCAGGGCAGGAAAGCTGAAACTGAAATGAGAGAAACCAAAAATGAGAACAGGAACAATAACAAAACATCAACATGCTAGCTAGGGCTTTACAAACACTGCATTTGCACTTTTTCACAAAACGAAGACCACACCATTGGGAAGCTTAATGTTTGGTTTAATACAAATAACAGGGAAAGGCTTGAGACTCAGGGTGCAGGGTGAGGGTCTCAGTGCAGGTATTCAGGCTCTATTGAATCCCCCTCTGGTTCTTGTGCTGAAAGAGGGAGAAACAGACAGGAGAAAGGGTTATACACACCTATATAGCACACCTATTGGATGGGAAATTGCCTTGGGGAGATAAGGTGTGGTCTTTGTTTCCAACTGAAGTTATGGAACTTTATTATTTGTGAGTTTAACAAAGTATGACAAATGGCATTAGTAATGGATGTGATATGAATTTGTATAAAGTTGTCTCACATTCTTGGTCGTATTTTACGTACAGTATGTAATGAGTGTATACATGTCCAGTAAGTCCTCCACCTGTAACATCACTGCCCCTCCACTTGCCAGCACCCAGCCAACATCCCTGCCCCTCCACCTGTAACATCCCTGCCCCTCCACCTGTAACATCACTGCCCCTCCACCTGCCAGCACCCAGCCAACATCCCTGCCCCTCCACCTGTAACATCACTGCCCCTCCACCTGTAACATCACTGCCCCTCCACCTGCCAGCACCCAGCCAACATCCCTGCTCCTCCACCTGAAACATCACTGCCCCTCCACCTGCCATACAGTAGGTTACTAACATACACTAACAAGATTACTTATATAATACAGTGATAGAATACATGTTTAGTATGCTTACTTATATACAACAGTAGTATTACATTTACCTTGTGTTTTCACTCTCACTTTGCCATCATTTCAAAATCAGCTGTGCTGCAACATAATACAGACAGGTAATAATCAACAGAATACACTAAAAACACTCACCCATAAATTACGTTTTTGTTTACCGTTTGGAAGTCTCAAATATGCCCTCTAAATTAATATCAATAGCGATGTATCACACAAATAGCTCTCTTCCTTATTATTGTGTAACGTTAACTTTATTATACTAGCTTGTAGGCTTACTCCAAAATGGAGATCGTAATTTCTCCACCTCCACTCATTACAATCACACGTGCCCCAATGTTATATTTAACTAATATTATATTCCTCCACCCCACAAAAAAATCACGTTTAGAAGCCCTTTTTCTCTAATTCCACAACGTTGGATGAAATAACATTAGGAGAACGGATTAATAGGCTGTTCATGATTCACGTGTGTTGCCAACTTTATCCGGTATCCTAGCCTAATCTGTTATCTGTAAACGTTCCCTAAATCAGTAGATAATGGGATAATTCACTAACATCCTTTAATACACATGTTAATTTGACTCAGATGTGCTGATAATATCCGCAATATAAATCTTTAAACGTCTTCTTACCTTTAAAAGTCCATCACGAACGGTCTATTATGCTGCAACTCTGCTGCCAGCCGCATATCGTGGAGCTTCTCGAGTCAATAGTTCCCCGGAGAATGGACCAGATCCGCGGGAAGATGGCGGAGTGAGAAGTAACAACGTTGCAGGCTCGTAGAAAAAGTTTAGATTTTAGTCCTTGACTGTAAAACTGACAGGCAATAGCTTATTCATGATACACTTTAAGTTATTATAGAAGCTTAAATAGTCACATTTTACTTTAATTCTCCAGTTACCAACACTTTTGACATAAAGTGCCTGCTAGCATGACCGACCACGATTACAACTTAAAAGTTCTCCGTGAGGCGTGTGACGACTCGGATATTGAGGACATGGAAGCGGACAACTCTAAGGGACACAAAATAAATCGGGACCACACACCAACTAAAGGACCGAATCCAAAGAAATCGAAGGTTCACGGCGAAACACAAATGGCAGAGGATAGCAACAGCACCATTCTCCAGGCAATTCAAGTCTTATCCGGAAAAATGGATGAACAGACAGAGCTGTTAAGAAAGTTTGAAAAACGCATTGAAGCAAACACTGAAGCAGCTAAAGAAAATAAGAAAGACATTTCTGCTCTTCAGAAAAAGTTTGATGATCTTCTAAAAGATAACACTTTACTACGTAAGTCTGGCGAGGAGCAAGCCCGCTACAAACGGAGGTGGAATCTGAGGATGAATGGTCTGCCTGAAAAAGAAGGAGAAAACACAAGAGAAGCTGTGATCGGGATACTCACAAGAGTTGTTCCGCTGTCTGTGGAGAAGCTGCGTGACTCAGTGGACACTGTCCATCGGCTGGGTATGAAGGGTAATGCAGCTACTTCCAACAACACACCGCGGTCAATCATCATTCAGTTCGGGATGAGGACTGTTCGTGACGAGATCTGGAAAAAGTCCAAAGATGCGAGAGTCTGCAGCGAGATGCACATTCGTTTCAAAGAGGATTTCTCCAAGGAGGACCGGGAGGCTCGCTCCAAGCTGTGGCCACTGGTTCAAGAAGCCAGGAGAAAGGGGAAGAGAGCCTTTTTGAAGGAAGGCTTCGCGCTGATTGACAACAAAAGAGTGGACCCGGAATAAAGTGAAAAACACCGCAGTAATTAACTGGAAGGACAGGGAGCAGGTTTTCTGTCCTCAGTAGGTATGCTGAAGTTCTCAGTTTGAGTGTTTGATTGGACTTGTCTCAGGTTATATTCAAAATGTTGTGAGCTATTGCACTAAATATGTTTGTTAAGGGCTACGTTACTCACTCCTGCGCATCGATATAACATTCCTTTGCGCATTTTCTTAAAGATTCTATCTTTGCTCTTTCAATGTTATCTTTCATATCCTTAAATGCTAGGGGGCTAAAAAACAATGTGAAACGTAAGGCAATTTTTCTTTTTTGTAAGGAACAAAAAGCAAATTGTGTTTTTCTGCAAGAAACTCATTCTGCAGAGGCAGACACTAAGTTCTGGAAAGTACAATGGGGAGACAACATTTTTTTCAGCCATGGAACAACACATTCGGCTGGAGTGATGATTTTATTTAACAGGTTACCTGGAAATATAATTGACCACAGGAGTGATACAAACGGTCATTGGCTAATGGTTGTGACTGATGTGAATGGGTCTAATTACATACTGGTGTGTGTTTATGGGTATAACAGAAAGATTCAAAACAATAATTTTCTTTCAATCTTGTGCCAAAAATTAGAGGAATGGAAAGCACTTTATATGACTGATAAGATTATAATCGGAGGGGATTTTAATGTAGTTCCTGATGAGTGGTTAGATCGTCTTCCTTTAAGGGGACAATGTCATAATTTTAATGATTCTATTATTCACTTGGCCTCTAAACTTAATTTAACTGATGTTTGGAGAATAAATAATCCCTCAAAATCACAATATACCTGGTTTAACTCTTCTAACAATGGTCAGTGCTCTAGGCTCGATTATTGGTTAATCTCTACTAGTTTAACTAATAATGTCTCAAAGTGTGACATTTCAGCATCACCTCTGACGGATCACTGTGTCATCTCTTTGTCCTTTTTACTATGCAACTTCAGTCCCAATCTTAACCCTATATGGAAATTCAATAATAGTCTTTTGGAGAATGCAGATTTTTGTAGAGAGATCAAACAACTGATAAAAGAAACTCTGGCTTTGGATATGTCATCTCTCAGTAAATGGGAATGGTTTAAATTTAGTGTGAGACAGATTGCGATAAAATCCTGTAAATACTCTTCTAGATTAAAGAAACAAAAACAACAAGAGATGACAAGTGCAATTAATAATTTATGCCTTAAAGCTGAGTTATCATTGGATGAGCAAATTCAACTGAACAATTTACAAACTCAATTAGACAACATGTATTTGGAAAAAGCAAAGGGAGCTTTTATTCGTTCGAGAGCCCGATGGATTGAGCAAGGAGAGAAAAACACTTCTTATTTCTTCAATCTTGAAAAGCAAAGACAAGTGAAAAAGAAAATCCAAAAACTGATTATTAATGATGTCACTATTGAAAATCAAGACCAGATAAATGAAGAAATTAGACTTTTTTATAGCAATTTATATAACTCAAAGTTTTCTAAAGAAAATTGTGATAACTTTTTTAGTAAAATTACAGAATTCAAAAAGACAATAGATTATTCTTTTAAACAGTATATGGACGATGGACTAAAAATTGAAGAATTAGATAGTGCATTACTGCAAATGTCTGGTGGCAAATCACCAGGGCTGGATGGTTTAACCATAGAGTTTTATAAATGTTTTTGGTCAGATGTGCGAGAAATGCTTTATAAGGCGTTCACAGATTGCATTTCAGCAGGAAACCTTTCGCCAACCATGAAACATGGCCTTATTACCTTAATTCCAAAACCAAATAAATATAATCTTTTGTTGGATAATTGGAGACCTGTTATGTAATGATTACAAACTTTTAGCACATGTTTATGCTAACAGGTTAAACTCGGGTCTGAATCAACTAATAGATGAATGTCAATCAGCCTTTATAAAGGGCAGAAGTATTCATAACCATACCAGACTGATATTGGATATGCTTGATTACCAGGAGTTTATTGATACTGAAGGTCTCGTACTATTTCTGGATTTTTACAAGGCTTTTGATACTGTTGAACATTCCTTTTTAATGGAAACTCTGACATTTCTGGGTTTTGGTGAACATTTCTGCAACATAATTAGGATGCTCTACTCGGACATTTATAGTTCTGTATCTTTGAACCCTGGAATGAGCCCTAGGTTTAAGGTTTTACGTGGTATTCGACAGGGTTGTCCTATTTCCCCCAAATTATTTATTCTGACCACCCAAGTATTAACAACGCTTATTATAAAGAATCACAAAATATTAGGCATTACCCTCTTTGACAAAGAGTTCAAAATTAGTCAATTTGCGGATGACACATCCATTTTCCTAAAGAATAAATCCATGGTAAAGGAAACTCTTAACACAATTTCAATTTTTTCAAAAGCATCAGGGTTATCTCTTAATCTTTCAAAATGTGAATTACTCCCTATCCATTCATGTGATGATTCCACTATTGACTCTATTAGAGTGGTACCTGAGGTGAAATATTTGGGAATAACATTATCTAAAAATTATATCAGGAGAGAAGATCTTAATATTTGTAACCGTATCACAGATATGAAGAAATCTCTCAGTCGTTGGTTAACTAGAGATCTTACTATTTTTGGCAGAGTTCTTCTTACTAAAGCAGAAGGTATATCTAAACTTATTTATCCATGCCACTCATGTTTTGTCTCTTCGGCTAATATAAAAAAAGCCAACTCAATTATTTTCCAATTCTTGTGGAGAAATAAAACTCACTACATTAAAAAGTCACAGCTTGTTAAAGAATATGATAAAGGCGGAATTAAAGCTTTAGACTTTGAATCGATGATTGGAACAATTAAAATAAAATGGTTGAAAGCCTTTTTGTCCCAGCCAGAATCCATGTGGTTCCATATTCCAAAGGCCATATTTAAACGTCTAGGAGGGTTTGATTTTCTTTTAAAATGTGATTTTGAGGTTAATAAGATTCCGACCAAATTGTCAAATTTTCATAAGCAGATACTTCATTATTGGAAGATGATATTTACCCACAATTTTTCTCCTCATGGATCTACGTTATGGAACAATAGAGTGATTATCATAAACAGAAAATCCTTGTTTAGGAGTGATTGGCATGAGAGGGGTATTTTGTTTGTTAGAGATTTACTAGATTGCAATGGTAAACTGCTAGATTTTTTGGCCTTTTCAACGAAATACAATATAACGTGTACTGCTAAAGATTATAACAAAATCTGTAAAGCAATTCCTGTACCACTTATTGGAATGATTCATAATACTTTACTGCACTCAAATGTTGTATCAGTTTTACCTAATTTGGAAATTATTGGCGATACTCTTAAGAATAACAAATCTATTAATGCTTCCCTGAAATCCCACATTTTTCACAATTTTAACAGAGGCTTATTTCCTCAAGTGACCGATTTAGACACTTTATCTGTAATGGAAAAAGCTCTATCTGATTTTATAAAATGGCCTATTTCCCCTAAAGCAAAAGAAACTCATTTTAAAATTGTTCATAAAATCTACCCGGTTTCTACTTTTTTAAATTCAAGATTTAAATTTGAAGTGGAACCATGTTCCTTTTGTAATTTATCTGATGAATCGTTGGAACATTTATTTTTCTCTTGCCCCTTTTCTGAATTGTTTTGGTCGAATGTGAGAGATTGGTTGTTACTTAAATTAACAAATATTCCGGCCTTCAAAATATATCACATTTTATATTATATTGATAATTTGGACTCTCCCATTTCTGATTTGGTAAATATAATTATTATTTTGGGTAAATACCATTTACATTGTAGTAAATGGAGAGGAGGCAAGCCCTCCTTTCCCTGTTTCATAAATGAGTTCAAGTCCTTTTTTCTGTCCCTTAGAAAAATACAATCTTGTAACCTGTCTATAAAGATTTGCAATGACATTTCCAAATGGTTATTATTTTAAGTAAGCTTAATGCCTCTTAAATGTTTTTGTGCCTTTATGCTTTTTTCTTTCCCCCTGGCTCTTACTGGATGTATTAGTTATGTTTTTTTGTCTTATTGTGAATGAATGTCTTGAACTTATGTTGATAAGTTGATGATATCCTCACCGAGCTTTTGTATGTTTAAAAAAATGTTCAATAAAAAAAAAAAAAAAAAAGTTCCCCGGAAGTCAGCGGCAAGCTAACTTCCGGGGAACTATTGACGGCTCCACGATCCGCCATTGCTGTAAAAAAACTGGGTTGCGGTCGAATAGTCCAAAAATCAGCTCCTAAATTCTAACCCTATCGTCTATTCCTTGACCTCTGAGTGAAACGTCACGGGGTTAAGGGATAGTGGATAGGAGAATTCAAAAGGATTTAGGAGAAGAGACTGCGGTACTTTAGAGAATCCGACTGCACTTTCACTATCCGACGTGTTTATGATGCGCCAGCGGACGTCATAAATGTGCGTCTACTGCTGTGGGGAAACTATGGAAACTACAGTTTTCTATACAGCGGACTACAACATGGATGTTTAATAAGAACGAGGGACTACTGTAAACTCATCTAGAGACTCTGCACCGTGCTCTGATGCTGTTGCTTTATGCTTTATGAACGGGGACAACAGAGAAACATATTGTTCATGACCAAAGTTGGAATTGAAATAAAAAAGGAAAGTGAAACTTATGCTCGTCACCCTCTCCCTCCGGTCCACATTAATACAAATGATCCCAATACGTATGATTGTATGAAAAAATCTTTAAATCAATACAAATGTATTTATTATAAACGTTAGTCCTTAACATCTATCACTGTGTATATCACCATTCAAACATCTTTTAAAAGTTGAACAAACCCCACACAGCTCAGTATAGACTGTGAAATGTTGACTTTATTTGATCATTTCAGTAAAAACTAACGTTCATATTTCTCTTTTTGATTATAATACTGATGAACGTTCAAAACAAAGCACTTTGGCAACTTACCACATACGTTTTAAAATGCTTAATAAGCACCGTAACTTTCATGATATCATTTCTCGTTCATAATCAGTTGTTTCCGTGAACGGCCGACTGTTGTGTGACGGCAAATGCTGCGGCCGCAAGGCATTGTGGGGCAGCATTTTCTCCTCTCCTTTCGGTGAGGGAGGTCCAGTGGTTCCTAAGCTAAAGGAGGTTATAAAGGAAGTTTGAAACCTCCTTTCCTATCATTTAGAGAATTCGAACGGCACTTATCATGGCTGCCACTGAGGGACTTCCGGGTCATTTCACTCCGTTAGGAAGGTTCCTAAGCTAAATGGACTATTCGACCGCAACCCTGGTCCATTGGAGTGTGTCACTACCATAGACTGTATATATAAATGGACGTAGGGTCCGTGACGTCACCCATAGGATTCTGCAGAGTTGCCGAGAAGCCCTTAGTAGGCGGAGTCGGCCACTAACGGCTCGACAGTGACGTCTGAGTCTAACTCCCGCCTGCTACATCCTGCTCCAAATAAGGGCAAAGAGGCGGAGCCGAGGCGGGACCTTCTGCCTCCAGCTGGGAAGTAACAGAGCTAGCTCAAGCTAAGAAGCTAAGCTAACATGCTTCCCCATCAGCACACTGTCGTCACATTTTACGTTTCTAAGGTAAGCGGACATGAAACTATTCAGCAAAACTATAAATAATAATCTAAGTTATTGAGTTTTTAGCATAATACTTCAGAATCTTAAAATCCCTTAACGTTTGTATGCAATGTGCTAAATGCAACACTGGAATCAAGCAAATATTAATATGTTTGCATGACATTAGTTATTTATATTTTGCTATCACTTAATTATACGTTTAATACATTTAAGTTAAGCTAAGGTGCATGTGATGGTAGCTAGTTAGTGCTCTTACCTGTGAGGCCTCCTCCAAACAGCATTATAACCAGACTGTATCATTACAACTATAAGTACCAGTTCTAGATCCTTGACTTTAGACAAACAATTCAAAAGACAAAATGTATTTAAAGACCAATCTTTATTTGAAGGTGCCTCTTAACCTGGGATATTAGTTATACAGTAATAGTATTGACAATCTAAAAAAACTGAGCAACTCAACAGTCAACTTTATATTTCTTATTGTCTAAAGCATTTATTATTTTCATTTTCCCCTCTCATATTCAGTGTGGACGGATTGAGACAGCGTGGTGTCCAGAGAGCTGCAGAGACTTCAGGGAGAAACCTCCGTGTGATGGACGTCCTGTCTGTTGGTTTGGCCGGAGAGGACTGAGGGTCTTTCCTCAGCGAGGAGGACCAGGCCTGATGGAGGAGCCCATGCATAGCTGATACCACCTGATCAGGCCTAGTCTGTCACTTTATTTGACTAAATGTGTTTACTTATACATTTAATAGGTTTACACCTTCTGTCCATATGTGCTTTTTTATTTAAAACATGTTTGATTAACTTTTGGTTCAGATTTCAATAAATTGAATTTGTATTTGCACTCCTTTTGTCCATTATTCTTACTGAAAATGTTAGATTACACATTCACATCCGACTGAAGATTGGCCCCATTTATTTGCGTTGCAAACTCTGCGGTACAAGGTACATGTTGTGAAGCTCATAAAGTGAGGCAAATAGAATTAATCAGCTGATGGAGTGTAGATGTGGAAATAGGTGCATTCGATCAGCTGACTTCACAATAAAAGTAGTTTATTAGTGAATGTCCTGTACTGGTCTTAAAATCTCATAACATCAGCTTTTAATTTTCCTCTTGGATGTTCTTCTTGACCCTCAGAGAAGGAGAAAATGTTGAGTCGTGTCTTTCAGGCATGTCCTTTCCTAACAAAAATTACAGGAAACATAAAACATATTATTGCAGAACAAGTGTGTTATTTATGAAAGAGGTGTGCTTGTGTTTAGGGGCTGTAGATATAATTATTTTGTAATTGTAATGTTTTATTTTATTTCAACAGTGAGCTACAAAGACAATCAGATTATGAATGAACAGTATGAAATTCATCAACATTGAAATATATTTTATTATCAAAATAATATTTAACTGTTATCAAAACTTAGTGCAACTGTAGAAGCTTGCTCTGTTCTCTCACTGAAATCATAACTTTTACCACGTTTTTTACAGACAATATTGAGAGATAAATAGCAGTTGTCACTAATAGCTTTGCCTTCAATACCTTAAATTAGAAAGCTGACAGTCATATTGCTTGTTAACATCTAAATGTAACCCTTTGCATGGAAAAAACCCTCAACTTCACTGATGTGTAGGTGATCTAGTATTTAGTATTGTTTAATGGAATGTATATCAGTGTATTAAAGTCAATACTTCATTTATTTAAACCAATATCTTTCTTGATTCTTTGTACAGTATGAAAAAAGAGTATTTGTAACTGTGCTGAAGTTCACTGCTGTGAGGAGTCCAGTTCTGTCTCTCACTCTCTGGTCCATCCTGTCTGCATCACCTGGAAACTTTAAACAAACAGATATATATGTAAAGAACCATGTGTACAAACAATATAACTTATTCTCTTCTGTTGAACATGTTGGATTGTGTATTGTCCGAGTCAGGGTTCTTTTTATTTTACTGTAACTTTGGAAGTTGTGTTACCAATGCTGTTGTGTTACTGTTTATTTGATACCAATTTGGTAATGCACATTTCCTGCTGAAATACATGCATACCAAGTTACTGCGTGGCACTTTGGTTTTGATAAAACAGTGTAGTTCCACTATATAAACGTTACATTCATAATCAAACGAGACAATCTGCAAGATAATGAGCTATTTGTTGTTATTTTTAATGCTTGTCCTTCACACGTTAATCAAATAAAATAAGTACCGATACATAGCAGAACAATTGTGGCGATGTTCAGCTTAATAAGCCTTGTTCAACATAATTTATTTAGCTAATACTACAGCGGGCTGCAGGCGAACCAAGTCTGCGTTTCGCTGCATTCCTTGATCTCCAGTTATAATGCCGGACTCCGCCGCCGGCCGAAGCTAACGGAGCCGCCGGGACGCGCTAGCGAGCTAGCCCCCTGCGGCTCCGTTAGCTTCGGCCGGCGTGGACTCCGGCGGCCACCACTGGGATAATTGGGTCCCCTTTTAACATTTGCTCCCGTTTAGCATTATGGGCGTCACAGCCATATACTATAAAAGGCTGAATCATAAACTAAACTGTATATATATATATATACACATGTATAAAGGGTTACGTCCTTAGCTGGCTAATAAGCTACATAATAAGCTACATAACAAGCTAAACTAACAAGCACACAAACACCTGCTAACGGGATTAACATGTATAATATTATCATTTTACTCACCGAAAAAAGCTGAGAGTAGACTTCTTGGAAGGTCTGTTAGTACATTCAAGCGCACAGCACTACATTTCAATTGTCTGGTATTTGTAACAATATTCCCTAAAAGGCACAATCACCACGAACACGGCTAAAGGGTCAAGTACAGCAACTACAACTAACTAACGTTGTAGCCTAGCAGAGTGGACAAATTGCTGTTAGCTGACAGTGAGGCACGTACCTGTCCATCAAAGTGACCACGCCCTAATTTATGCAAAAACTTTAAGACCTAATATAAATAAAAGGGTCGTGTTAGAAAACAATTCACTCACAGATCCATAATCATGAAGGTGGAATCTAACTATATTCATAATAATATTTATTGGATCCATGGGTAGAAACATGTTTTTTTAGGCTGTGAAATTGGGCATTTTAACATGGGGCTCTATGGAAATTGCTCCTTTCTGCAGTCAGCGCCTATCGGCCAATATATGAACTGCAGTTTGTGGCACTTCCGCATTGGCGTCCCGGCTCTTCCCCAGAGTTTGCCGCTTGGTCACTACCCGATCTGTCCCCCTGCCCGATCTGTACTGCGCATGTGCGAGATGGCCCGCCATATTGGACAACTACATACGGCAACTCTACTAGGACACTTGACACAGTGGCTTTTGGCAAAGCAGAAAAAGAACCGAGAGAGATGAGTTATTGTTATTACAACGTGACTTCACTATTATTTAACAACTCTTTTTATTGGGTTCTTTTATTTGGGGTTAAATACATTGTCAGAATAAGTGAGACATGGATTTAACTTCTGTTAGACAGCTATATGCCATACATTTTTGCATACATTCACAGTAAATGTTTATTCAGTATGATAGCTGTCTAACAGAAGTTAAATCCATGTCTCACTTATTCTGACAATGTATTTAACCCCAAATAAAAGAACCCAATAAAAAGAGTTGTTAAATAATAGTGAAGTCACGTTGTAATAACAATAATCTCTCTCGGTTCTTTTTCTGCTTTGCCAAAAGCCACTGTGTCAAGTGTCCTAGTAGAGTTGCCGTATGTAGTTGTCCAATATGGCGGACCATCTCGCACATGCGCAGTACAGATCGGGCAGGGGGACCGATCGGGTAGTGACAGTAGCCTCATCCCAATACCCCTCCTCGACTCCTCTCTTCCCCTCCTCCGGGACTTGACCCGGAAATCGATCAAGACACGCCATTTTGAAGGACGTCCCAATAGCTGAAATGCACACGGAGGAGTCGAGGAGGGGTGAGGGAGGAGGGGTGCGGGAGGAGACGAAAGGGAGGATACAGGAGAGCAGACTATGCGGAAGTGTTTTCACTACTCGCGTATAAAAGCCCCGCCCCCACCTTCACAGCTGGTCGATTTCAAGAGAGGAAAACGGAGAACTGGAAGATGAGTGGAAAAGCGTCACATAAATGTCTACTCACCGCTCCGTGGGAATTATTATGTGCAATTCATTTCTTAAGGTTATACTAACAATTTAAGTCATGTTTAATGATCATGAACGTCACTCAAACATAGCTATTAAGAAAGCTATTTCATAAATGGCTAGATCTTGATAAATAACAATTATTTGTATTGTTTTGTGTTAAGATATTCAGGAGTTAAATTATTTAAAATTCACAGTCCTGAATGTGGGTTTGTGGTAAATGTGGGGATCTACAGGACACACATTTTCAGAGTAAAGGCTTTCATTGGATTATGGATTTTTTGTTTGGCCGTGCCATCAGAGTCCGAGTTGGCAATTCATATTCTCGAAGGCATGAAGTTGAAAATGGAACCCTGCAGGGGAGTGTAATTAGTCCTCTTTTGTTTTCTATCATGATAAATGATATATATACACAAGTAGGATCTGATATCGGTAAGTCACTTTTTGCAGATGATGGAGCTATTTGGAAAAGGGGCAGAAATGTAAATTATATTGTAGCTAAGATTCAGGAAGCCATTACGGAAATTGAAAGCTGGTCTCTGCATGGGGGTTTAGATTGTCGGTGGAAAAAACTGAAACTTTATTTTTTACGAGGAAAAGGATAGGTGAGGAGGTTAGGTTAAAACTTTATGGACAAGAACTAAAGAAAGTGAAGACATTTACATTTCTGGGAATATGGTTGGACGAGAGAGTCACATGGAGTACTCACATTGATAAAGTAGTAGATAAATGTAAACGGGTTTTAAATGTTATGAGGTGCTTGGCAGGCACTAAGTGGGGGGCTGATAAAGCTGCTTTGAGGAACGTATACACAGCATTAATTAGATCAGTCATAGAATACGGACTAATAGTGTATGGTTCAGCTGCATACTCTTCTCTTCAAAAAATAGATAGAGTCCAGGCACAAGCACTAAGGATATGCTGTGGGGCAGTCAGATCTACACCAGTGTCGGCACTTCAGGTAGAGGTCGGAGAAATACCAATTGTTTTGAGGAGAAAACAGTTAATTGTTCATTACTGGGCAAATCTACAGGGCCATAAAGATACTCACCCTACTAAACAAACTGTAAAAACAAGTTGGGAAAGTAACAAAATTAAAAAAGAAAGTTTTTGTGTTTCGGAATTATGTAAGGAATTCAAAGTTAAAGAATGGAATATTCGTCCGACGGTGTTGTTATCAGCTGTTCCACCATGGTTGCTACCTCAACCTGTAATAGATTTATCATTATTGAAACGGTTACATTCAATGAAAAACAAAATTAATGTACAGGTTTATGTGAATACTGTTCTACATGAGCAATATGGGCAGTTTATACAAATATTTACTGATGGATCCAAAAATCCAGAAAATGGTCAAACTAGTTGTGCATTTTATGTTCCTGAATTAAAAGTAAAAGTGGGAAAGCGGACGAGGGATCACATCGCAGTATATACAGTAGAGATGATGGCTATCTCACTAGCACTTCAGTGGGTAGAGGAAATACAGCCAATGCGAGTGGTCATTTGCTCTGACTCCAGTGCAGCTCTGGAGAGTATAAACAACTTCTCTTCAGAATGTCGGCAGGATATTTTACATGAAATTTTACACATCATGTTTAGGTTAGTTAATCTGGGAATTGTTGTTCAATTTGTGTGGGTTCCAGCGCATGTGGGTATCAGAGGGAATGAGGTAGAGGATCAACTGGCAAAATGTGGTTTGAAAGCAAACCAGATTGATATAATGGTACCCATCAGTAGAGCAGAAGTCAAATCTGTTACAAAAGTTGTTATCAAGCAACAATGGCAAAAACTATGGGACAGTAACACCAAAGGAAGACATTTATACCAGATACAAAGAGAAGTAGGAACGGAAAGCACTTGGGGGAGTAGTAGAAGAGAACAGAGCATTAACAGCAGGATAAAATTGGGTCACTCTGGATTAAACTCATCACTGCATCTGATTGGAAAACATCCAAATGGCAATTGTGATGGTTGCCAACAACCAGAGACAATACATCATGTATTTTTTAGCTGCCCGGATTATAACAGACAAAGACTCATTCTGAAAACTGCACTGGAACAACTCAACATCAAGGACATGGATTTCAAGTCAATATATGAAAGTAAATCAAGAAATGAAGCAAACAAGTTGATCTTCAAATTCCTCAAAAGCACTGGTCTGAGGACAAGGATTTAATATAAACATTTAATAAATCAACAGTAGGTGGCGATATATGATCCAAGTGGAAGCGATTCGCCATTAAAGCGTTCCCCCATGGCTTTTCCCAGAAGCTAAAATAGATATGAGTATTGTAGAAAGGAAAAAAGAGTGGCAAGTAAATGAAGTGGGAATTAAAACAAGTATGTATCTGAATGAAAAGTATTACAATTGCCTACAAATTTACACAGATGGTTCTAAGAACAAGGAAGAGTGTGTTGGAATTGGTATATACATCCCAGAATTTAAAATATCTATTTCAAAAAGAGCGTCTGATCAATTATCAGTGTACACAGCAGAAATGCTGGCAGTAATAATAGGATTACAGTGGGTTGAAGAGGTCAGACCAGATAGGGTGGTGATGTGCACAGATTCATTGTCCATATTACAAAGCATACAATCAACAACAACTGCCAGAGAAGACATTCTCATAGAACTGAATCATAGCCTGTTAAGATTGCACAGAGGCGGCATAGATCTGCAGTTCTGCTGGGTGCCTGCACATGAGGGGGTGAAAGGGAACGAGTGTGCTGATAAATTAGCAAAAAGTGCACTACAAAAGGAAATAACATTACCAGTTCAACTTGGAAAAGGAGAAGGAAAAGCAGTAATTAAGAAGAAAGGGATGGAGATCTGGCAGAAAAGGTGGGAGAAAGACCAGAAAGGCAAAGAATATCACAAAGTACAAAAGACAATTACAATTCATATTTATAAAGAAAGAAACAGAAGGGAGGAAATCATGATAGCTAGGCTCAGAATAAATCACACAGCATTGAATGGTACGCTGTATGTCATGGGGAAAAGTGACAGTGACAAGTGTGGGAACTGTGGAGTAAAAGAAGATGTAGAACATATCTTGATACATTGTGACATATATAAAGCGGAAAGAGAAAAACTAAAGGCTAAAGTTTTAGAGGCAGAGAGGGAATGGAGTGTGGTTGGTATTTTGGGAACAAAAGGAGAGGGAGTAAGAGCTACCAGAAAGGCACTGTTTACATTCTTGAGTGAAACTGGGGTAGGAAAAATAATTTAACATTAGGTCAAGAAAGAACATAGATTTTTATTTTTGTTTTATTTATTTCATGTTTTGTTTTTTGTTTTTTGTTGATTTATTTATTTATTTTGATTAGATCATAGGTTAAAGAGTTGGTATGATATGATGATTCATACTCATGTACAGTAGGTGGCGGTATGCACCTTTTAAGTTGTTTGCAATCCGCCAAAAAACGAAGAGAAGAAGAAGAAGAAGAAGATTCGCCATTAAAGTGAAGAAGAAGAAGAAGAAGAAGAAGAAGAAGAAGAAGAAGATGAAGATTCGCCATTAAAGTGAAGAAGAAGAAGAAGAAGAAGAAGAAGAAGATTCATACTCATGTACAGTAGGTGGCGGTATGCACCTTTAAAGTTGTTTGCAATCCGCCAAAAACCGAGAGAAGAAGAAGAAGAGCAGCAGCTAGCAGCAGCAGCTAGCATGGACGCCGTGTCGCAGCGAGTGTTGGAGCACCTGACGGAGGTGGAGGAGGCCGCAGAGGAGGTGCTCAGCTCCAAGCAGCAGGTAACTGAGAGCAGACACGCAGGACCCGGATGTTAGCCCTGTCTGTGGTCCACAGGGCGCTTTTCTTCAGCGACATGTACGGTGTGATCCTGCCTGGGTCCACAGCAGGACAGATCACAGGTTAGATGGAGAACATAGAACAGGTGGAGAACATGGAACAGGTGGAGAAATGACTTTACTTGGAAGCTTCAATTCGGCTTGACACTTGATTCGACTGCATTTTATAGGAACTGTCTCTTATAAATAGTCCACCCCAGTTCATAAATCCAGAGGTGAAAAAAGTACTCAGATCTTGTACTTGAGTAAAAGTAGAAGTACTCAGATCTTGTACTTGAGTACCAGAGTGTAGGAATACTCTGTTACAGTAAAGGTCCTGCGTTCAAAATGTTACTCAAGTAAAAGTAGAAAAGTATTATCAAAATATAGTTAAAGTAGCAAAAGTAAAAGTAGTCATTGCGCAGCTTGGTCCATTTAAGAATAATATATGATATGTTTTATAATTATTTATGCATTAAAGCAGGGCTATTCAATTGGCGGCCCGCGGGCCAAATCCGACCCCGGGGTGATATTTACTGGCCCTTTGAGTATAATGTTAAAAAGTAATAAAAAAAAAAAATTTAAGATTTTTTTTTTTTTTTTTTTTTGTGCCATAGTGCCTTTATTCCAGAGAGGGTGTTACATTGAGAGATAGAGGGGTAGACAATGCCTGAAAACTTCGACGGGCTCGGGTTTCGAACCCACCTACTATACTGTAGTGACAACTCCTGTCATTGATTGCATCTCTGCGTGAATGATTAGATCATTTCACCTAAATGAAATCAAATGAACATGTAGGCCTACTGAGTTCTGAACTTGCCATTTAGATCTATAAAGGCCTTGGGGCTATGTTGTTTGATTGAATTAAACACAATATATGCACTCCACTATGCTGTTGTAGTATTTGCTGTATCTGAAGCTCTTAAATATGATTGCTCATATTTCAAGCCATCTTTTTCCCGGCCCCTTGCTTTGGATCATTTTCATCAACCGGCCCCCATTCTAAACTAATTGAATAGCCCTGCATTAAAGTGTTGTCAAAGCTGGTTTAGGGAGCGCTTGATTTGATAATCAGCACGCAGGGAGCACGGACCATACAGCGATATTGGCATCGCTGGACCCATGGCAATATTACAGCAGTTTCATTGTTAAATGTTTATTTTACACTAAATGTGTGTGTAACTATTAAGCTCCACATGACCAGAGGAAGTTTCTAACTTGATGTTTCAGGTGGTGGAGCTGGACAGCAGGAGGAACAGGAACAGAGAGGCTCTGAGCGCGCTGAGGACAGAGGACACTGGTGAGACATCTGGGCTCAAAAATTCATGATGTTAGGGAGGTCGTATAAAACTCACTGTGGATATGAGTATCGATGTTGAATCAAAACTGATGTCATTTGCAGAGAAAGTGAAGGTTTGCTTCGGAAACATGTTCATCAAACTTCCCAAACTGAAGACTAGAGAGATGATTCAGAAAGGTAAGAAAAAGGGATTTTGGAAATCAAAATTGACCAGATACTGAATATCATGTATTTGAATATAAATATATCTGCGGTGCACATATTGTGGATACATGACTTCATCCTGAACAGTTTGTTTGTCACCTGTAGACCAAGAGCAGCTGGACAAGGAGATAAATGAGCTTCGTAAAGGTCTGAAAGCTAAAGTCAACCGTCTGAATGAGCTGCAAGGTACCTGCCCCCCCTCTGGCCCTGTGACTCTTTTACAGAATACACTTTCTCACTTAATGCTGAGAGGATACTTAAGAACATATCTAGGATTAAAAGACTAATGTTACAGCAGGATTTGGAAAAACTTGTCCATGCTTTTATCTTCAGTAGACTGGACTACTGTAATGGTGTCTTCACAGGTCTCACTAAAAAATCTATTAGAAAGCTGCAGCTAATTCAGAATGCCGCTGCTCGAGTCCTCACTAACACTAAGAAAGTGCATCACATCACTGCAGTTCTGAAGTCTTTACACTGGCTTCCAGTCTAGCAAAGGATTGATTTTAAACTACTATTGCTGGTTTTTAAAGCACTGAATTGTTTAGGACCAAACTATATTAACGATCTCCTGCAGGAGATCCTGGGTGGTAAAAACCAGCAATAGTACTTTACCACCCAGGAGTCTCAGGTCTTCTGGGACGGGTCTGCTCTCTGTTACAAGAGTAAGAACTAAACATGGAGAAGCAGCGTTTAGTTTTTATGCCCCGACCATCTGGAACAAACTCCCTGAATCCTGCAGGTCCGCTGCAACTGTTAAAGGTCCCATGTCATGCATTTCCGGTTATTACCCATCCCCTTGTGTGTTATGTAGCTTTTTCTGCATTCATTTCATTTCAAACCTTTATTTATCCAGATTGTCCCTTGAGATCATAGATCTCTTTTTCAAGGGAGACCTGCAGCAATTAGGTTCCACATGAAACATAAAACAACATAAAACAATAGAGGATATCATACAACATATTTACAAGCTACATTTACACACTTATCAACATTTACAAATACCCATAGTTTCAATGAGCATTTCATTTAGCCTTGCTTTAAAAACATTTAGAGGAATACAATTGCTCAGTTTCAATTTTAGCTGTAGACTGTTCCAAGCAAGTGGAGCTGCGCACATAAAAGCTGTCTTACCTAAGACGGTCCTTGCTCTTGGCACATCTAACAATACTACATCATGCGATCTCAGACAATAGCTGCTTGCAACTCTTTGTGTTATCAGTGAACAGATGTAATACGGGAGTTTACCCAACATGGCTTTATAAATAAACGTGTACCAATGACTGAGCCTCCGTAAAGTAAGTGATGGAAAACCTGCCTTGGTATACAGTGTACAGTGATGTGCAAGTGCTTTACAATTTGTGACAAATCTCAGTGCGCTGTGATAGGCGGCATCTAACTTGTTCAGGCAATGGGCAGGTGCATTCATATAGACCAGATCACCATAGTCCAGCACAGGTCAAAAGGTCACAGTGACTAGCCTTTTCCTGGCTTCAAAAGAGAAACAGGACTTGTTTCTGAAAAAGAAACCTAGTCTAACCCTCAGCTTTTTAAGCAGGTTATTGACCTGAAGTTTAAAAGTGAGACAATCATCAAGCCAGATACCAAGGTATTTGCAACAGGCAACCACTTCAAGTATTATTCCTTGCGCAGTTACAATATCCAAAGCAGTCTCTGGTGTCTTTTTTGCTTTTGAGAAGAGCATTACCTTGGTTTTATCAACATTTAAAAGAAGCTTTAGTTCAGAGAGCTGAGTCTGAATAATGTTAAAAACAGCCTGTAATTTAACACCAGCCTCCTTAATGGAGGGACCTGCACAGTACATCACGGTATCATCCGCATACAAATGTAAAGTAGCTTCATCCACATTTTCACCTAAACTATTGATGTAGATGGAGAATAAAAGTGGACCTAAAACAGAACCTTGAGGAACACCATTAGCAAAGTTTAACCACTCAGAAGACAGCCCATCAAAGTGAACACATTGGGACCTTTCAGATGCCCCTATCACACCGGCGCACATATATATATATATATATATATATATATATATATATATATATATATATATATATATATATATATATATATATATATATATATATATATATATATATATATATACACACACACACAATTTCAGAATCAAAAAAGTATGAGAGCACTCTCATAATAACGTAAGCAGGAGAAACCAAACCGTCTGTCTGCTGCATCTACACACACACACCTAAACACTGTACAACACACTTTACAACACGCACCTACAGCATATAATATATATCAGGCTACAGCCGGTGTGTATTTTATTATGTGAAGCACTACATGGTTTTAGAAAAATATCTCCTCTTTGTCTGTAGATATCTAGTAAAGCCTACAAATAAAGAGTGCCATTTAGACCTTTTATATATATTATTGAGTGATATATTAAACACACTGCTTTCTGCACTGACCTCAGCAGCTGTTCTCGCTGTAAACATCGCGTCACTATTAAAGCAGTTAATAAAATGTAAAAAGTAGCCTAATATCCAGGGGATGCAGTTTGCAGAGCTGTCATTGGTGGAGATAAGTCCGGCCGTGTGTCACTCCTCTTTTGAACATCACTGTTGCCGGAAATACATCCCCGGAGGATACATCAGTGTATCCTCGGTTATAGCTCCTCCAGAGAGCCTCCTCTCTCCTCTACATCAGTGTATCCTTGGTTATAGCTCCTCCAGAGAGCCTCCTCTCTCCTCTACATCAGTGTATCCTTGGTTATAGCTCCTCCAGAGAGCCTCCTCTCTCCTCTCTCCTCTACATCAGTGTATCCTCGGTTATAGCTCCTCCAGAGAGCCTCCTCTCTCCTCTCCTCTACATCAGTGTATCCTCGGTTATAGCTCCTCCAGAGAGCCTCCTCGATGCTCGGTCCTCGATGCTCAATGTGCATTTTGAAAAATTAGATGTCCTTCAACATGGCGCGCTGAAATCGATTTCCGGGTCAGGACCGAGGAGTCGAGAAGGTGTACATTTTATAATTGAGAAAGGGCTCATGTTTCCTTGAACCCAGCATGTCTGGTTCAGGGACCATTCAATCGATTAATCAGATTGTTGTATGTGTTATCTGGCTTAACTAACCCAGCAAATGCAATCCTGCTAAACTACTACGATGCTGGTTACTAACTTGGTAAGTAACCAAAAGACCTTGTGACAGTCAAATCCAATGCAGATAGATTATGTTAGGGTCTAGGTTTGATGAACAATGGCTCAGTAGTTGGAAGCTGAAGTGAAAGCTGCTGTCGGTGTGTTGGATGATGTATGATTCATGATGTGTGTCTTTTATTTGTTTGCAGGGAAACCTGAGCTGCGGGGCTACAGTCTTTCTCCTCTGTCCACTGAGGAAATCAAAGCTATTAACAGCCTCTTCAAGAGATGACTTTAAATCTCCTTACGACTGGACATTTGTTGGAACAGAAGCCTCTTGGATGATTGACAACCCATATGTTACCCTTATCGGCTGCCTGACATTTTCATTTTCAAATATTATGTTGCGGTCTAAACCCTACAAAAGCAAAGTTCAGACAGAAAGTATGTTTAGGTATTTCCCCTTTCCTCTCAATTGTGGAAAATCAGCCTTATGCTCAGCTGAGTGCTGGAAGAACATTGTGTGTGTGTGTGTGTGTGTGTGTGTGTGTGTGTGTGAACACAAAGTGATGTTGTGTTGTCTGCTGTGATTACATTGACAGGGCTTTTATATTGGGTGTGACTGTGCAGTAGTACCTGGTGCTGTAGAGCAGACAGTGTTGTTTCAAATGGTCACTTAACATATAATTTCATGCCATATGTTTAAGGAAAACATTTGAACCTCGTGTTTTATATTTCTAGTTCCATCACTCAAGTCACATATGATAACATTGTATTCTCCACGAACATGCAAAAATCCAAAGATGATGCCAAACATGATGAAAAGGAAATAAATCACACACACACACTGTTAACTAGAGTTCACACACTGTTTCCATATGATCTACAACTTTAAAAGTACATTAAATAAAATCTGAATTATTGTTTCACATTTGGAATTCTGTCCACATACAAATTTCACATGTTAAAATACACACAGTACACTTCGAGGCAACCTGTAAAATATGCTTTATTGTCTCTTCCAACTCAGTTTGTTGAAGCTGTTATTTGCCTTATTTACAACCTGTCACACTGACTGCTCATGTTTCTGTGCAATTGGACATATTTCAAGTTATTCCAACACCATAACCAGAAACCAAAGCTATGAAGATGAAACTTCAGGCATAGGTTCCCTTCACACAATGTTTAGCAGCTGCCTACATGCATGTTGCTCTGTGGCGGACAGGAGACTGTCCTCCATTGGTTTGAGTGACAGCATTGTGTGGTTCTGTGACCACAAGATGGCAGCACAGTACTGGATTCAGAGTCCCCCCACAGCCTTGTAGTGTTCAGTGGGTGTTTCTCAATGTCGAGGAAGGCTCCTCCAGAGCCACTATTTCAAGGATGAGTCCCGCCGAAGGACTGTTTCTATAGGCGCGTTCACACCAAGTACTTTGCAGTACTTAGTGCCGGCACTTTTTACCCCAGGGCATTAAGTACCAATCGCGTACTTTTCCCTGAGGGAAGATTACGCAAATGAGCCGCTGACGTCACTTCTTCTTCTTCTGCTTTGGGTTTACTGGCAGGCCACAAACCACTAGGCTCAGCAGCAAACCCACCTTTATTGTGTATATATATATCTTCCTGAGACCCACTGCATCCGTCTGCCATAAAGACTATGGAAACCTACATGTTAGTTTTGGCCCATAGTGGACTCCATTTTGTGTTGTGTAAAATGGCGGGGGAATTAAAAGTTTGCAAATCCCCATGTCCTCCTCAGAGGACAATCATAAAAACATTTAGTTTTAGGTCAAATAATATTTAAAATTATATAAATGATCATATTTGTGTATGTGCCCCTGCCATTCCCCCACAAGGTTGCAACATTGATGATAAATAAATGACAAATAAAGCTTCGCCAGTTTATAACCGATGAAACATGATGGTATCAGAATAATCACTTACATGTGATGTATAGGATGCTACGGTCACTAAAGATAAAGTGTCAGGAGAAATAAGCAAGATACAGGATCTGTTTAATCGCCATGTAGGTTATCTTTATTGCACTCTCAAGACATAACAGTAGTAAATAGAAGTTCACATTTTTAATGTAAATAAAATAGAAGTTGTACATGTAAGTTAACATCAATATAAAATAAAGTGTCAGTTGTATCAAGACTATATAATAACAGTAATAACAATAATATAAAATAAACTGTCCCAGGTGTAGGGATAGGCTCAGCAGCATACACACCTTAGTGCAAAGTTGTGTGTCAGTATTAATAACAACAATACAAAATGAACTGTCGCAGGTGTAGAGATAGGCTCAGCAGCAGACATTGTTAACAGTGGCAACAATAGGGAGGAAGACCTGTTGGCTTTCACTAGCTGGGAAAGCACTTCCAGAAACCCATTCTGAAAAGTGGTTTGTCGCTCATCCTGGCGCCGCTCGCGCTGCGCCGACACTTCATCCTGGCGCTCCATCTGCCGCTTCAACACTTCAGCCTGGCGCTCCATCATCGCGAGCATCTTGTCCTCCGTTTCCTGGGCCTTGCTTAAGAGCACCATCTGATCCCCGTGCATCGACTCTTTCACCACGGCACGCCGGTCCTCCAACGCCTCGACGGTGAAATTCACATCCCGTGCCCGCTTTCCTAAGAGGGAAAATAAGCAAGATACAAGATCTGTTTAGTCGCCATGTAGTTTTACAACATACTAGGAATGTGTTTACTAGTCAACATTGGACAGGGTGCAGGCCGGGACAAGACAGTGTACACAATGGAGGTGTATAGTAGAAGATAATATAGGATCAAATAGCATCAAATATATATATATATATGTGTGTGTGTGTGTGTGTGTGTGTGTGTGTGTGTGTGTGTGTGTGTGTGTGCTTCATGTATGCTTGAACTTTGTTTAATGTTGTTGAGCCAAGTTTTCTTACCGGAAGTCATGTGACCTCTAGCCCGGATGTTTACAATGTTTGTGAGAGAGTAAAAACGGCGCGGAAATTTGTAAGGGGAATACGTTTTCACGCTGTTTCATAATTGTACCAAGAAGGAAATAAACGTGATTGTGAACATCAGTTCGATGCGTAACGTTCTTTCAAGACCAAGTTACAGTGTGTGTACCTTTGCGTTTGGTTGCTGGTAAGGGGGACGAGCAAGCGCTGTGATCTGGAGGGGAAAGCTCGCTTGTTTCCAATCCTGAGAGTTGTCCATCCTCGCCTGAAACACACGATTAGTGCCATGAGTTAGTGACGCAAATTACAGAAACACTGCACAGTTATTCACAAGTCAAAACGTTTTCATAGCGGCCGAGAATATCTAGCTAGCTAGATGTTATTAGCCAGCTCGGGGCCGGTGTTAGCCAGTTCAGCCTAGCATGGCTAGCTCGATCTACTGAGCAAATAAAAGTACATCTGAGACCATTATTGTGCAGATTAAAACCCCAGTGCATGTAGTTGATTTTACCTTCGTCGTGGTCGTGGTCGTTGGCCACTGAATCCGCCGTTTGAGCGGCCTCCCACACCATCGTGCCCGAATCGAAGGTCGATGCTGTGCCAGAGAATGAAGGTCTGTGGCCTAGCAGAGCATCCAAGCGCTCGTACCATTTACTGGTCTTCCGGTCGTTACCACTCTTGTTGTTATAGTCTTTAATTTTTTTGTAGTCCTGCCTGAGTTTCTTTATTTTTAGCCGGCATGCAGTGGCGCTGTGCACGATTCCCAGGTCGAGTAACTTTTTCGAACAACGCTCGAACATTTTGGAGTTGGGTACTGCCTTCAGTAGCATTCCCTGGGTCGCGTCCTCGGCGTAGATTTCCAGAAGCGCCGACACCTCCTCATCACTCCACCGCTCCGATGATTTATTTATGCTTGCCATAACTGCTTTCACAACAAACTACTCTCCGTTGGTGCGCTGGGTTAATGTAGCGAGCAAATAAAAATGGCGGCTCTACAAAACATTTCAGAGTTTTACGGGGCGCGGTTTGCAATTCGCCCAGCCAATCAGAACTGGGGCACTTTTTTCCCCCAGGAAAGTACCATCTCTCAGCAGGCACTAAAAATGGGGGTAAAAGTTCCCGAGATGAAGTGCTCTTTTTGGTGTGAACGCGACATAAGGGGTACTAATGGAACTAAACGTGAAAAGTACGGTGAAAAGTACTCGAAATTTCGAAGCTTCATATGTGTATCCTCCGCGGTCTTAAAATCCCCACAATGCTTTGCGCACGGACCAATTTCCAAAATCTTTGGCGGAAATCATGCTCCATTTAAGGCGGGGCCTCGCATATGACGCACACCTGCACACCTGTTAGCCTGTTCCACCATTCTTCGTTTTCCGAGGCTAGGAAGGATTCTTGCCTCGCTTCTGAAGGACCTGACTCGGAAGACATGTCCTACCAAGGAAGCGTCCTCGACATTGAGAAACACCCAGTTAATGTGAAATGATGTTTTCATAATGTTAGGTTTTTGTTGCAGCATGTCATAATTTTATCATTGTCATATCTTGTCTATAATACAAGTATTTGATATATTTATGATTATGGGTGAACTGTATTTTGTTTATTTTGTGTTAGAGTTCGCCTTGCCTTCACTGTGACCTTTAGTTTTCTGTGGAGCTTTTTTCTCTGACTGAAACATGCTTAGTCACAAAGTGAAAACAAGCCGGCTGCTGCCCCCAGCGATACACTGAAAGCAACATACTGCATGTAATCCCCAGAGAGGAATGTTGATGTGCATGAGTAGACATGGATGTCCTCGGGCAGCGAGGGACAGGAAGTGCAGTCACACAGCAGGTAGATTGTTTGTGTGTCTGCTTCTCTCTCAGACTGGTTGCGTGCCGCCGCTCTCAGACCTGGGACCAGCTGAATGATGAGGGAATGAGTCAAAGGATGGGAACCTGCTGATCATCCCAAATGTTCGACAATTATACCCAACAAGACACGCAACAGAGCTATGTTAGAAGGGTGACTCACCGACAGCATTCCTCTTCCACCTGTGAAACAACACCGTGATGATTGATTCCACAATGTTGTCCCCCAAATCCCTACAAGAGCTAATTATTCCCACGGGAGCAATACAAATCCATCTATAAACTGTCTATTCAGTGGTTTGGCAGTGTAGAGTGGAGATGTATCACAGAGATGTCTCAGCTGGGAAACTAACATTATTTACAGTTTGAAGGCCAAAGTGTGGGCCAGAAGGCAGCGATCCTGCTGCTTGAGATGAAAAATGAACACATCTACAGCTGTCACTCTGGGAGACAACTTGAATGATCTGCTTCTAAACATCCTGCAGGAAAGCTTTGGAGTTTTCCTTGGCATGTGAGGAGTGTGTGTGGTTTTGGTTCCCTCCTGCTGAGAGACTGAATTATTTATTGGCTTTCAAGACAATATCTTATTTAGCTGTCATTCACATGCCATCCCAATCTGCAGGACAGAGTGGTGATTTACTGCTGGGTGTCAGTGTGTGCTGTCACAGAGCTGCACATCAACATGTGATGACACGCTTTGAAGAACAAATTGAGCGATCAGTCTCATGACACACACAACAGTTCTCAGTGAGAGAGAAGACTAGTTCAATCATTTTGACCAAAATAACCCAAAAGACTCTGGCTTTTATAAGGCCAATCGTGATCCTCAGTACTTTTTGGTTACAGAGAGAAGTGTGTGTGAGCATCATTCTATCCTCTTGATGTAGACCTTTGATCACTGTGAGGAGATCTTTCACATGTTATGTAACACTGTTGTTACAAGATCCGCTATGGCCGCTTTAATCAAAAAGTTATTTCTTTATTTTTATATGAACAATGAATCATAGGAACGTGTAATGTTAAGGTGCCACTCGTAGAACTCTGCAGCCAGCAACTGTTGGTTCACACTCACTGCTCTGAACGTTGGATTAACCAGGTCAAATTCTAGTTTTTCAACAAGGACAAAGTAATTGGCCCATAATATGCAATGAAAACTTGAATTATTATTTTTTTTTTTTTTTTTTTATTCTACTAATTCATCCAAAAAAAAAAAAAGTATAATTCATACACACAAAGATAAACAAAATTAGCAGAAGCGGGAGGGCTGAAGCATAGCTTATGGGAAGTAGCCCTCCCGTGAATCATCCTAATACAACATTGGCATTATTGCGTCAAAAATGTATAGAAATTAAGGAGTGCAAAGAAATAAAGAAAATTGGAGAAAAAATAAATAAAAGTTAGGGCAAGAAAAAAATAAATGCATATATATATCAGGGTTTCCGTTAGCCGGTAATTACCGGTTTTTAGCTGGTAAAATTCATAACCTGCCGGTCAAAATGTCCGTTAATAATTAGGGATGCTCCGATCGATCGGCCGCCAGTCATTATCGGCCGATATTCACTCTTAATAGTTTGATCGGTGCTCTCTATAAAGGCTGATCAGGAGAACTGGATCTGATCGATATGGACATAAACGCGAGTGAACAGGGCCGGCCCTAGACTTTTGGGGGCCCTAAGCGAGCTTTGGCTTGGGGGCCCCCCTCACTCTAGCGCGTTCTCACTTCACACAACACGGAACCAACTTTTGTCTTATGATGTTAGCATAAGCACACATATTGTATAAATAAGCATGTAAATACCGTGGACCTAACATCCTCTAGGGGGGTCCGGGGGCATGCTCCCCCGGGAAGATTTATTTAAAAGCATCAATCTGGTGCACTTTGAGAGCAAAATTAAGAGATCTATGGATACATCTCTCAACACCCATATGAAACAGAACTGTAAACAGATTTTTCTTTATGGATATTTTACAAATCACTCCCCTTTTAAACTGTATTCTTGTTTTGTCATATAGTATTTCATAACTGTTTTTCATTTATTCTCTCTGGCTGTCCATCTCATAATGTTCACATAAAAACTAGCTGTCAATAGGAATATCATTCAGAAGAATTATAATTTCATGCAAAAATCTGTCACAAAAAGAGGTTGCACATTTACATTCAGGTGTTGTTATGGCAACGCCAGTGGCCAAACAGCCACATTTACTGCTGCAAATACGTTCAATCATGCTGTCGACACGTAAAGTGGAAACTATGCCACCATTTCAACTGACTTTTTCTCAGAAATACTGTCACATAACATCCATATATTTCAGTGCTAGGTTGACGCTTAGCTAAGCTAACTATGAAACACTTTAACTGACAGGAATCAGGATCAACTGTGTACTGTACTGTAAGGTAGCTTCTAGTTTCATGTCGAACAGTAAGTCAACATTTCCCAGAGAGCTTTCTTTGAAATCACCAGGTAACGCTAAAAAACATTACATTTAGATTGTATGACAAAGTGTTTATTTAATATATCTGGCTAGCTATAGCTACTTGCTAACGGTTTAGCTTACCCCCGCGATTCAAAGTAACGTCAACGTAGCTGTAATTTCTCCTGGCTCAAGTGCTGGCTCTGGGGTTGTTGTGTGAACCACCACTTGAGAATTGTCGTCTTTTTTAAGAACAAATGTTCTTATGTCCATCTTCAAAAACTCTGAGTCTGAGACTGACAGTTTATTTTAAACATTGTCACAGCTCACAGGATAGGTACCTGTCAGCCAATAAGACAGATGTTTATTTCCATTCAACTCTCTGGTGTCTTGCCTCTGTTGCATTCACTGAACACGGGAAATTACAATCCTGCCGTCCTCTCTAGTGAGAGTAGGTAATCTAGGCATATTAACAAAATTAATTAAACATACTTATCACGGCGACGGCGTACTGAGATAAAAAACGGTGTACTGAGATAAAAAAAAAAAAATGTTTTGCTAGGGGGCCCTTAGTGGCTGCGGGGCCCTTAGTGGCTGCGGGACCCTAAGCGGCCGCTTATGTCGCTTAATGGGTCGGGCCGGCTCTGCGAGTGAAGTATAACCGGACCCGAGAGAGAGATCAGATCAGCTGCTGCATAATCACCTGAAGCCCCGCCCACTGTTTAGTGTGCTGCATGATAAACTGACGGGCTGTCAGGAGGGAGAGAGAGGATCCGTTGCTCCCGTGTTATTATTCAAAGTTAATGTAAACTTTTGAATAATGTACTTCATCTACTACAAGTAGTTTTGTTTGAATGTAATAATTATGTTGTTTGTGGAATCATTTATTGAAAAATGAATCTGAACTTTTCGATCTGTTACGATTATAAACTGAAGCAATATAAAAATGAGCCCCATAGAGAACCGCAGTGACGCGTCCTAAAACCCGGAAGTAAGTTAGCATTGTTACCATGTCCGGTTCCTTGGTTATGGCTAGAAAGGATCCGTCTTGTGTAAAACTCTCGCGAGAGTTAGCAAGTCACGTGGCTGAATGTTTACGTTTGGCAGGCAGCCTTTCAGTTACGATCGTTAACATCAGTGGGCCACAGCCAGTGGCGGTGCCAGAGTATTTTTGTTGGGTAATCTAAGGTAGGGCTAACCCATACAGTGGTGGGGCTCAAGTCAGTATTTGCAATGTAATTACATACACGCTATATCGCCCCCCTTGACAGTGAAACGCCACGCGTGAGGTTTAGATTATTTCCCTGTCTCAATCAGAATGGAACTGTATGAAATAAAACGGCAAATAAAAAGGGATCACTGTGAACGTGACGTATGATGGTACACGTTGAAGATCCAATGGGGATACTGAATGGCGGTTCCGACTGATCTCTTCAGTAATGCATGACGCAGACCCAACGTTTTGTTGCTCTGATTGGCTGTAGGTCTATTCAAATTGCATTCGGAGGCATTTTGATCTGACCACGGCCGCGCTTATATTATAACGCCAGAGAATTTCCACAGTTTTAGTGTATAAAACTCCCCCACTACTTAGACTATTCCTTGCACCCCTCTTCTAGCATAAGCCCGAATGGTCTCAACCATATTGCATCAGTAACGCCGGGTTACGTATTGTAACCCTTGTTATATTAACACAGGCGGAGCCCTCTACTGGACTCTATGGGTACTACCTTATCATGCCAGCATTCACCTACTGAGATTTCTATAGACGTAGCCGGCCCCGGGGCGGGCCTACCTGAATGCGTGCGCATCTCACTTCCGTATAAAAGGAGGCCTCGCCTCCTGACCACCATCCTACACCACTCTTCAGCGAGCGGGATAGGACAGACAGTGCCCCCAAGGTAGAGGGCTCCGCCTGTGTTAATATAACAAGGGTTACAATACGTAACCCCGCGTTATATCTCTCACAGTCTACTGGACTCTATGGGTACAGTGGGCGTAACCCCGAAGTATGCACGCACTGTCGTCCAACACACCGTTCCATCTCACTGTCCCTGACCGGCTTTAGCAGCCGCTGCGCCTCACTCACCTCTCCCTCGGTTGTAACCGTGGAGAAGTCCGGGCTGCGGCCGATAGAGCACACCCTGACGCGCTTGCCTTGCAAAAAAGTGTGCTCAAAAAACAGTGCTGAGGGCTCCCCTGCGTCCGCCTTTAGGCAGACAGAGAAAGTCCGCAGCCCTGTATGGGTTCACTATGCACTCTCTCTCCTGAGTCCCTAAAGAGCGCAAGTGCCCCCTATGTCCCCACACTCAAACACTGACCCTGTGCAGAGTGTGTATAGACTATAGTATGGAGGGCTCCTACCCGCCGGGAGGCGAGGGGAGCCCTCCAGCACTGTAAGGGCCCAGAGCACCTTACGTCACCCCGCGACCCTCCAGGGGTCCGGAGAAATGTAAGGGCATTTACGCCCGGGGAGAGGGTCAGATGCCCACTGACCCACAGCGCCCCCCCTCCTCACCAGTCCTGTGTTGCCCCAGCAAGCACAGACGTTGAGAAAGAGCCAGACATATCCAAGAGATAAAACTTTATGAAGGGGCCTGGCGTTGACCAAGACGCCGCCGTGCATATATCCTCCACACTCACACCGTTGAATAAAGCTGTTGATGCAGCCACAGCTTGTGTGGCGTGCGCACGGACACCCGCGGGACAGGCTCTCCCTGCCTGCACGTAGGCGTGTGCAATGCCCTCGCAAAGCCAGCCTGCCAGGCGTTTCTTGGACAGAGCTTTTCCAGTCACCCCGCCCCCGAAGCACACAAACAGCTGTTCAGTGCGTCTCAGGGTAGCTGTGGGCTCTACATAACATGCTAACGTGCGCACCGGGCAGAGGAGGTGTAATTTAGCTTCCCTGGCCCCACCATGGGGTGGAAGACTAAAACCCCCCAACTGAATAACCCTCGACCTGAACGGACTCCTTAGGCTCTTGGGCACAAAGGAGGGGTTTGGTCTGAGTGTCGCCGCTCCGGTCACCCCGAATCAGTAAACAGCTCGGGTGCACCGACAGAGCGGTTAACTCGGACACTCTTTTGGCTGACGTTAAGGCAAGTAGCAAAGCTGTCTTCCACGACAGTGCTTTCAGGGAGGAGAGCTCCAGAGGCTCAAATGGTTCTGTGACCAGAGCCTCGAGCACCAGCGGCAGGTCCCACTGCGGGGCGGAGGCGCGCACTACTGGGCGCAGCCTCCTGACCCCCTGTAAAACCGTGACATCAGTGGATGAGAGAAGGCTGACCTGCCGTCAAATCCCTCATGGCAGGACGAGATGGCTGCTGCATACACCTTTACCGTAGAATGAGCACGCCGTCTGTCCACCAGTAACTGTAAGAAGGATAAAATAGAGCCCAACTCACAAGATAGGGGCTCTATTCTCCGCTCCTCACACCATCGCTGGAATCCCAGCCACTTCGGCCTGTAACAGGCTGTGGTGGATCCAGCTCTAGCTGCCTGGATAGACTGAATAACGCTGTCAGACAATCCACCCTGTCTCAGCCTGTCCCTCTCAGGAGCCAAGCCTGGAGAGGACGGCCCAGAGTGGGTAACGCCCCGATTGCACCTGCCTCTTGAGACATCGCCCCTCAGAACTGGGGGATTGCCCAGGGCTGGCCCACCTTGATCTGTGTCATCTCTGAGTGCCACGGAGCCCCGACGCGATCCGGTGCCACCAGGATGACTGCCAGACGTTCTCGCCTCACTCTCCCCAGGAGAGGGAGAATGAGACGCAGCGGTGGAAAGGCGTATAGCAGCTTCCTTGGCCATGGCTCGTGTGCAAACGCGTCCACCCCCAAAGGCGGGTCGTCGCTCAGGGCCATGGAGAACCACAGGGCACAGTGGCTGTTGTGCCGGCTGGCGAACAGATCCTCTTCCGCTCTCCCGAACTGGGCCCACATCTGCTTTATCACCTCCGGGTGAAGCGTCCATTCGCCTGGCAGAGGGCCGCCCCTCTACATGAGGTCGGCCCCTCTGTTCTCCAGTCCCGGGATGTGGATGGCTCTCAGAGATAACACCACCTCTGAAGCCCATAACCACAGCCTCTCCGCTGTGGCCAACAAGGCGGCGGAGCGGACTCCGCCCTGCCTGTTGATATAAACCACTGTGGTGCTATTGTCGCTCCTGACCATTACATGTCTCCCTTGAATTAGGGGCATGAAATGCTGGAGGACTAACACTACCGCCCGTAGCTCTAGGAGGTTGCTGTGTCGTGTTTCTGTTAGAGACCAGCGCCCACCTATAGCCCTCTTCAGGCAGGTCCCTCCCCATCCTGTTCTGGATGCGTCCGTGAACACTGTGATATAGGAGGTTACCCGTCCCAGTGGAGACTGGAAAACCACCTCTGCAGGCGGTGCATATGCAGTAACCCCAGCAACGTGAACAGCCGCCATGGCTGCTCACGTTGTGGTCCCGCTGGAGACCCAAAGTCTGCATGACAGTTAAAGCTGTCACTGTCGCCCCCTGTCGCAGCCTGTGAACCGCCCAGAGAAGGGACGCACTTCTGCTCTCTGACAGGGTGGCGCGTAGCGCGCCTGCATCGAGCACCACTCCCAAATACAACGCCTGTTGGTGAGGTATGGGGGTGCTCTTTTTCCAATTGATTGCAAAGCCTAATTTGGTTAGGTGTGTGATCAATTGTGCTGTGCAACACATTGCCTGTTCCCGGGACCCAGCCATGACTATGAGGTCGTCTAGGTAAAAGAAAACTCTCATGCCGCGGGCGCGCAGCGGTTGAAGCGCAGTGGCCACACATTTGCTGAATGTGCGTGGGGATAGGGAGTAGCCAAACGGGAGTCTGTTGTACTCGTAGGCTGTTCCCTGAAAGGCAAAACGCAGATACTTCCTGTGCTCTGGCACAATTTCCACATGAAAGTATGCGTCTTTCAGGTCGATGGTGGTGAACCAATCGCCCGGTTGCACCAGCCCCATTAACTGTTTTATGGTTAACATGCAAAATTTCTTGCGGCAAATGTGACGATTCAGGCTGCGCAAATCTAGAATAGGTCTGAATTCCCCTGTCTTCTTGAGAACCAGGAAGTACATGGAATAAAAACCCTTTTCTCTGTGCTGAGGGTGCACAACAGACACTGCCTGTTTCTGCACCAGAGCCTGAATCTCTACTGAGAGGAAACCCATCTCCTCCTGAGATCACAGAATTACCTCTCGCAAGCCTCTGAATGGAGGTGGGATGCTGCAAAACTGGAGTGAATAGCCCCGTTTCAGCGTCCTGTCCATCCACTTCGTTAACACACAGCTGAGGCTCCATTCCCCATAACATTGTGCTAATGGACAAGCCCTCAGCTGTGGGGCCGCAGCAATAAAGCTGTGATACTCTCTGGCGACCCGTTCCGCCGCAAAACCCCCCGTGAAAGGAAGATTTGCCCATGGAGGGTCGACACAGAAAGGGCCGATTATTTATTGCGGTCCCTGAACGCACCGTCGCGCGCTCTTGTGTGAGCGCGCGATCCACCATAACGCTGTTCTCATTACCATGGTAACCAGCATTAATCTGAGTTTTTATTGACGTAGTGTGTTCAACTGATGTCCCTGAACGCACCGCCATGCGCTCCTGAGAGAATGCAGGCTCCGCCATAATGCAGCTCTTACCACTACGGTAAACTGTATTAATTGGAGCTTTCATTCTAGGCGTAGTGTGTTCCCTAACAGAAATACGCAGACAAAAAAGCCCCTGTACCCGCATAGTGCTTTGATAGCACTTCCTGCGGTTTATCTCTCTCATCTGCGCATGCCCACTAGCTATCTCCCTTACAGGAGTCAGACGAGGCCTCCTTTTATACGGAAGTGAGATGCGCACGCATTCAGGTAGGCCCGCCCCGGGGCCGGCTATGTCTATAGAAATCTCAGTAGGTGAATGCTTGCATGATAAGGTAGTACCCATATATATATATATATATATATATATATATAATATAATATATATATATATGCCACTGTTATTAATACTGACGCCTAACTTTGCACTAAGGTGTGTCTGCTGCTGAGTATATCCCCACATCTGGGACAGTCAATTTTGTATTATAATATATATATATATGCCACTGTTATTAATACTGACACCTAACTTTGCACTAAGGTGTGTCTGCTGCTGAGCCTATTATTGTTATTTTATATATATATATATATATTGCCACTGTTATTATATTGTTTTGATACTACTGACACTTATTGATCTGCTGCTGATAAATAAAAGAGAACCTCCATGGCGATTAAACAGAAAATGTATCTTGCTTATTTCTCCTGACACTTTATCTTTATGGTGACCTGTGTAGCATCCTATACATCACATGTAAGTGATTATTCTGATACCATCATGACACCATGAAACTGGCGAAGCTTTATTTATAGTGTCCCACCCCATATATGTGGCTTTGAAAAAGATCATTCCATTGTATTTCAAAATGGCGTCCATCAACACAAACACTATTTATAGAAAGATAAATGGTTAAGTTTGTAATTAACAGTGTTGTGAGTTCAATATTTTAATTAATTATAGTAAGGGAACATAGGAGTTAGTGAACTGAGTTCCTCTCAGGAGGATATATAATAAAGGTGTTAACTGCTGAGCCTATTTACTGTGCAATACTACAGACATGTTAGTGGTATTATTTCTTATCTAACTCTTTCCTATGGTCAGACAAATCAGAAGAAGTCATTTAAACTTAATTTGAGATTTTGTTCTTTTTTTGTTTCTCAATTGATTTTCCAGAATATGCACCACCTAGGCATAGACTTTATATCACAAATGAATGACATGTTCTACAGTAATTGATTATATTGATATTGCCTACTCAGATATAAATGTGTATAAAATGAAATCAATTCAAAGTTTCTTGGTGCTTTTAATGCAATTCATGGCTGCAGGGCGCACGTCCAAAATCCTTATTCTACAATCATTTAATCAAGACACATCAAGACAATCAAGATATTTTACTTTAATTTGTAATAAACAAAAACATATGAATGGTTGTCATCATTGCTCAGTATTACTTAGCTATTTTAAAGTACTTAAAAACTATTATAAATATTGAAAAGTCATGACTGATGAAGTGCATTGTTCTGCTGACAGTATTTCTACTCAGTATTTCACCTGTATGGTGCGGTTCTGGGCGACAACACACAGTGAAAATGATCTGCTGCAGGTACGTAGTTCTTCAGGTGTGTATGCTTAACATGTATGTATTTATCACAGTAAAGATGGTATCCAAAAGCTTTTTTAAGAGCCTTCAACCTCATCCCATTGTCTTTAACACACATTCAACATAATAATATACTCATTAATATACAAATATACAGTATGAGTACTGTTTTGATACTGACATTTTATCTTTGCACTAAGGTGTGTATGCACTATTGTAATTTTGTCTGTTGACTGTGGTAAATAAAAGAGAGAACCAAAAGTACAAAAGATCAGCTTTATTGTCAATTTACATGCTGTTCAGATGCGTCATAAGAGCTGTGCGCGTGTCTTGCCCCCCAGCCTCAACAATGTCTGGCGCTGGCCCATCAAGCTGGGTCGCCGGTAAGGCAGTCCATTCCTCCCTGAACTCATCACCACGACGCTCACACAGGTTATGCAATACGCAACATGCTGCCACCTGGATTTTGATATTGTCCATGTTGCAGTCGTTTCGCTTCATCAAGCACCGCCATCTGCCCTTCAGTCTGCCAAAAGCGTTCTCCACCACCACTCGTGCTCGGCTTGTTTTGCGGTTGTACACATGTTGCTGGGGTGTGAGCCTTCCTTGGAAAGGTTTCATCAGCCATCTTTGCAGGGGGTAGGCTGAGTCACCAAGGATATAGTAACCCACATCATGTCCACCAATATTCCTTGTTACATGAGGAAGTAGACCACCTCTATCCACACAACTAACCAGTGATGACAAGCTGAACACTCTGCTATCATGCATGTACCCTGGTAAGCCAACAAAAACACTCCAAAAGACGCCCTTACCATCCACAACACCCTGCAGGATGACCGAGTGCCAGCCTTTGCGGTTGAAATACTTGTTGTGGTATTCCTCTGGTCTCAGAATAGGGATGTGTGATCCATCTACTGCACCTACACACTGTGGCACACCCCATCTGCCCTCAAAATATAACGCCATCTCCTCTAACTTCTCAGAGTTCGGCCATGGCATGAACTCAGGAAGGAGTAGCGTCACAACAGCGGAACAGAACTCCTGCACACAGCAACACACCGTAGATCTGCCGACTCCAAACAAATGAGAGATGGTCCTGTACTCAGAGTTGGTCGCAAGTTTCCACAGTGCTATGGCGATTTTTTTAGGCACGGGTACACACTCCCGGTAGTTGGTGTTGCGTCTCCCCAACGTTGCTTCCAGGCGCATACAGAGGAGTTGAAAAGAGCACTTGGACATTCGGAAATCTTTGATCCACTGCACATTGGTGTACGTTGACACCACCTTTTCCCACCAGGCCGACGTTCTATTGTTCACCCAGAGAAAGCGCGGGACACGACGCGTTCCATAGTTGTATAAAACTCCCCCATTACTTGGACTATTCCTTGCACCCCCTAACATAGGCCCGAATGGTTTCAACCATGTTGCAGTACTAACGTGCACTTGTTGTCGTAGCAGGATCGCACGGACACTAGTAGCATCGGACAATTGAGAGTGTTGTTAATTTTGTGTGTTGTGGACATGCGTGTGCGTGCATGAAAATATAACACACCCATCCAATTACTATTGCATGTACCATTCACTACCCTGGACAATTAATAAAGTACTTAAATTGGAACAGCCTGTAGAAAGCCGTTCTTCCTCACACGTCTGTCGCCGACACCTTCTAACAGAGGACAGGAAAATCTAGCTGCAGCACGACCCGTATATTTTGCACGCCGTGTTCTCAACAAATGGTCCTTCGAGCCGGATTGTGTTGACAGCTTTTCCTAATGGCGACATCACGACATCATAATGAGGAAGAGGAGCAAGGTGCTCGTCCTAGACGGACCCACAGGGTCCCAGGACATCTAGAGGACTATGTTCTGGCTCATCCACCCCGACGGCTTGTTCCCCCTACGTCAGAGTACATACAAAGCAGCTACGTTGACTATCAACCAGGGTTGAACTATCAAACATCCTCACCAGAACGACGCTGGACTGAAATGAGAGAAGACCATGAAACGGACAGATTACGCAGAATGGAACAGTGTGTATGGGATGTACAGCAGCAGGTCAGGATGTTACAGAGCACACTACAGATGTCGATGGAGCCCGGTAGGGGTACGCCACATGCTCACCAGCTTACGCCTGGACGTGCTGTTGGTCCGCCTCTCCTCTATTCAGACATCAGACGACCTGCAATCATCACTGATGAAGGCCGTGTGGATATGCCTCCACCTACATCACCTACCTCGATGCAGTCATTACCTGCTGTGTTCCACACATTGCCTCCAAATGTACATTCCTTCTCTTTCCAGCCACCTCGTCAGCATCAAGCATCCCTCCTCAGTCCATCACAAGCTCCAGTCCAACTGCCTCCTGGGTTTGTTTCCCCAGGACATCAAGTCCCCTCTCCTCAAATGCCTGTCTCAGCTATGCATCCCCCTCTGGTGCCACGGCCTGGATCTGCTCCAGCTGGCCTACCATATCCACCTCTGCTACAGCAACAGCAGTACAGGGAGCAGCAGCCTCCAGCACATTCAACTGCATGGCCATCACCTCCGTCACCTGTTGTTTGGCAACCTGCTCCTCCTCAGGCACATCCAAATCCTATACAGGACCCACGGCACGGGCCTGCTATGATTCCCAGCATAAACTCACTTCCTTTGGGGCAGCCTCCTGTTCTCCAATCACAGCATCCCAGTCAGGCGGCTGGCCAACAGTATGCGTTTTCGCACTCAGCTCTCCATACGCATCTGCCTGACTCTACTAGCTATCCAAACTCTTTTCTCCAGCCAGTTCATAATAATGTGCCTATGCACACTCAGTCCCAGCCAGCGGCACATATGCCAAACTTGATGGAGATGGCCATATCTTCCTCATATGGTATTCCGTGGCCCAAGCTAATCAGTTTCACGACTGGGAAAGAGAGTAATTTCCTGCTGCTGAAGAAAGGGCTAGATGGGGTATTAGGTCCACACTATCACCTGTCTGAAGACTATAAATTCCAAGTGCTGTTAGATCATCTTAAATTCCCCAGCGCTTTCCAAATAGCCAAGAGGTATATCCATGACCCCATGCCATACACCAAGGCCATGCAGGCGCTGCAGCAGCGCTATGGACAGCCCAGACAATTAGTGCAAGGTGAAATAAACACCATCCTTAATGCACCTGCTGTGAAATATGGAGATGCAGGGAGCTTTGAGGACTTTGCTCTGTCAGTAAATAGCCTTGTTGGTCTGCTTAACAGCCTGGATGGAGCAGCTAAAAGTGAACTCTTGTGCGGCTCTCATGTGGATAGACTGCTTGCTAAACTCCCATCCTCATACAGGGACAGCTTTGCAGAGTATTGTCTAACAAAAGGCATTCTGCAGAGTGGCACTTCTAACACCTACACACTCCCTGATCTTGCTGTGTGGTTAGAGAGGAAATCACAAGCAATCCAGATATCCAGGCGAGCTACAGAGAGCTACACTGTGGACAAGCCACATTCAGAGCACAAGGAGCAGAAACCATTCAAGCCCTCAAAACCTCAATCTTCAGTTTATTATGGCACTGATCGAGTCCCAGATAAGCGCTTTACTGACTCTAACACATCTTCTTCTGGGAAAAAAGAGACAACTAAAGACAAGAAAAGGGAACGTTTCAAGCCCTTTTGTCCCTTCTGCAGTAGTACAGAGCACTATCTGAGCTCATGCCCGGACTTCAGCAAGCTGACAACCACACAAATAACAGCATGGATAAAAGACAATAAAAGATGCTGGAAGTGTGGCAGGGGGCATCAACCTGACAACTGCACTCTGAAGAAACCTTGTGCCACCTGCGGTGATCAGCATCTGCAGATTCTGCACGAGTCTATATCCAGCACAAATAAAAGTGTCCTTGCAGTGAGTACAGTATCCAGCGCCATCTACTTGGATCAAGTCACACACTCTGGCCGAGTGATGTTAAAGGTGGTGCCAGTGAAACTCCACAGTAAAGGCAAAACACTATCCACACATGCTATCCTGGATGATGGGTCCGAAAGAACCATCATTCTCCAATCTGCAGTGCACTACCTGCAACTGGACGGGGCAGAGGAGTCCCTCAAACTTCGCACTATCAGGCAGGAAGTTTCTGAGCTGCAGGGAGCCTCTATGTCATTTGATGTGTCAGCACCAGGATGCCCTCAGGTGAGACATTACATCAGCCATGCCTTCACTGCTAAAGAGCTAGACCTTGGTAAGCAATCCTGCCCAATGGATCTTCTACAGCAGAAGTATGCCCACCTTGGAAACATTCCAGTTAAAGCATTCAAAGGTGTACAACCTATGCTTCTGATAGGCTCAGACAACCCACAGCTTATCACTCCAACATCGCCTATCAGGATGGGGCCCCTAGGCAGCCCTGTCGCTGTAAAAACAAAGCTTGGTTAGGCTATACAGGGACCAGCTACTTTCCTCCATCAGCCCGCTGAAGCCACCTGTCTTCACACCTCATCATTCCCTCTTCCCTCTCAAGACCTGCGACACAGCGTCGAAAGACTATGGCAGCTAGATGTACTGCCATTTCGGCCTGAAAGAGAAGTCACTCGATCTAAGCAAGACAAAGAGGCCTTGGAGACACTGGGGGAAAAGACACTCCTGGATCTCTCTGCACCGAGTCAGGGTAACCAAGGTCCTGACTTCCTCAAACAGGCACCGAAATGTTGGCCTATTCAGCCTTCACAGAGAACAAGTGATGAAAGTGAGTTAAAGAAGTCTGCATTCTGCGCTCATGTTGCCGTCAACCTTTCCCCTCTGCCTATCACTGCACAACCCCAGACATGGGCAGAATTGGTGCACACCACATACCAGTCTGAACACGGAGCCAACGGCCCATCCATGTCAGCCTCACAGCGCTTAGACACCGAAGTTCAACTCCTGAGACAAGCACAGCTTGACAGCTTTCCGGAAGAGGTACATTCTCTACAAACCGGGAAGGAGGTGAGGACAAGCAGCAAGCTGAGTAACCTGTCACCAGAATATGACGCCAGTCTGAGTCTCATCAGAGTAGGTGGACGTCTTCGCAGGGCAGAGAATCTAGCAGCTGACACTCTCCACCCCATCTTGCTGTCACCTGATCATCCTACCACCCAGCTCATCATAAAGGATTATGACCACCGCCTACTGCATCCGGGCCCAGAGCGCGTCTTTGCAGAGCTGCGACGGATGTACTGGATACTGAAAGGCAGACAGGCAGTTTGTAAACATCAACGTCAGTGCCTGGAATGCAGAAAATGGCGTGGAAACCCTGTCGTCCCTAAAATGGCTGACCTTCCAGCCGCCAGGCTGCGTCTGCACCAGCCGCCATTCTGGTCTACGGGTGTCGACTGTTTCGGGCCCTTTAGCATCAAAATAGGCAGACGACAGGAAAAACGCTGGGGCATTATCTTCAAATGCCCCACTACCAGATGTGTTCACCTGGACCTGCTGGCCAACATGGACACAGACTCTTTCCTTATGGCCCTGCGTCGCTTCATTTCACGACGAGGAAAGCCCTTTGAAAGTGACCAAGGTACAAACTTCAGAGGTGGAAACCGGGAGCTGCAAGAGGCTTTTGCTGCTCTGGAACCGTCTCTGCAAGAACAACTGAGTGAACAAAGTATCACTTTCCGCTTCAATCCCCCACTATCTCCACACTTCAGTGGCACCTGGGAGCGTGAGATTCGATTAATGTGTATGTTGCATGTTACTGCTGGAGATGTGTTTCCGAGCCGCTCCGATTACAACGAGAATTAAACTAACAGCTCCACACTGAAGCCACTAGCAACCCTGTACAAACAAACCCTCAAAGTACTGGACCAGAAACCTAACGGCTCCCATCACTGTACCATCCTCAACAAGCATAACATCCTGAGTTGGGAAGATTTACAGGGATGCAAACTTGTCACCTTTCGGCGAAATTCGCCGTTTTGAATCCAAAATAGGTCGTTTGTGTGATTCATGTAGATCTGCAATAAAAATATTTCTGGGGTATGGGGGGGGTCTGGGACCTGGAGTAATCTGCGGCCGCGAGCTGTTATGTGCCATCATGACACGCATGGTGTTCTTTTTTTATATATTATAATGAAGCGCGAGCTGTGTGCTCGAGTCTTCCTGCCTGTCGGCTCTGCTCATGGATGTATAATAAGGCTCTGCTGCTCCGGGATGAGGGTCTAGCTTCAGCAGCTACATTACCTACGGGTGCGTTCGTTAATATTAGCTGTGCGGTCCGGAGTCACTGTGGCACAGACTGGACCGCTGGTGAACAGCTGTTAGAACGGGCCGTTCAGGTGTTCAGAGCAGAGCTCCCTGTTGGAGCGGCAGAGCGTGATGTGTACTGAAACGTTTTTCTGTCGCAATATTATTTAAGGAATTGTTGAGCTAGCTAACTAGCATACATTGTCACTATCTGCTAACGTTAGCTTTAGCCTTCGTTTTCTAATAGTTTTTTTCATAGGCTATAAACAGAGGTGGTATAAGTATATATCTTGTACTCGAGTAAAAGTAGAAGTACTCAGATCTTGTACTTGAGTAAAAGTAGAAGTACTCAGATCTTGTACTTGAGTAAAAGTAGAAGTACTCAGATCTTGTACTTGAGTAAAAGTAGAAGTACTCAGATCTTGTACTTGAGTAAAAGTAGAAGTACTCAGATCTTGTACTTGAGTAAAAGTAGAAGTACCAGAGTGTAGGAATACTCTGTTACAGTGAAAGTCCTGCATTCAAAATGTTCCTCAAGTAAAAGTAGAAAAGTATTATCATCACAATATAGTTAAAGTAGCGACAGTAAAAGTAGTCGTTGTGCAGATTGGTCCATTTCAGAATAATATATATGATATGTTTTATAATGATTGATCATGAAAGTGTTCTCAAAGCTGGTAAAGGTGCAGCTAGTTGTAATGACTTTGTATACTGCAGGGTAGCTTGTGAATTTACTCCAGGTGGAACTTAAGTCTGACTTAACACTTGATTATATTTCACATCATTCATCCACATCTGTAAAGTAACTAAAGGTATTAAATACATGTAGTGGAGGAGAAGTACACCATTTACCTCTGAACTGTAGAGGAGTAGAAGAACAAAGTAGCAACACATTGAGTATCTCAAAATTGTACCCAAGTATAGTACTTGAGTTTATGAACTTAGTTACTTTACACCTCTAGCTATAAAGATAGAAAGACTAAGCCTTGCACAGAGGCATGAAAATACATTTTCAAAATGCTCAACAGTGCTGCCAACATTATAAACTGACTGCTACACAATTAAAATAAATGCATCAGTCCCATTCAGGAAGAGTACTTTTGGTCAGTCATCATTCTCAGTCACAGCAATACAAAACTGGAACTCTCTACCCACTCAAATCAAAGACATACATACACATACCACCTTCACAGCTCACTTAAAAACATGGTTCACTGAGAACTACACCTGCACACACTAGTCTGTGTTGAGTATGGCGTGAGTGTTACATGTTGTGATCATGGATGTTGCCCCTCGTTTCTGTTATGTGATTGTGATGTGCTATATGTGACATGTACTGTATGTAGTAACGTGTGTTGTTTATTGTTCTCTTTTATCCATCCCTTTCGCCTGTATCTACTTGTCTTTCATCATTTTTATTTTATTTTATATTTTATATTTTTTTATAACTAATGCTGTTGATATATTGTGATTTTAAGGTTGTCTATTACCATCTGGCCGGGGACAACAGCTGGAAATTAGCCATGTCGGCTAAAGCTGCTCTATTTACTGTTTTTGTGACAGTTCATCGATGGGGACTGTCCACGACACTATAAATAAATAAACTAAAAACTAAACTAAAACTACATTCCAGGGCTTGACTTGATTAAAATGACTAAATGCTAGGACAAAGACCCACAAGAGGTGGGAAGAGTAAATAATGACTCAGCACACAAGATTTAATGAGAACAATTATTCTGCAGAAGAATAAATACATGAAAGCAATAATGCCTGAGGCCCTAGTGAATTATATTCCATATGATATGATATGAATATGATTTTAGTTTTCCTCTACATAAAGATAGACATTTCCATCATTAATCGGTGCATAACAATACACCACATTAAAAAAGTCAGATAATATTACTGTTGATGTTGCATTCGGAGAGAAATAGTTGGGACGGAGACGATGAACTGTTTAGCCCTTGGACATGGTTTATTTTCCTTAGCACCACTGGTACATCCTTTCGCTCAGCCGAGCTAACTTAGAACACACACACAGTCTGGACATCTGCATCAGGTGAACACTCCCTCATTAACATATGATGCAAGCCTGCGTCCCTCTCTGAGGGCCTAAGATATTCTAAAAAGTTCCGCCCGCTGTGAAGTTTATGCATGAGCTATTTTCCAAAATCCTATGGAGAAATCCCATTGCTTTTTTGTCGAGGGAACCCATGCGCAGCTTACTTCCGGGTTTTAGGACGCATCACTGCACCACTATAACACACATGCATCAACTTCACAGCGGGCGGAACTTGTCATAAAGTCCGCGAAAATAAAGCCCACCCATTTAGAGGGAAGATATGATTGGTCAATTGTACTGTCATTACTCTCTCGTTGAGTTACTATAGCGGGCCCTCTGTGAATTTACAGCAGGACAGTACCTCGCAGAGAGGGCCAGACGAGCTTCTTTCATTTAACCCTTCACATTCCAACAGAAACTGAACAGGCAGATTCGAAGGATTTATTTATTTGGAAATGTTATTTTAAATACAATTATTTTTGGTAAAAATATTTTTTAAAAGATGTTTCTTTTTAATGTTTTCAAATATTATTTTTTAGAATATCTTAGGCCCTCAGAGAGGGCTTAGCCACTGGTTAAAAGCTATAAAACGTTAAAATATCACGACTGATTTCGGAGAAGAAACACTGCTGCTGCCATCTTTTATGACGTCACTCCATGTCGGCAGTGAAGATTGCATCGGTGGTGTCTTGCGTATAAATTATAATTTATTTGTGCATGGCAACCATTGTATGGCTAAGATCGATATACACAATATAAATGTTAGTTTTGGCGCTAGGCATTTTAGGAAAAAAATTACTGAATTGTCTGTCTTAATAACAAACAAAAAAACAATGAGTTTTTTTGTATTCTTACGTTATAAGAATAGTGTAGAAATATTAAGAATAAACTTGACATTTCAAGATTAAAGTAGAACATTTGAAAATAAATCAAATTACTTTATAAAACTACATTTACTGAAAGTTGTACTTTTCTCAAAATCAAACCCATGTTCCTCCTCAGGTTTGATGCTTTATACCTGGCTCTGATACTGGACCGTCCTGTGGGTGATGGAGCCACCAACACACACAGCATGATACAGTGTGGTTTCAATTGATAGTTGATCCTTGGGTATTTGATACATATAAGGCAAGCAGATACTGTGGGGGAAACTTCTGAAGCAATTGGAGTCAGGACTCAGAGAGACACGAGGAGAGCTGGAGCTTTGAAGGCAAACAATGATGGGTTTATTTGGAGCTTCGGCCGGAGAATTCACAAAACAAGTCAAATAGTCAGAGGTTCTGACTTCACGGTAGAGTTGCCACGTCAATTCTGAAGAACTCTACCCCAGACCCATGTATTTAGCTAGTTCAGAGAGAGTAATCAACATTGTGCATAACAAGATAGAATGATAACACCTCTATCAGCTGACGCCAACAGGCAGGAACAGGGAGACAGAACACTGAGAGCACAGCAGCCAAGGTTACAGGTGCGTGTGCTCAGTCAGGACAGTATGAACTGATCAACTGGGTCAAAGTTATGGGCCTTGGGAAATATTTCCCCAACAGATACAATTTATGAACATTACACATACATGATGATATTGATCTACTGCCATCTTACCACAAAGTTATAGTTCTCATTCTTAACATCATTTCTGTGATCACATCTACAATATAATTCTATATACAACGTTTTTTATACACATTCAAACTACATAATATAATTATGTATTGCCTATATATCTTAAAACACATTTCATTTTTATTTCACAATCCTTGGATACAGCTTAACACAAGTTCCATTTCCTCCAAAAAATCATAGCAAAGTAAAGTAGTTCATGCAAATGCTTTCCACAATTACTGCTGAAATAACTCCCCTCAAAAGGTAACAAGCTAATATAAAATGTACGGGTTGTTTCCGTGACTGTGACCATTTTTGAATTTTGAAACATAAAGCTGAGTGACTGGCTGTGGCCGAAGAAGTCCCTGTGGAGGGACACGGCTGTGAGATCACATTCCCTCTGATATTTGAACATGATGTGGCCTCCACTTCACAAATCCTGAACATGTGAGCTTCACCAAAGTCTTTCATGTTTGACCATCCTACGTTGTGACAGGATGTTAGAAGAACCCTGAGGAGAAATGTGCAGAGCTGCTGTCCTCACTTTCAGTTTGTGCATCTCCTTCACCATTCTTCCTCTCAGCCGGATAGAAAGCAGCAGGTCAGGGCTGCCTGCAGGACAGGTGGTGATGATGTCACTGAGACGTCATGTGATCACAGGCCTCCTGTGCAGCGCAGCGTTCCTCCTGTCAGCTCCAGACTCTGCTCTGGGGGGCCTCCGCCTGTGGCCAAAAGTACACAGAGACGCTTTTCATTTCCTAAAGAGGAACACCTTAGATGACCTTTATATTTAGACCTTAGGCCTTGTTTACATTATAGTTGAAAAGCTAATACAATAAGCTTGTGCCCGAACATTATCCCCCAATCAGAATGCCCATTAAAGAGACAATATAAAGTAAGGGCACGTCAGGCATGGGGATGATCATGGCTCCTAAGGTTCCCAGCAGGTAAATATTGATGAGTTAGAGTGGGTTACATTTTTGGTTTGGTTTTGATGGACACCTGTAGGATAATGAGATATGTGTGTTTTCAGTAGCTATGGTAGAACATGTGATCACTGTATATTCTAAAAATAACATTCTTGTGATATGTATGACTTACACTTCTGCCCACTTCACCTCCCTGTGTTAGTTACGCTTCTGCCCACTTCACCTCCCTGTGTTAGTTACACTTCTGCCCACTTCACCTCCCTGTGTTAGTTACACTTCTGCCCACTTCACCTCCCTGTGTTAGTTACACTTCTGCCCACTTCACCTCCCTGTGTTAGTTACACTTCTGCCCACTTCACCTCCCTGTGTTAGTTACGCTTCTGCCCACTTCACCTCCCTGTGTTAGTTACACTTCTGCCCACTTCACCTCCCTGTGTTAGTTACACTTCTGCCCACTTCACCTCCCTGTGTTAGTTACACTTCTGCCCACTTCACCTCCCTGTGTTAGTTACACTTCTGCCCACTTCACCTCCCTGTGTTAGTTACCTGTTCACGCAGAAGCGGCTGCAGTCGGAGTCAGTTTGCTGTGTGCAGACACAGCGCTGGGCCCTGCCCCCCCGCTCAGTCCCAGCAGAGCGCCGCTCACGTTGGGGCGCCTGGTAGCTGGACAGACCGTATGGGACAGTGTGCCTGAAGAAGAGAAGGGAACTCTTGTACTTCACACTGACACTAAAGGCTCATCATGTGGTGCAGAGGCTGGGGCAAGTTGAGAGGCGTTTCTAATGCAGTCCGCGGTTTGTTTATGAACAGTAAACTCAAACTGGAGTGCTGCTGGGTATGTCAATGATTTGGTCATGTCCACTATTGGGAATACATTTTAAAGACAAAATATCTAGCATAAGAAAACATTTCATTGCATATTGAGAGCCAGTATTACTTTATAATATTAATAATGATAATAATATTATTTCAGTTTCCACCTTCTCTGGTCATCTCGCGTATTCACTCACGTGTGATGATAGCTATAAAAACCTTGTGTCGAGCTTCCTTATCTGCACCGTGAAGTAGAGATAACAGAGCAAAGGGCGTTTCAAGGTTCTCAAAGTATTAAGAGAGTTTTTAGGCAAATGTATTTATCATCAATATGACATGGGTGTATAACCTACACCCCACGTTAACCTCGCCTCAATCTTCTCAAGGTCAAGATCATCTCAGGTGGGCTCCACATTGATAGTAGTATGAGTAAAAAGCACAGCAATGAAACGGTCAAATCTCCTGTGATATCTTGTATTTACTTATATGAATGCACTTGTGTGGCAAACTCCTGAGTTTCATGTTATTCGTACTCTTTCTCTAAATGAAGACTTTTGTCCCAATGTAGACTGGGAATGAGTTCAATCTGACCAGGAATAAGCACATCTAGACAAAGGTGTGTTGATCACATTACCTCACCATGTTAACAGGGACTAAAATGAACTCAGTGAAAGGAGAGTAACTCCAATCTCTTTGAAACTGCAGAAAATCTAATCCTTTTCAATTCCTCCTCAGCTGACCTCAGCATGCATCACATCTGAAGGTCGGCTGCTGGTGAGCTCTACATCTGAAGCCTGACTTTACCGTTCACCTCCAGCTGGAGGTTAACACCATGTATTTGCCTAAGAAGAATCTGAAGATAATGAAACTACTTTCTGAAAGCTTGCAAAGTTGTATTATTATTTGCATTGTGCAGTTTATTTCTCTAGCAGTAATGAGGATAGAAAAGCAATTGACATTGATAACACAATCTAAATTGGATGTAGTCCTGCCTGCATGGTTAACAAGTTTAACAAAAATGGGTCACTGACAGCCAGGGTTTTCCCAGAAAAGGTTTCTGTACGGTCCAGAGAGCAGCAGCACTCGGCCCGAAGCCTTATAGCGTTTCTGAGGGAAACCCTGGGCAACTGAAACCTTTTGACATCATATATATGTTCATATTACTTATTTTATAACTGTCAAGCACTAAACCTGGAATAAGTTGGCATCTTTCAATACATCCATATGTCATGTGTGTGCCTCGCCTCCTGATGTATACAAGATGTAATGTGTTGATAGCTTTCCAGCTTTACAATGTTCGTATACTAATAAGATACTGAAGCTGGAAGGCTGTGATAACAGACACTATGTAAGTAGATGAGTAACACAGTAAAGCATGGTTGGATGATTCTTCAGGTAAACCCTATAGAAGCATCAAAGGGACAGAACAGTGCTATTCCAGATCAAATAAGACTTACTCTGGTGAGTGGATCCAGATGATGTCCAGGTGGCAGTAATACACACACTCCTTGTCTTTGTAAGTGTAACATGTGCATCTCTTGAAGCGTCTGGGGGGCCCCTGGAGGCCACAGGTAGAGCAGGGCTCCACTTCATGGGGCGTCCCCTCCACCTCCTCCCCCTGGCTCACAGCTGCGCTCCATGAGGAACCTGCTGGATCACACACTTGCTCTCTTAACTTTGGCCTCAAATTGCATTACTGAACATCTAATATGTTATTAGTAGTGGTAATCCAATGCTGGTGACTGTAATATCAACACTGGCTGCGATTTCAGCAACAGGCAGAGTGCTGATCTGATTGGTTGCCTGGTCAACTGACAATGAATGATCTGATAATGCATTCATTCCAACAGCAGACATAGCAAACAGTGTGAGGCTATACTCTGTTACACATCACTGTAAATGACCAGAATCAGAATCGGTTTTATTACCAAGTAGTTTTACACTTCACTTTTGGCTCTTGTTACCTGAGAAGACCATGTGTCTTTATATTTACATAGACTCAGCGTTTGCGCCTAAAAGATACCACAACTTTACTCTTTTTGTTTGTTATATTTGTAGTGACTTCAATGCTGATGTGAACAGTATGAGTACTGAAGCCTCACAAACAATTCCTAACACTTCTGGGCTACTCACCGTTTGCCAAAGATGCTGTCACCAGGATAAGAATCCAAACTCCCACATCAACAGGTGGCATGATAGCCATCACACATGAACAATCTGAAAAATAAAACTACTGTTGAAGAGATGTGCAAGCGCTGTCCTCAGTCCTGTTAATGTTCATCAGTCTCCTCAGTGCCAGAGTAGAGCTGCTGCTCCAGGTCCTCCCACTCTCACTCACTCACTCACTCACGCACTCACTCACTCAACACACACACACACACACACACACACACACACACACACACACACACACACACACACACACACACACACACACACACACACACACACACACACACACACACACACACACACACACACACACACACACACACACACACACACACACACACACACACACTGCTTCAATGAGAACTGGCAGATTAGACACAAGTCACCAGTGACACACCAGTTTCCTGTTAACTTCAAAATAAAAGCTTCCATGTCAAACACTGATGGAGTGCAGAGCCATCTGGAGGAGGTTTGCTACTGTTACTCTGGAGAGGACTTGTAAAGGGCAGAGTTGGGGCAGTCATCGAAAGACCTAAAAATAGAGTATTTTGAAATATTCCAATTCTTTTTTTCTTATTTTAATCAAATATTAGCTTAACTACAAAAATAAACAGGAATTGTGGTGCATTCTTGGCGGCGCAGCCATCCACTGAAATCTGTCAGCTATTTAGTATCCGAAAAGAATAAAGCACACCCGAAAGACAAAGGCACTTCCAAAGAGAAGCCCTTCACTGAGGCAGAGGAGCGCAATTATCCATCATTTAGCGAATGAATGACATTGGTCCCTATGAATTAGAAGAAGAATTGACCAATCACTGTTACTGATGTTTGCGCCTCACTGGTGTTTGGAGTTAGTGTCTACACCTTAAGGCCAAATGTTACATCTTTGGAAATATAATCCCATGTTCTCTTTTGTTTAGTTTGTTGATGTGGCTGTAAAAGCACCTCCTGACCATGCTTCAAAGGGTTAAAGTAAAAGGTGACATTGCCCAGCCGGTCGAGTTATGAGGAAGCATTCCCTGGTATTGCCCGCCTGCTGATGATGATTCCACATTCCCATTCCCTATGGACTGTGTATATATAATATGAGAATGGTAAAAAGAAATCTCTTCCACAATGACAATCCTATTGTAGGTGCAAGTGGTTCATTTACTTTGCATTTATATTTCTGACATTAACCCACTCACATTGACAACAAAACTATATTTAATACAATAATGCAATTAAAATCCTCTATATTTTGTCTATTCAAATGAAAGTGTGTGTTTCCTATTATTTGAGTCTAAATGCATTAATGAAATCAACACTGTGCATTAACAATGATTTATTTTACTGGTGCAAAATCGTCCACATCTGCTTTTGCTGAGGTGTATTGCAGACATTGTGTGAATGGCCTGCAGAGCGCCACCTGCAGGATGCCTGGCTTTAATCTACCTCAGCTCTCAGGCCAGAGTTCAGGGACCTGAGGAGGGGCTTGTGGTTCCACAAGGAAATTATAAACAACACAATTAAAATGAACATTAATTCATTCAAAATGTGAACAATTTGAAACACATGAATAAATCAACTTGCACTCCTGCACACATACAACTGTAAAGTCCAAAAGTTGTTAACCACTAATAGGCTGAGGAATGAATAGCATGTCATCATGAGCTGTAGCTGTGTACAAAATGCAAATGCTGAATGATGTACAAACATGTTCACATGCACCCACTTCCTGTTCCTGGGACTGCAGGTGCCTAATCATAGCTGCTGACTCATCACAAAACCCAGGCTGGGAAAGGCTCAGCCAATGATCGGACAGCACAGATCTGTTTAGTGCTGCAGCATGTGTACATGAGTCACACACAGGTGGTGTCTGAAGATTCAGAGTAAAACAGAGTGCACTTTATGAGAGAGAGAAAGTGTGTGGGAAGGCAATCATTGTTTATCTGTATGTGTTAGCGTGTCAGCGTGTCAGCGTGTTAGCGTGTCAGCAGTTCAGGGGTAGAAGTGTGTCTGGAAACGGCAGCAGCAGCAGACAAGCAAAAAGGTAGATGTAAAGCAAGCAAACTCGCTGCTCACACAAACCACAGCCTGCTGTTCCATCTAACTAAGACCTACAGGTCAGCTAGTCACTTAAACATCAGTTAAGAGACCTTGAGAACAAGACAGGAAGGCTTGTTTCCTGGGCGCTAGTAGCTTTCCTATTGAGCTAGCTGGCCAAAGAAAAATAGGCCTTAGTTTTATATTCATTCACTCTTTCATATGTTCAGTTCTAAGCAAGCCTGGGTGCTGGTATTGGGCAGGATTGGAATGACGGCAAAAACCTCTAAATATTCCACACATTAATCCCAGATAGCTACCCACATGGCTACTAGTCACAGTAGGGAAATGATCAATTAAGAAATTAACAAGTTAAACCAGATACAAACGGTGTGTTGATCTGCATTGATCCTAACATGGGGTTGTGGGGGGCCAGCTCTGTGAACACAGTGTGTGACAGTCAGTGTGTGAACACAGTGTGTGAACACAGTGTGTGAACACACTGTGTGACAGTCAGTGTGTGACAGTCAGTGTGTGAATACAGTGTGTGACAGTCAGTGTGTGACAGTCAGTGTGTGACAGTCAGTGTGTGAACATAGTGTGTGAACACACTGTGTGACAGTCAGTGTGTGAACACAGTGTGTGAACACAGTGTGTGAACACACTGTGTGACAGTCAGTGTGTGACAGTCAGTGTGTGAACACAGTGTGTGACAGTCAGTGTGTGACAGTCAGTGTGTGAATACAGTGTGTGACAGTCAGTGTGTGACAGTCAGTGTGTGACAGTCAGTGTGTGAACACACTGTGTGACAGTCAGTGTGTGAACACAGTGTGTGAACACAGTGTGTGGACAGTCAGTGTGTGACAGTCAGTGTGTGAATACAGTGTGTAACAGTCAGTGTGTGAATACAGTGTGTAACACTCAGTGTGTGACAGTCAGTGTGTGAACACAGTGTGTGACAGTCAGTGTGTGAATAGTGTGTAACACTCAGTGTGTGAATAGTGTGTAACACTCAGTGTGTGACAGTCAGTGTGTGACAGTCAGTGTGTGAACACAGTGTGTGACAGTCAGTGTGTGAATACAGTGTGTAACACTCAGTGTGTGACAGTCAGTGTGTGAACACAGTGTGTGACAGTCAGTGTGTGACAGTCAGTGTGTGAACACAGTGTGTGACAGTCAGTGTGTGAATACAGTGTGTAACACTCAGTGTGTGACAGTCAGTGTGTGACAGTCAGTGTGTGACAGTCAGTGTGTGACAGTCAGTGTGTGACAATCAGTGTGTGAACACAGTGTGTGACAGTCAGTGTGTGACAGTCAGTGTGTGAACACAGTGTGTGACAGTCAGTGTGTGACAGTCAGTGTGTGACAGTCAGTGTGTGAACTCAGACACATCACAGCTGATTTCTGACAGTCAGAATTTCACAGTTATGAGTGAGCAGTTTTACTGTATACTTATAATAACAATTCACAATACCCACTTGCCTACTGACCTTCACATTTATAATGTTTTGATAAGCAATATATAGCCAAATAGTCAATGACAGTTTGAGATTGTTGTGTTTTTTTGGCGTTGGTCACTATCCTAACTCAGCCTTTAATCTTACTGCTGGCTCTGAAGAGAATATATGTGCTGCAGGTAAAAGTCCAAAAAGCATATGTGGACATTACAGCTCGATGATGAGCTTGCCTTCATCGTCACTGCTGCTGGTGTCCTCTGTGTGTTCCTGGCAGCTCTGCACAGGCCTCGCTCCGATCCCCGGCACACACTCGGCCGGCTGGTAGCCATGAAGCTGGGCACATCCGAAAACGCCCCCCCCACAAATACTGCTCTGCGCCCTGAGGTCATTCGCTGCTTTAACCACAGTGTCCTGATCATCCTCAGGTTGGAGGTGTGGAACAGGCTCTGATGGCAGCAATGCATTATGACCCAGCACCTTGGAGTTGGACACTTGGTTTAGCCCACTCTGACACTTGGTTAATTCAGAAGCAGAATAAGAGGCATGTTGGACGCTGATGCTGCTCTGCTTCTGGTCCTGCTGTGAAAATGTTCCTGTTTGCTGAGGGCTGGGTTGAATTGGAGACAAAGCATTTTGTCTTTCTGTTAATATGGTCTGTGCTTTGATACGTTGATTTGGATAAGATTCACATAAGCTCTGTGTTTGTTGGTCAAGAGTGCTGTCGGAGAAATAGAAGTTGTTCATTTCCAATGGGGCCTGTGGACAGTTGGAAAGGCTGGTCCCACTGCCGGAAGAGTGCAGAGTTTCTGACTTGATCTGTGGAGGGTACTCAGACATTCCTGAGTGTGTCTGGGGAGAACGCTGCTCAGAATGCCAAGAGTGTTTAAAGGCATTCCCCTTTACCTCTATGTCTTCTTCCTGTTCAAAAGAGAAGAGTATTACCGTGTTACAATCATAATCCTCACTCCATTGAAGCTTGTCATTTGCTTCCTGCATTTCTCAAGCTCTGCAAAGCTAAAGTGACAAAAATGATGAAAAAAGAATCCAAGGATTTGTTATAATAGTAAAGACTTGTGTAAGTGCTTTTCTTATAATGTGTTGCTGATGTGTTTATCTTTGGCAAGCATCTCTGTAAAGCCTCATAAATGATATCTCACTTGCCACTGTGTGTGGTTCTGTCAAATATATGTACGTTTAGAATATCTGTTCATTCATGTACATCTATTCAACTGCAGGCTTTTCCCTTCATATATTTACTGTGCTGCAAATAGATTAGACCAACATTATGTTACCCCCATTATACCTGAAACCTCCTCCCACATGATCCCAAGATCAGGATAGTGTGAATCTGTGAGGGATTGGTAGAAGGTTTAAGGATAATGAAACAATAGAAACTAAGAATGCTGGATGGGAGAACATCCTGTGCATTTGAAGTGTACTTGCTGTTAGCCTGTCTGTAGTTTAGCGTGGGTTTATGTTTAGTATATGTACACATGTGAAGAAGGAGGTAAGGAACCATAGAAAGGACAAGAGATGATTGGAAGTTGTTTGGGCTGTACATTTATGTGTGAGGAAACTCTGAAAGGGTGAGGATAACATAATTGTAGAATAAACCTGCATCAGCGAGCTGTGAACACATTCCATCTCACCTCTGACTTCGTCATATCTGGTGAACTTGTATGTGTGCAGTGTGACTTGGGCTGGTCTCTCTTGGTTCCTCCACTCTGCCGGGCCCCCCCCCGGCCCTGCAGGGAGCCCCCCTGCTGGGTGCTCTCTCCTGGGCCCATGGTCTGCGCCTCCTCTATCAGCCCTAAGGGAATGTAAAACTCTTAACGTAGAAACTATAACTGGTACAGATTTATTCTAAAGCACCAAAAAATACTTTATCATAATATATTATATTATTATTGTTATATATCTTATATCTATCTCATACTAACATCATATTACCAGTCCATCAACCAAATACAAGACAGCAATACATGTTCTTGTGGCAGACAGGGGCAGATGTGTCTTTATGGAAAACAAAGGGGCATGCGCTCTCTCTTTGAATTAGAATGGTCTGCTGCTGTAAGGAAATGACATCCTCCCCGGCCCACTCCTCTACACCTGTCTGCTATATGTTGGTGTCCAGTCTTTTCCGGACAACTAGGAACTTGATAATTGTCTGAAGTCCCAAACTTCTTAAAAAACGAGTGGCTACATTAGTCTTGTATGCAGGACGGGGTATAATGAAACTGTGAGGTTTGACAATGATTTCAGTTTGCCATGGAGAGATGTTTAAGCGAGAAATCTTTTGATTATTTGTTTGTAATAATAATTCCTGCATTTATTTGTTCAAATTGCAACAAAAAAACAGTGATCATACAGGGCCCTCTTGTGGTTAAAACTGGTTTCTCTCTTAGAATGTGTTGAGTCAAACCACTTAGTGAGAACTATCCCAGTGCAGTCTGTTCATAAGTATTATATAAAGTTGCAATAAAAGGTATGTCAACCCTTTGGAATTTCCTGGTTTGAAGCATGAATTGGTGATTAAATGTGATCTGATCTTCATGTAAGTCACAAGTAGAGACACACATAATGAGCGTAAGCTAATAATACACAAACATGTTTCATCTTTCATGTTTATTATGATGATATCATGATAAACTTAGAAATTATTATTTCCCTTGATGGTGGCAGGCTGTCCAGGCCCTGAGTCAGCAAAGCAGCCCCAAATCAAGATGTTTCTTGCACCGTACTTTACTGATGGGATGATGTTTACATGTTGGTATGTGGTAACGTTTTTCTGCCATACGTAGTGCTGCTTGTTCTTTTCCTTTAATGCAACCATAGTTTAATCAGACTAAAAAACATTTTCCCAGTATAGTTTTGTCGTTTTAGGCAAAACTTCAGGTGCACAGTGGTGTTATTTTGGAGAGCAGTGGCTTCCTCTGTAATGTTCTGCCATGGACATGCCTGACCAATGTTTTGCGTATAGTAGAATCATAAACTGAGAGGTTAACCGGATCCAATGATACATTTAAGCCTTCAGCTGTTACTCTAAAATACTTTTTTATCCGGACAACTAGGAACTTGATAATTGTCTGAAGTCTTAAAAACGATCATACAGGGCCCTCTTGTGGTTACTCTAAAATACTTTTTTATCCGGACAACTAGGAACTTGATAATTGTCTGAAGTCTTAAAAACGATCATACAGGGCCCTCTTGTGGTTACTCTAAAATACTTTTTAATCTCAATGACTATTTGGCGTTATGCCTTTGGATTCATCTTGGCTGGACGCGCACTTCTAGGGAGAGTATACCACAGTACTGAATCGTCTCCATTTATAGACAATGTGTGTAAATATGGACTGATGAATATATAAACTCTTGGAGATTAATTTGTAACGCTTTTCAGATTTATTCAAATCAACCATTTTTGTTTGTAAGTGTTCTGAGATCTGTTTTTGCGAGGCATGGATCAGCAGATGCTTCTTGTGAATGGCACATTTAAATGTTTGACAGATTTTTATAGAAGCTCCAAAACATTTCCAATCCTTTTTCACTGATTCAAAAAAAAGTTTGACAACTCCTAACTCAATTTACTTTCGTTAAAGTCTAGGGGTTCACATACTTTTTCCAACCTACACTGTGAATGTTTGAATGATTTATTCATAATGGACAAGAACAATACAATAATCTGTGCGCTATTAGTTCAAATGGATTGTGTTAGTCTACAATTGTGATTTAGATGAAGATCAAATCACATGTAATGACCAATCCATGCATAACACCAGGATATTCCAAAGGGTTCACATACTTTTTCTTGCCTACATGTATGTAAGTCACATTAGAGTTTTTTCTGAACCCCAGCACCCTGTGCAATGAAGATGAGGTCATGAGATGTTCACATTGTGGGTCCTCATTATGGTCTTCAGCAGGGAAAGCCTCTATCAGGGGGAAAAGTCATGTGGCAGGTGAAGAAAGGGACTGGCTCTAAAGCAGGGGTGTCCAACTCAAAACTCAAATCCGGCCCGCGACTTCATTTTATATGGCCCGCAAGAGCTTGCAAAGAATATAACACGTTTAATATACGGTTACATGTCGCTTTACAGAAGCTCATTGCCCATAAACTATATGTCCCACAATGCATCTCATTTTGTGACATGCGCACTGAAGAGACTTGCAATTATTTGCCCTAGACTTCTGCTTTCAGACGAAGTTGATTATGAAGTTATTACCCTATCCAATAATAAGCCAATGCAGAGGCAATAATGTAATTTAATACTTTATTTTATATATATTAGATATTTATGTATATTGATAAAGTCTTAAAGTTACAACCGGCCCTTTGAGTGCAACCATAATGCTGATGAAATTAAGTTTGAAACCCCTGCTCTAAAGGCTTGGTTGTCATGGCGATACTGAATGTTTTACTATCATTACATTTTCCCAGAATTCTGTGGCTGAACACTAATTGTCAGTTTTTTGCCATTCCTGTCAGTGTTTAATTTAAAATCAGATGTTCTCGACCACAAAGGGAAATCAATGACACATTCACACATTCTTAATTTGATTAAAATATTCACATATACCTGCAGCAGGGCTCTGATTTCTTCTGAAGACATCTGGAACGTCTTCAGGTCTTTCTACCTGGATACTAGAAGACACTGGAACAATCTGAGCGAGGGGTTTCTCTGAGTGGATTGAACTGCCTACATCCTGTGACAGCTCACTTTTCTGTGAAAGGTTCTGGGATAATGTGGTTTGCACTGGATAACTGCAGGAGATGGATGCTTGTGGCTTCAACTGTCTTGGATGTTCGCATTTATTGATTGAAGATGAAGAAAGTGACCCAGAAAGTTGATCAGCACATGCAGTTGCGGAGGCCTGGCCGGGATGGATTCTTCCACTATCTAACTTCCTGCTTTCATATGCAGAGGCATCCTCCACAGCTTTAAGTGTGCCTACATTACCTGCTTGATTGTTAAGTATGTTTTGTCTTTCTTGGCCCAGTCTCTCAGATCTTGTTTGAGAGGTCAGCCCACCGCGGCCGAGCCTCCGGTGCTCCTCAGCACAACAGTTCAGTGAAAGAGAGTGTTCCTCCTCGGAAGATTGGCCCCTTCCTGACTTGACATCGCTGAGTGAAGCAGCAGTTGACGTAACATTACCAGTGGAGCTTTGAGTCGCAGTGACCGTGTAACTTTTGTGTGGGCGATGCGACGGGCCTAGTGCTTCAGGATGTGTAGATTCAGCTGATGGTGTAGCCTGAGTGAAGTTTTTCTGTTCAGTCAGCTCTGCCTTCACAAATAGAATGGGCACTGGAGGTTTTATTCTCTTCATGTTAAGTGTGGGTAAAGACTCACTTTGTTCCAAATCAAAGTTTAGAGTCTTTTTCTGGATCACTTCCGGGAGTGTTGCTTCCACATCACATCTCTGTGAGAGGGCACTGACTGATTGCCTCTCGATTTGGGGTTCAATGAGAGCCAGCTGCTCGTCAGATATGATCTGGAGGCAGATCTGGAGGTCTGCTGTGTGAACATGAAACACATTCTGATCATCTGGCCGCATCTGGTCCAACGGTACAATGTGAGAAGGCACCACAGGGGGGTTTGAGCTGCCATATGCACTGTTTACAGAGCTGAAATGCTCTGATGCTGGCAAGAGTTGTGTGTGTGACAGAGGGGGGGGGAGGTTAGCCTGATTTTGTGATAGAGCTGTTATGGCAGCAGGAGATGACTGATTGTTTGCTGTGGTTAAGTAAGGAGTAGAATAACAGTGTGCAACCATAGGTGCAACAGGTCTGGGTAACAGTACAGACACTGAGCCCCCTGATGATTTGGATGACTGTATTGAAGTGCTGAATAATCCTGCCTGATAACTCTGCCGGCCGGCTGTGGTTGTTGTGGTTGATGAGAATTGCCTGTGCACTACAGCTACTCCAACTGTTTCACTTGGATGTAGTCTTTCAGCCTGACAAAGGGTTGTGGCTGTGCAAGTCAAGGGGATCTGCTCTGTGGAGCTGAGAGTATTTGTCTTCATGATATCCCAAGTTTGCTTTGGTGTGACGGGATGAACACTTTTCCTCCCAGAAGTTTTGAACGAGGCAAAGCTTTGCTTACTCTGACAGGGTGACAGAACAGAGTTGAAAGTACAGCCATCACTTCCTGTTGTTTTATCCACCCCATGCGGTGAAGGAATTGCACCAGATTCAGAATCATGAGGTAACTTTAGCTGGTATTTGGGCAGGAAGCTGGCCTTGGCAGTGGGGGGGTCGGCTGGTGAAGTGCTAACAGACAATGTATTTGCATTGATAATGCACGTGGGTGGAAGAGCTGCTTTGAGCGCCGTGTGTTTTTGAGTTTTTGGAGGGTCCATACAACTGAGATCTTTATCCTGCTGAGGTGTACTGCTACTGACAGAGTGTTTTTGAGTCGGTGTGTTAGGTTTGGTTTCCATCTCCAGAAGGCAAATAATTTTGTCATTAGTCTTCTTTTTTTTCCTGTCAGAGATAATATTGTCTCCACAGAGCTGCAATGTGGAGTCAAAATGTTTGTCTGCATCAATAATTCTTCCTGCTTCTGCTCTGCTCACACTGTCTGTTTGCTGGCTAACCAATGGTCCAATTGAAGAAACTGGCAGTACTGACAAAGACAGGTTTCTCCGAAGCGGTGTCCTGAGAGAGCTGCATGATGTATGAAGCTGGCTACTTTTTATATTCAAAACCTTTGCAAAGACAGGGGTTTCTGCAGGAAGATAGCCTGAATGGCACACTGTAGCACTGCTGCTTGTGAGGTTTATGGTTGAATCTGTTATTGTTACTGTCTCCTTATGAACTACTGACAAACTCTTTGGCAGGCCCCGCCCAACCTCCTGCACTGGGTTTGTGGGACATTTCCTGCCTTTGATAACGCTATCATCACCACCCTTTTCAGCATTGTAAAGCTTTTTGAATGTGCCTCCCCCATACATGTACCACTTGTTGTAGGCAAACTTCTGTGCTTTTTTCCTCCGGAACTTTCTGCTGCTTGGCTCTCCACAAATGTCACCACCGTCACCGTCGCAGCTGAGACTGCCGGTGCTGGCCTCCTCCACAGATGAACTTGTGAAAAGAGCGTCTGTTGCGTGGTTGCCATCTACGGCTGTCTGCCGGACCAGTGGGCGGTGGGGGGATGTATGCTGGTTCACAGGCTGAACAAAACCTGCCGGAGTGATTCTTACATAATCATTCTGATAGCAGGATGTTGGGCTGCTCCTGTCCGGCTGCAGGAGGGCCACACTGAAAGGGAGGGAGTGGCTGCGGATGAGGGGGGCATGCTCCACGGTGTTGGATCGCTGAGTGGGCACGGAGGTGTAGAAGTTGGGCTTCTTGTGTCTTTGTAACCCAACATTTGGAGCCTTACTGATCCTCATATCAAAGTGAAAGGAGTCCTTGTATGTGTACGGCATGGGGAGGTCAATGCTACCCTGCTGGGACAGAACTGTCTTTCGTGGCCTAACGTTTTCCAGCTGTTTGTCCTCCACAACAGCTGTGTTCTCTGAAATCAGCTTCGATATGTGCTCCTCTAGTGATTTCTGCTCCCTTGCCATGTATTTGTGTTCCTGTTCAGCCTGGCCTGGTCCTGAAGTTGTGTTTGTGCTGGTGGTGTCTTTAGGATACTCCTTAGTGGATTCGGTAAGGGAATCTATACTGTGGTCAGTTAAAAGGCTGCCGGGGCTTGGGTAGTGGTCCCCGCTCTCACTGAAGCCTGAGTCTGTGCTCTCATGGCTCTGGGATTTCCCTCTGGATACAGAGCTCTCCCACTGCTTGGAGAACAGAGTGGCTTCTTGTCTCTGAAGGGGAAGATGTCGACTGGCAGTCAGTGGAGGTTTCTCATTTTCCGTCCTCTGTTTTTTTATTGTTACCTTTGCACATTCATTTTCTTCTGACTTCTGACCTGCATGGGTCATGGCATTCTGTATACCGACAGAACCCTGCGTCTGTACAGAGAAGACCTTTGCAGTACTGGCCGGGCTGTTGGTGTCAGCAGGTGTGGCATCCTGTTCCATGCTGCTGGACTCCCCGCTCCGCTCGTCCAGAGACGGGCTGGAGGTACAGGTCTCTCTGGAGCCGGACATGCTGTCCAGACTGCTCATGCTGCTCTGCTCTGACTCAGACCAGAGGCGAGCATGAGCCTGAGTACGCTTATGTTTGTAGAGGTTGCTCTGAGTTTTGAAAGAGACTCCGCAGGTGGTGCAGGGATACGGCCGCTCCCCGGTGTGGCAGCGGAGATGCTTCTCCAGCACACTGGGCTTCATACAGTCCCGCCCACAGTGAGAACATACATGTTTTCCTGTAGACTTGGGTCTGGCTGCAGGAGCAGCCGCGGGCAGACTCAATGACTGACACTGCAGTCCTCCAGTAATATGGAGTGTGAGAAAGGGAAGTGTCTCCTTGGAGTAAAGCGGCGGCATGGCCACATGCAGTGTGGCTGGCTCTCGGGGAGCTGCAGGAGGCACTGCTTGGATGTAAACCGCCGTCAGTGGAGCCCGGAGGTCCATCCTTCCCTCTCTCTGCTCTGCGACTGTGCTGATGTGCACTGAAGCACTCTGCAATCCTGGCTTGCCAGTCTCCATGGTAACCCTGCTGCTGTCGTGATGTACCAGATCGAGGTCTGCAATTACCTGTAAGATAAGAACAGTTTGCATTAGACCTCTGCTGTGCCTCAGATCAAACATTGCAATCGATTTTAGCCAAGATGCTAGTTGCTCATAAGGAGGATATTAGTGTTGTGTTTTGGAGAGTATTTGCATATAGCATCATCAGAAAAGAAGACAGGAGCAAAGCACCATATACATATACAAAAGCAACTAATGATAACATATATGCAATATTGTTAGGATAGATGGCTGATATGGCAATCAAAACAATTGGAATTGTTCATGTGTATAACAACCAGAAAGACATTTCTACAGCACCAAAAGAAACATTTAAATGTTAGCAATAATATTCATGTTACAGAGCGCGGAGAACAATTGAGGCATTCAAATCCGTGCTAAGTAATTTTAAGAGCAGGCTGTGCAGGAATACAACTCTTAAGATGTGTTTTGTATGCAGGCATAGAAATGTATATATGCAGTACAAAGAGAGAGGGAGGGACGTAGGAGAGGGGCGAGGGACTGAGATCTGACATTCGTACATAAGAAGCTTTCATCTCCCAAATAAAGTGTCAGCCGACAAAAGCCTTTGGTTAGGGTTTAAAAAGAGGCAAAACTTGTTCTGAAAACCAGCCTCTGCTATAGCAAGAACACACTTTAACAAAGCTGTAACCAAAAAGCAAACATCTCTGGACTCATTTCTTGTTTCATTCTGTCTCTATTAATTTGATTTATAATTATTCATCTTATGAGGGAATGAAATAGAAAATACCTGATGGTGTGTAGGCAAGAATAAACCAAGATACCAGAACACAACTGAAAACTGTGAAATCAATCAGTGAGAAGTCACTTACCTTAATACTCTTCAATCAGCAACAGACGTCTGACTTAGAGAGTGCTGAACACTGAACAGCCCCATCCTCAGTGTACCTGCTCAGGCAATCTGTTCCTCTCTCACAGCTCTTTCATGTCAACTGCTTCTTGTTGAGGAAGCGGAACAAATGCAAATGAGAGAGAAGATGCACTATGAAAGTGGTGAGGCAGAGAGGAGGAGAGTGAGTGAAGGAGAAGGGCTGGCTGAGTGTTTGGCTGTCAAGCAAAGGCTTCTAGAGGACAAGTTGAGAAAATAGATTACACAGTGTGATCAGCAGGAGAGCCTGAAGAGTTGGATGATGATCAGGTTGTGCAGAAGTGAAAGCGACTGCTTGGCAAAGGAAGTGCAGTGACAGTGGCGAGCTTACCTTCAACAGTCACGTGGGCTGACTGACTGACTTTACCGCTAACAGTTATATGCTTGCTCCCCCACCTACCTACTTCCTCCCACACACTAGTTGATACACCCACAAAGACAAGGGTGCAGCAAAGCTAATGTTGATGTGGCTGCTTTTCCTTATGTGCACTGCTCTCATTCTCTCAGGCAGAGAACAGATGGATGACTTGTGAGTTGCTTGAGTAAAACTCATACCTCAAGCCCCATTACACCATGTAGTACACCAGGTCATACAGCACATGCTTATACATGTGTCTATTATGAGTCAAATTTATTTTCTGCACTTTAGAAACACAATACAGATGGACTTGCTCTCTTTTTAACTCAGAATTCTTACAAAGCCTGAGGAATTATGTGTCATCGGGTTCAATCTTTTGTTTAGTCTAATGTCATCGAACAGATAATAGTGATGTTAACAGTTCATGGCAGCATAAAAAGACAAATGCAAAACATACTTCTACACATACACATCCACTTCTTGTCCATGGTCACCTAGTGTTAAATGTCAGTGTCGAGGCCCAGTTGTGGACAGCATGAAGAAAGACAGTCAGTCTGAGTATGAGCTACATCACATGTTGCAAGTGCTCTTATATAACAGACTATAGTCCGTTACAAGATCATTAATACAAAAACTATAATATTTAACCTAAATAAATAGATATTTAGTATTTTTATACACTAACATATTATATACAGTATATTATTATATTATGTATAATACTCATACTACATGGGAGAGTCACGTACAACCATATTCGTATTTCACTAACAGTAGTAAACTGATTCATTCTTAATACAAAGTGTTTACTATGTATAAATGTTGTATGTGTAAGTTGATATATTGACTTTTAAATGTGAATATATGAAAAGCATTTCAAAATATTTATACTCTCAATAGCTCTGATGTAATGGATTTTTTCAAATATCAGGATTTTGCATCAGTATGTCATTCACCTGGGATAAATTGCAATTATCAGAAAACACATACTTTTTACATAATTTCACTGCTACAGACTCTAGCTGGTCTCCACGGCAACTGCAGGCTGATCCCATGAGAGCATGCTTTGTGTTGACATGGTAACAAGACACCTCTCTTACCGTGCATGTTTTCTACCCCCGTACACAGCTCAGTCCTAGTTTCAGGCATGTTTGCATGTTTTACAGACAAATGAAATCCTTTCCAATCACAGTAAAGTGTATAAACATGTCTTTCCCCAGACAATGTGTAATGTTTTTGATAGATTCTATTGTTTGCCACGGAGTGAAACTGTCAGACATGTTGAGTTATGTTACCACTGATGTTGACATGATCCCAGTAGTCACACTCACACACCTAATAAAATGTTCAAAAATCTCATGTCATCGTTCAAAAATTACATCTAAAGTAGCCTCTTTATCACTTGTTGATATTTCACTCTCAAATTATACTTTTTTACACAAAAAAAATAGTTTGGACTTAGTTTAAGACGATATACTGTAGGCTACTGCATTTTTCTTACAGTTTTGAGATGTACCTTCATGGTTTATTGCACTTATTGTTAGGGGCTTTTTATAAAAATTAAACGTAACGTATTTTTACGAAGCCGTCTGCCTCTCGCTGCGATACATCAGGTCTTTCAAGTCATGGCACCAGAAATTGATAGGCCCCTCTTTTTAACAATATATCAGTTATCAGCAGTTATTTATAACGGCGGAATTAATAATCACTATAACATGATGATGATGATGATGATGATGATGATGATGATGATGATGATGATGATGATGGTGATAAAGAATGCATCTAACGTTCCGCTGTTCAATACAAAAACAGCGCATTAAACAAACCATCATGCTCTTACTTTGAAATCATGCGGAAATGTCGTCATCAGCAGGCCATCAAGTGGTTTCCGAAAATAACCGAGTGAGTGACACGAGCAGATTTGAGCCGAGACCGGCGGAAAGTTTGTCTCAAAACTCCGTGTGTGCAAGACGATCCACAAGCAGAGATTTGAGATCCAGAGGCAGAGATTTGAGATCCACAAGCGCATTTTTGGTTGACAAATACAAAATGGATGTACAAATGCCTGATCGAAAGTAAAGAGATATTCACAGATCTTTTTTTTATTTGTGAAAATATTTAGCGTATTTGCAGATCCGTTTTACATTTGCAAATTTATTTGTGAGTTTGCAAATCTTTTAAATGCATTTGTGGATGGTGTTTTACATTTACAAATCACATATTTACACACAAATTATTTTTATGTTCAAACAAATAATTATGAGACAAATCTATGCCCATAGCAATTGAAGTGATGAGCCACATTGTAGGACGTGACCACTCAGAGAATGTGTGGGTGGCTGCTGGATTGCTGGAGGCCTAAATGCACTTACATGTTCAATAATGCCTTTTCACTGGATACACAACACTGCAGCAGACTCATCATGCCCCACCGCTACTTTCAGTGATGAACTGTCCCTGTTCGCCCTGGAATTATTTTTAGAGTGCATTTAAAGCAACAAAGATGTGCTCAATCCTTGGCAGAGGCACGTAGCTTTCCATTATTTCTTTCGTTTTTTATGGAGCACAGTCAAAAAAGCATATGAACACCTTAAAGTTAGGCGGAATGGACAGGAAGAAAGAAAGAATGAAAGAAAGACAGAAAGAAAGAGTTTGGAGTTTTACATTTGCTTCTATTTTGTTTCAGAAACAGATACTTTGTGCTGGATATGAGAGGACAGATCTGTTGTCGGTGTTTTTCTTCATTCCCCAGCCACTCTTTTGGGCTCGTGAACGTCTCATTTGCACCTGATACCGCTGTTCTTGTTCTATTCTATGTGGAAGTTTTACATTACCCGCAAATTCTGTTTACCGTGAAGGCAACCTCAATCTGTAGGCTTGTGACGTAGGACTTGACGTATGACGCAAATACGTAACACGTTTGGGTCCAGGAGCGCCATTGAAAGTTTTCAAAGGGTTGGATATGTTTATGTTTTATATGTGATATTAAGTTCATGTCTTCAGACTGCACATGCTGCACACTTCCGGCCAGTTCCGTTGTTTAACTCGCGCTCATACATATAGCGTTACTGCTGTTGTAATGCTCTGTTTAGCCGTCACTGTAGCAACAAGCTAACGGTGTTAGCAGCACTACTTACGTTCCATTCATTGGCGGTAGCTAGCTACAGCGTTATTGTCCCAGCTAACGCTGTGTTGAAACTTAAGGCAGATACAGGACTGCCTTGGGCACCAGTGTGCAGCATAGCAGCGGCTCGCATTCTCACGTGATTAGTGCTCACTCTGCTTCTTTTGTTTCAGCCCCCTCTGCTCAACCTGACCCACCATGTTCCGTCCCAAACCCACTCTGAAGGACCGACAGCACTTGTACAAGCTGATCATCAGCCAGCTGCTCTATGACGGATACACGAGTATCGCCAACAATCTGATCAATGAGGTGAAGCCTCAGAACGTGGTGTCGCCCTCTGAGCAGCTGATGCAGCTGGCTAAAACAGGTAACATTGTCTCCTTCGTGTCTGACTGGTGTAATGGTCAACATCAAGAGCCCCTGATTGTTCATTATCCAACCTTTTTCAGGGATGGAGAATGATGACAGTGCAGTCCAGTATGCTATTGGGCGCTCAGATACAGTGGCGCCTGGTGTGGGGATTGATCTGGAATTTGATGCTGATGTCCAGACCATGTCTCCAGAGGCATCAGAGTATGAGACCTGCTACGTAACATCCCATAAAGGTCCCTGTCGCGTGGCTTCATACAGCCGCGATGGCCAGCTGATTGCCACTGGCTCTGCTGATGCTTCCATCAAGATCCTGGATACTGAACGCATGCTGGCCAAGAGCGCTATGCCTATTGAGGTGAGGCAGACCTGACATAAGAGTACACTGCAGGGTTTTCATCCAGCTGCTTATGTTAACTGTTTCTGTGTGTCTTAATGTCTGTGTGTCAGGTGATGATGAATGAGACGGCGCAGCAAAATATGGAGAATCACCCTGTGATACGAACACTGTATGACCACGTGGATGAAGTAACCTGCCTCGCCTTCCATCCGACTGAACAGATTTTGGCTTCTGGATCAAGAGATTACACCCTCAAACTGTTTGACTACTCCAAGCCCTCTGCAAAAAGAGCATTTAAATACATACAGGTCAGATTTTGTTAGTTCCAACTATTTGGGTTTCAAATGTAATGAACCATTTGTCTTTGTTTTGGTAAATCAGGGCCAAGCCCTCTCGCCACCTGAACAGTTTCTTCCCCTCCGCTACCAGCCTCATAAACAAGGCCCGCCCCCCCCACTGGCACTTTACCTCAGCCACAACGCAGACTTTGTGTGCAACAATATCTGTTTTTCTTTTTCTTCTTTTTTTATTACTGCCGATTTTTGTTCTATATTTTATTCCTTCTGATTTAATTCCATTGCCATGTAAATACTGTTATATTTTACTATATTTTTGTATTATTTTTTTATATATTTCTAGTTCTCTAGCTGTGTTTTTAATTCTTGTTTTACTTTTATGTATGCACCATGACACCAAGTCAAATTCCTCGCACGTGTAAACCTACCTGGTGATAAACCTGATTCTGAAATGAAAGTGGAGATGCAAAGTTGTATAGTAATGACGAAGCTGATGTCAACAAGGCTAGGACTTTGCAACAGTTCAATTTAGCTGACTGCTATAAATCAGTTTTAATCCGATCATCTCTCCATCTTTTTCGCAACAGGAAGCAGAAATGCTGCGTTCAATCTCCTTCCATCCATCAGGTGACTTCCTGCTGGTTGGAACGCAGCACCCCACACTCCGCCTTTACGACGTCAACACCTTCCAGTGCTTTGTCTCCTGCAACCCGCTGGACCAGCACACAGACACCATCAGTGGCGTCAGCTACAACCCCAGCGCCAACACCTACGTCTCCTGCAGCAAGGACGGCAGCATCAAGCTTTGGGATGGCGTCTCCAACCGCTGCGTCACCACTTTCGAGAAGGCCCACGATGGAGCCGAGGTCTGCTCCGCCATCTTCTCCAAGAACTCCAAGTACATCATGTCCAGTGGCAAAGACTCCGTGGTGAAACTGTGGGAGATCTCCACAGGCCGGACGCTGGTCAAATACACAGGTATGGCTCAGATATACTCTCAACAGTCTGCCTTGTCTTTGCTCATATTCCATTTACCTTCAATCGTTTGCACATTTTAAATGAAGAGTTTAGACACTTTATTAGTAGAAACAAAAATATTGTTGGACATATTTACTGTCCATTCCGCCTATAGTTAACTTAATCTGTGAGTTTGTGTCACTGCCTACGGGCTGTACGCTCCATGTACACTTTTAATAGATTGTTTATTAGACTAAATCGAAAATGACAGAAATTAGAAAACCACTTGCACCTCCATAACGTCCTCCTTGCGGCGAGGAGATGGACTCGCATACCCCTTTTCCACCGAATCTGTTCCGTTCTAGTTTGGTGCTAATGGCTCTATAGTGCAGTCTATATAGCATTTGTTTCTGTACTCTGTAACTCCCTAACATTCGGTTAAAAATGCTAAGTATCAAACGCCCTACAACAAGCAGATGCAAGGATTCTTTTTACAGTCACTTGATCACTTGCATTCAATCTGCATCATTTTTAACTTGTGCCAGCCATCTAAATATGGTGTTTTCAACACTCTTGCTCTTGTAACAAAGAGGTTTCATATGTTTAGTGCTACTACAAAGTGTGTTGAGTCGAGAACAATCACAAATGATAGCTGCTGCTCAGATTTGAGTCCAGCTCTAGCTATGTTCAGGTAGCAAAGAAGAAGGAGGAGGAGAAGGAAGAGCAACATATTTAAAGTCATACGCCCTTCAATAGACACAGCACAATGCCATTGTACTTCCCCTAGAATTACATCCCTACATCTAGAGGTAGAGCTTTCTCTAATTCATTTTATACCGATTCATAAGAGAAAAACATTAGCATGCTTAATTTTCATTAAATGCAACAACTTTCATCAGAACAAAAATATTTACAGTTTTGAAATGTCCCACACTACGTTCACCATGAGATCATTTTTCATTAACATAACATATATGGATTTAGCAGGGTTTTTAGCAGCTATTTACAGATAAGGTATGTTTTGGTTGTATAACCCTAAGTTGTCAAAAACACTGTTACCTGTTTGACAGAGATGATCAAATACACAGTTTAACAAGACAATGGACAGCTGATGCAGCTGCGACTTGCATTCTAATTAATTTACGTCACATTGAAATGACTTCTCCAAGGAAAGGATTTCTCATTTCAATAAATGCTTGTTTCCCCAAGCCCCCTTTCCTCAAACCTCTCCCTCGCCTCCTCCACTCGCATTTCACAAGGGGTAAAGTGTAGGACCAGGGGAGGACCTAAGTGACGCCACGCTGACAGCTCGCGTTAGACGGCAACAACCTGTCACTCAAAGGCTGCACACTTAATTACACAAAACTTTAGGCATTAACATCATTTTACAGTTTTTAAGGTTAAAAATCCCCCCGTGCATTAACAGAGAAATTAGCTACAGACCCAAATAGTTTTTGCAGCAGGCTGTAAACGGTGTATTTCTGCTGTAAAGTGGGACAGATGAACAGGGGTTGACACTCACTGGGAGCCTCGAGTGGTCACTCGGGGAAAGCAACTGCAGTAATATGCTTTGCTCAGTATGGTGGGTATGAAAATATACCAATATTAACACGTCTTTGCAGGGTTGATATTAAAATGAGTTAAGCTATGAACAAATCAGCTGATGGAGCTCTGATTTGATATGCACTGTGTGTTGCAGGCGCGGGGCTGAGCGGGAGGCAGATGCACCGGACGCAGGGCGTGTTCAACCACACGGAGGACTACGTGCTGCTGCCAGACGAGCGCACCATCAGCCTGTGCTGCTGGGACTCGCGCACAGCCGAGAGGAAGAACCTGCTGTCTCTGGGACACAACAACATCGTGCGCTGCATCGTGCACTCGCCCACCAACCCTGGCTTCATGACCTGCAGCGACGACTTCAGGGCCCGCTTTTGGTACCGCCGCACCACCACGGACTGAGACGCAGCCCCCCCCTCCACTCTGTGAGGAGCGCACACTGTGCTGAGAGCTTGTTCTAATCATTTGTATTTCATCTTTTGTGGGACAGTACTTGAGGAAAGAAGGAATTGAGTTGTCACTTCTCTGGAAGTTTTTGTCATATTTGATTTCGTATGTTGTTATAGTTGACAGCAAAGTTGTCGCTTGTCTCGTCCCCTTTCATAATTTGTCTTGCCTTTGTTGTTTTTCAGATTTTTAATAAACAATTAAAAAGAAGAAGCTTCTTTTGTGTATTTAATGGTGAAAAGCCCCCTTTGGAACACATAACCACAGCTATAGTCATATCCTGTAGATATTTTAAGACTACAGGGAGCACACACACTAATAATTGTAGATAAACATATTTTATAAACTTATAGACCAGAGGCCTATACTACGAAGCCGGATTTTCGCTTAGCGGGCTGACTTCAGGGAAAACTCTGGGTTTCCGGTCCTACGACGCTGGTTCACTTCTTAGCGGGCAAGATAACTTATCCTGAACGGCTAGCCTCCGGAGAAGGATAGGTTCCAGGATAAAAGCACTGCCTGCTGACCAATCAGAGCTCAGTGTGCGGAGTTTAAAGCGATCAATTCATACGACAGGAGAAAGGAAATACAGTTTAAACTGCCGTTGCAGGAAAGACGGCCGGCAAAAATCACCGACTGTGAACGTGAAAATGAATAGAATATCACCTCCCATCTTCAGAGCAATCTGACTATTATAACATTAGCGTTAAGAAAGCTTACTTAAATATCTGCCACAACACAAGTAACCGGATCAAAGTAACATTACGTAGCTTACAGTCCGCGGCACTGTGAGTGCAGACGTCGATGTGTCCCATTATCATTCATATATCACATCATAATGTATCATATATTTCCTTATCTGAGTCAGCTTCTTGAGCCGTATCTGGCCGTGCAACACTCAGTGTCACATACTGTATGCAGAAGTATTATTTTAAGCAACACATTAAGTTGACGAAACACTCGAGTCAAATGTAATTAAAGTCAGATCCACTCGTGTCTTAGACGGGGCAGTGATATCATAAACCTGTTAATGTACGCATTCAAACACTTTTTCTGTTACCAGCTGCATGCACCTCGCAGGTGCAGCTATGTGGCTTTTATCCTGGATAAAGTGTTTAAGTCATGGATGTTTAAAGTTTAACTTCTTCATATTTGTCTAATTATAGTTCACTTTTCATTCAGGAAGTATGACGCTGCGCTGTCATTGCGCTTCTCCATGTTTGTGATTGGTCAAATGTTGCTAACCCCGCCCCTTTTATGTGAACGTGCACATAACTAGATAGGACTAGTGATGGGAACTAGAAAATGCATTTCCTGCAGAAAATGCGTGCGAATGCTGTAAACTGTGAACATTTGTGGCTGAATTTAGCTGAAAAAGCTGAATATGTTATTAGCTGAATGGTAGCTGCTTTTAGCTACAAAAATGCAGAAAAAGCTTAATATTTAAAAGAAAAGGTTTAAAAAAACATGTATAGCCTTGATGTAATGAAATAGCTGAATAATGTAATAGTTGAATGGTTTCTGCAGCTGAAAATAGGCTGAAGGAGTTAAATATCAGATGTAAGTAGTAGTGAATGAATTTGTATTAAGATGAGAAAAGAAAGTAAAAAGGCTTGGGAAAGCAGCAGAATATTTGAACTGCAAACTTTTGAACTAACTTTGGTGAATTATCTGTCGCCATGGTAACGGCATTTGATGACACCCCATAATACGCTTAGATGTGTTGATGGCTGCATCGTTACCAAACCTGTGAAGTTTTGGGCCATTTCGATCATTTTCACTGAAGTTATGAGAAAACCGTGTTTCATGGTGAGCATTGTGTTGCCATGGCAACGACATTTGAAGAAATCTCAAAACTGTCCCGTAGATGTCTTCACGGCTGGACTGTTAGCACACATGTGAAGTTTGAGCACTTTTTGAACATTTTCATAGGAGTAATACATTACATTAGGAGGTTACATTACTCTCTCTTCTCTTGATCGCCCTCTCTCTCTTCTCTTGATCGCCCTCTCTCTTCTCTTGATCGCCCTCTCTCTCTTCTCTTGATCACCCTCTCAATCTTCTATCGCCCTCTCTCTCTTCTCTTGATCGCCCTCTCTCTCTCTTCTCTTGCTCGCCCTCTCTCTCTTCTCTTGATCGCCCTCTCTCTTCTCTTGATCGCCCTCTCTCTCTCCTCTTGATCGCCCTCTCTCTCTCCTCTTGATCGCCCTCTCTCTCTCTTCTCTTGATCGCCCTCTCTCTCTCCTCTTGATCGCCCTCTCTCTCTCTCTTCTCTTGATCGCCCTCTCTCTCTCCTCTTGATCGCCCTCTCTCTCTCCTCTTGATCGCCCTCTCTCTCCTCTTGATCGCCCTCTCCTCTTGATCGCCCTCTCTCTCTCTCCTCTTGATCGCCCTCTCTCTCTCCTCTTGATCGCCCCTCTCCTCTTGATCGCCCACTCTCTCTCCTCTTGATCGCCCCTCTCTCTCTCCTCTTGATCGCCCTCTCTCTCTCCTCTTGATCGCCCTCTCTCTTCTCTTGATCGCCCTCTCTCTCTCCTCTTGATCGCCCCTCTCTCTCTCCTCTTGATCGCCCACTCTCTCTCCTCTTGATCGCCCTCTCTCTCTCCTCTTGATCGCCCTCTCTCTCCTCTTGATCGCCCTCTCTCTTCTCTTGATCGCCCTCTCTCTCTCTTGATCGCCCTCTCTCTCTCCTCTTGATCGCCCTCTCTCTTCTCTTGATCACCCTATCACTCTTCTATCACCCTCTCACTTCTCTTGATCGCCCTCTCTTCTCTTGATGTGTCTGTGAGAGAGAGGGAGAGTGTGTTTGTGTGTGTGTGAGAGAGAGAGACGGGGTGTTTCTCAATCGCGAGTACGCTTGCTTGGTAGCACATGTCTGCCGAGCATCTTGCTTCAGAAGCGAGTCAAGAATACTTCCTGACATTCGGAAAACAAAGAGTGGAACAGGCTAGCAAGTGTGCAGGTGTGCGTCATATGAGAGGCCCCGCCTCTTACATCTTCCGCCACAGATTTGGGGAAATTGGTCCGTCCGCAAAGCATTGTGGGGATTTTAAGACCGCGAAGTCTACTCATGTGCACACTCGATATTTCTCCAAACGGAGTACGCCGGGCTCGGTAGATTTCCAAGTATACTGGAGATTGGAACAGTACTTCGGCTGCACTCGATGTATGCTTGAAATAGTGGCTCTGAAGCAGCTTTACTCGCGATTGAGAAACACCCAGAGTGTGTCTGTCTGTGAGTGTGAGTGTGTGAGTGTGAGTGTGTGAGTGAGTGAGTGAGTGAGTGAGTGTGTGAGTGTGAGTGAGTGAGTGAGTGAGTGAGTGAGAGAGAGAGAGAGAGAGAGAAACTGACAGTTGGAGTGATGACATCATCGTGTTCAAACACAGGTGTTGATAGTTGCGCTAACGAGCTATGTATAGATCAAAGGCTTCATTGTTTTGAATGAGAGATGAACCTCTTACATGTGAACGTTTTGTGGAAGAACGATAACAGATATCTGTGAAATTTCAAAACGTGAAGCATGTCAAGGAAGTTGAGTATCTGAAGTGTAATTTTTGTTTACTTTCGGGTTAATAATGTGGCTTTTTTGGCAGTTTAAGAAAGGTGTGCGGCTGCTGCTGTGAGGAAATATCTGCCTGAAATTACAATGGGCTTTAATGGAGACATGTTGAACGTTTTTGTCACTTCATGCCCTCAAGAGGCATTTTGTTTAATTATTTTGCTTAATTATTTGTCATTTTTCAAGCTACGAGATGTTTTCCTACGTTTCTCATGAAACATTATGTCTGAGGAGTGTAGGGTTTGGGAATTATGGCAAGTTTAAAACATTTTTTTTAGGAGAATTTCAAGCACTCTTCCACTCTGTTTTGAGATCAAAGCACTCTAGACTTAACGAGCTGCTCCATCCACACTAATGTTAAAATCTGAAGAAAGCCTCTTTACCAAGCTCCAAACAAAGTTAATTATCTCAAGAAGTGTAAAAGATATGAAGAATTTGAATAACAAGTTTTATAGCTGAAGGTGTTGTGATCATTTGAAAGTTGGAATGAAGTGTCTAGCTGAAATTATGTGGAAGGAGAAGCATTTGGCGCAAAGTGTAGGAAAAGAGGATTTGAAGACATCTCCCATTGACTTCAATGTTAAAAAAAAGAGTTTAAAAAGCTGAATATTTCAAAAAGTATAAAATATTTTTAAAAAGTTGAAGGTTTCCCATCGATTCCTGAACAGGCTGAATAGTTTGATATTTGAATGGTTTCTGTAGCTGAAAGTAAGCTGAAGTTATGGAGAGCCAAAGTATGGTTGAAATAATAATAATAATACTAGAAAATGCATTTCCTGCAGAAAATGCGTGCGAATGCTGTAAACTGTGAACATTTGTGGCTGAATTTAGCTGAAAAAGCTGAATATGTTATTAGCTGAATGGTAGCTGCTTTTAGCTACAAAAATGCAGAAAAAGCTTAATATTTAAAAGAAAAGGTTTAAAAAAACATGTATAGACTTGATGTAATGAAATAGCTGAATAATGTAATAGTTGAATGGTTTCTGCAGCTGAAAATAGGCTGAAGGAGTTAAATATCAGATGTAAGTAGTAGTGAATGAATTTGCATTAAGATGAGAAAATAAAGTAAAAAGGCTTGGGAAAGCAGCAGAATATTTGAACTGCAAACTTTTGAACTAACTTGATGGTGAATTATCTGTTGCCATGGCAACGGCATTTGATAACACCCCATAATACGCTTAGATGTGTTGATGGCTGCATCGTTACCAAACCTGTGAAGTTTTGGGCCATTTCGATCATTTTCACTGAAGTTATGAGAAAACCGTGTTTCATGGTGAGCATTGTGTTGCCATGGCAACGGCATTTGAAGAAATCTCAAAACTGTACCGTAGATGTCTTCACGGCTGGACTGTTAGCACACATGTGAAGTTTGAGCACTTTTTGAACATTTTCATAGGAGTAATAGATTACATTAGGAGGTTACATTACTCTCTCTCTTCTCTTGATCACCCTCTCAATCTTCTATCGCCCTCTCTCTCTTCTCTTGATCGCCCTCTCTCTCTTCTCTTGCTCGCCCTCTCTCTCTTCTCTTGATCGCCCTCTCTCTTCTCTTGATCGCCCTCTCTCTCTCCTCTTGATCGCCCTCTCTCTCTTCTCTTGATCGCCCTCTCTCTCTTCTCTCTTCTCTTGCTCGCCCTCTCTCTCTCCTCTTGATCGCCCTCTCCTCTTGATCACCCTCTCTCTCTCCTCTTGATCGCCCCTCTCTCTCCTCTTGATCGCCCTCTCCCTCTCCTCTTGATCGCCCTCTCTCTCTCTCCTCTTGATCGCCCTCTCTCTCTCCTCTTGATCGCCCTCTCTCTCCTCTTGATCGCCCTCTCTCTCTCCTCTTGATCGCCCTCTCCTCTTGATCACCCTCTCTCTCTCCTCTTGATCGCCCTCTCCCTCTCCTCTTGATCGCCCTCTCTCTCTCTCTCCTCTTGATCGCCCACTCTCTCTCCTCTTGATCACCCTCTCTCCTCTTGATCGCCCTCTCTCTCTCCTCTTGATCGCCCTCTCTCTCTCCTCTTGATCGCCCCTCTCTCTCTCCTCTTGATCGCCCTCTCCCTCTCCTCTTGATCGCCCACTCTCTCTCCTCTTGATCGCCCTCTCTCTCTCCTCTTGATCGCCCACTCTCTCTCCTCTTGATCGCCCTCTCTCTCTCCTCTTGATCGCCCTATCTCTCTCCTCTTGATTGCCCTCTCTCTCTCCTCTTGATCGCCCTCTCTCTCTCCTCTTGATCGCCCTCTCTTCTCTTGATCGCCCTCTCTCTCTCTTCTCTTGATTGCCCTCTCTCTCTCCTCTTGATCGCCCTCTCTCTTCTCTTGATCACCCTATCACTCTTCTATCACCCTCTCTCTCTCCTCTTGATCGCCCTCTCTCTCTCCTCTTGATCGCCCTCTATCTCTTCTCTTGATCGCCCTCTCTCTCTTCTCTCTTCTCTTGCTCGCCCTCTCTCTCTCCTCTTGATCGCCCTCTCCTCTTGATCGCCCTCTCTCTCTCCTCTTGATCGCCCCTCTCTCTCCTCTTGATCGCCCTCTCTCTCTCCTCTTGATCGCCCTCTCTCTCTCCTCTTGATCGCCCTCTCCTCTTGATCGCCCTCTCTCTCTCCTCTTGATCGCCCACTCTCTCTCCTCTTGATCGCCCTCTCTCTCTCCTCTTGATCGCCCTCTCTCTCTCTTTTCTCTTGATCACCCTCTCTCTTCTCTTGATCGCCCACTCTCTCTCTTCTCTTGATCGCCCTCTCTCTCTCCTCTTGATCGCCCTCTCTCTTCTCTTGATCACCCTATCACCCTCTCTCTCTCCTCTTGATCGCCCTCTCTCTCTCCTCTTGATCGCCCTCTATCTCTTCTCTTGATCGCCCTCTCTCTCTTCTCTCTTCTCTTGCTCGCCCTCTCTCTCTCCTCTTGATCGCCCTCTCCTCTTGATCGCCCTCTCTCTCTCCTCTTGATCGCCCCTCTCTCTCCTCTTGATCGCCCTCTCCCTCTCCTCTTGATCGCCCTCTCTCTCTTTCCTCTTGATCGCCCACTCTCTCTCCTCTTGATCGCCCTCTCCTCTTGATCGCCCTCTCTCTCTCCTCTTGATCGCCCTCTCTCTCTCCTCTTGATCGCCCTCTCTCTCTCTTCTCTTGATCGCCCTCTCTCTCTCCTCTTGATCGCCCTCTCTCTCTCTCTTCTCTTGATCGCCCTCTCTCTCTTCTCTTGATCGCCCTCTCTCTTCTCTTGATCGCCCCTCTCTCTTTTCTCTTGATCGCCCTCTCTCTCTCCTCTTGATCGCCCTCTCTCTCTCTTCTCTTGATCGCCCTCTCTCTTCTCTTGATCGCCCTCTCTGTCCTCTTGATCGCCCTCTCTCTCTCCTCTTGATCGCCCTCTCTCTCTCTTCTCTTGATCGCCCTCTCTCTTCTCTTGATCGCCCTCTCTGTCCTCTTGATCGCCCTCTCTCTCTCCTCTTGATCGCCCTCTCTCTCCTCTTGATCGCCCTCTCTCTCTCCTCTTGATCGCCCACTCTCTCTCCTCTTGATCGCCCTCTCTCTCTCCTCTTCATCGCCCTCTCCTCTTGATCACCCTCTCTCTCTTCTCTTGATCGCTCTCTCTTCTCTTGATCGCCCTCTCTCCTCTTGATCGCCCTCTCTCTTCTCTTGATCACCCTATCACTCTTCTATCACCCTCTCTCACTTCTCTTGAGGTGTCTGTGAGAGAGAGAGAGAGAGAGAGAGAGAGAGAGAGAGAGAGAGAGACTGTCTGTCTGTCTGTCTGTCTGAGAGAGAGTGAATTGTTACAGCTCAAATGCATTGCAATGACTTCCATGTTAAAAAAATACTTTAAAAAGCTGAATATTTTAAAAAGTATAACATATTTTGAAAAAGTTGAAAGTTTCCCATCATGTGCTGAAAAGGCTGAATAGTTTGATATTTGAATGGTTCCTGCAGCTGAAATTAGGCTGAAGGAGTTAAATAAAGATATTAAATGCAAGTAGAAGTGAATGAATGTTTACAAACACCTGTGTGTGTAAACCCAGAGATGAAAGGTTACCATGGTGACGATTTTCCAACTGCAGCACTGAGTCCCATTAAGAATGCATTGAGGATTATATCTGACAATTTTGCCACCTGTTAAAAAACTATGGCTCCTATCAAAAAATGACCAGACCGTGAGCATCAGGGAACCCCAATGAACTGATATATGTTGTTTTTTTTGGTTTTGTGTGTAAAATGTGGAGATGGGAGCAGTTTGTCTAAAGTGTACTTCTCTCTGTTCTGAAGAAAGTTCCGGAAAGATTTAACATGGGAATCAATTGGGAGCTAGCTGGACTTTTTGTCTCTTCATGCCCTCAAGAGGCATTTTGTTTAATATTTCTTCTTAATTTTTTTTCATTTTCCAACCTAAGAGAGGTTTTCCTACGTTTTTCATGAAATAATATGTCTGAGGAGTGTAGGGTTTGGGAATTATGGCAAGTTTAAAAAAATGTTGGGGGAGCACTGCTGCACTCTGTTTTGAGATCAAAGCACTCTAGACTTAACGAGCTGCTCCATCCACACTAATGTTAAAATCTGAAGAAAGCCTCTTTACCAAGCTCCAACCAAAGTTAATTATCTCAAAAAGTGTAAAAGATATGAAGAATCTGAATAACAAGTTTTATAGCTGAAAGTATTGTGATCATTTGAAAGTTAGAATGAAGTGTCTAGCTGAAATTATCAGGAAGGAGAAGCATTTGGCGCAAAGTGTAGGAAAAGAGGATTTGAAGGCATCTCCCATTGACTTCAATGTTAAAAAAAGAGTTTAAAAAGCTGAATATTTCAAGAAGTATAACATATTTTTAAAAATGTGAAGGTTTCCCATCGATTCCTGAACAGGCTGAATAGTTTAATATTTGAATGGTTTCTGTAGCTGAAAATAAGCTGAAGTTATGGAGAGCCAAAGTATTGGCTGAAATAATAAGCGGAAAGAATAAAGAATTGAAGTACTATAGTGGAATGCTGTGGCACAGCATTCGCACTAATAAAGAAATTGAAGTACTATAGTGGAATGCTGTGGCACAGCATTCGCACTAATAAAGAATTGAAGTACTATAGTGGAATGCTGTGGCACAGCATTCGCACTATTAACTAGAAAATGCATTTCCTGCAGAAAATGCGTGCGAATGCTGTAAACTGTGAACATTTGTGGCTGAATTTAGCTGAAAAAGCTGAATATGTTATTAGCTGAATGGTAGCTGCTTTTAGCTACAAAAATGCAGAAAAAGCTTAATATTTAAAAGAAAAGGTTTAAAAAAACATTTATAGCCTTGATGTAATGAAATAGCTGAATAATGTAATAGTTGAATGGTTTCTGCAGCTGGAAATAGGCTGAAGGAGTTAAATATCAGATGTAAGTAGTAGTGAATGAATTTGCATTAAGATGAGAAAAGAAAGTAAAAAGGCTTGGGAAAGCAGCAGAATATTTGAACTGCAAACTTTTGAACTAACTTGATGGTGAATTATCTGTCGCCATGGCAACAGCATTTGATGACACCCCATAATACGCTTAGATGTGTTGATGGCTGCATCGTTACCAAACCTGTGAAGTTTTGGGCCATTTCGATCATTTTCACTGAAGTTATGAGAAAACCGTGTTTCATGGTGAGCATTGTGTTGCCATGGCAACGGCATTTGAAGAAATCTCAAAACTGTCCCGTAGATGTCTTCACGGCTGGACTGTTAGCACACATGTGAAGTTTGAGCACTTTTTGAACATTTTCATAGGAGTAATACATTACATTAGGAGGTTACATTACTCTCTCTCTTCTCTTGATCACCCTCTCAATCTTCTATCGCCCTCTCTCTCTTCTCTTGATCGCCCTCTCTCTCTTCTCTTGCTCGCCCTCCCTCTCTTCTCTTGATCGCCCTCTCTCTATCCTCTTGATCGCCCTCTCTCTCTTCTCTTGATCGCCCTCTCTCTCTCCTCTTGATCGCCCTCTCTCTCTCTTGATCGCCCTCTCTCTCTCCTCTTGATCGCCCTCTCTCTCTCTTCTCTTGATTGCCCTCTCTCTCTCCTCTTGATCGCCCTCTCTCTCTCCTCTTGATTGCCCTCTCTCTCTCCTCTTGATCGCCCTCTCTCTCTCTTCTCTTGATTACCCTCTCTCTCTCCTCTTGATCGCCCTCTCTCTTCTCTTGATCACCCTATCACTCTTCTATCACCCTCTCTCACTTCTCTTGATCGCCCTCTCTTCTCTTGATGTGTCTGTGAGAGAGAGGGAGAGTGTGTGTGTGTGTGTGTGTGTGAGTGTGAGTGTGAGAGAGAGAGAGAGTGTGTGTCTGTCTGTCTGTGAGAGAGAGAGAGAGAGAGAGTGTGAGTGTGAGTGTGAGTGTGTGTGTGTGTGAGAGAGAGAGAGTGTGTGTCTGTGAGAGAGAGAGAGAGAGAGAGAGAGAGAGAGAGAGAGAGAGAGAGAGAGAGAGAGAGAGAGGGGTAGTGGTAGTGGTGAATGTTTACAAACACCTGTGTGTGTAAACCCAGAGATGAAAGGTTACCATGGTGACGACTTATGACAATGTACCCACTGCAGCACTGAGTCCCATTAAGAATGCATTGAGGTTTGTATCTGACAATTTTGCCACCTGTTCAAAAACCATGGCTCCTATCAAAAAAATTACCAGACCGTGAGCATCAGGGAACCCCAATGAACTGATATATGTTGTTTTTTTTGGTTTTGTGTGTAAAATGTGGAGATGGGAGCAGTTTGTCTGAAGTGTACTTCTCTCTGTTCTGAAGAAAGTTCCGGAAAGATTTAACATGGGAATCAATTGGGAGCTAGGTGGACTTTTTGTCTCTTCATGCCCTCAAGAGGCATTTTGATTAATATTTCTTCTTAATTTTTTTTAATTTTCCAACCTAGGAGAGGTTTTCCTAAATTTTTCATGAAAAAATATGTCTGAGGAGTGTAGGGTTTGGGAAATATGGCAAGTTTAAAAAAAAATTTGGGGAGCACTGCTGCACTCTGTTTTGAGATCAAAGCACTCTAGACTTAACGAGCTGCTCCATCCACACTAATGTTAAAATCTGAAGAAAGCCTCTTTACCAAGCTCCAAACAAAGTTAATTATCTCAAGAAGTTTAAAAGATATGAAGAATCTGACAAGTTTTATTGCTGAAGGTATTGTGATCATTTGAAAGTTGGAATGAAGTGTCTAGCTGAAATTATGTGGAAGGAGAAGCATTTGGCGCAAAGTGTAGGAAAAGAGGATTTGAAGGCATCTCCCATTGACTTCAATGTTAAAAAAAAGAGTTTAAAAAGCTGAATATTTAAAAAAGTATAAAATATTTTTAAAAAGTTGAAGGTTTCCCATCGATTCCTGAACAGGCTGAATAGTTTGATATTTGAATGGTTTCTGTAGCTGAAAATAAGCTGAAGCTATGGAGAGCCAAAGTATTGGCTGAAATAATAATAATAAGCGGAAAGAATAAAGATTTGAAGTACTATAGTGGAATGCTGTGGCACAGCATTCGCACTAATAATAAGGGGAAGAATAAAGAAATTGAAGTACTATAGTGGAATCCTGTGGCACAGCATTCGCACTAATTATGGCTCTTTGAAGGGAGCCGGATCTTATGGCTCCGTTCCTTTCAAAGAGCCGTTCAAAAGAGCCGTTTTTTTTTTAAAGGGGGCGGGGTTACTAGGTTTATCTGCAAAATAATCACCAGGATAATGATTGACTGTATTGCCAGACCTAATGTCAATAATCTGCATTGTAAACATGACACAAGGTGGCGCCATATCCATGTCATTAGTGCGAATGCTGTGCCACAGCATTCCACTATAGTATATAGCTTATTATTATTTCAGCCAATACTTTGGCTCTCCATAACTGCAGCTTACTTTCAGCTACAGAAACCATTCAAATATCAAACTATTCAGCCTGTTCAGGAGGAAAGGGCGATCAAGAGAAGAGAGAGAGTAATGTAACCTCCTAATGTAATGTATAACTCCTATGAAAATGTTCAAAAAGTGCTCAAACTTCACATGTGTGCTAACAGTCCAGCCGTGAAGACATCTACGGGACAGTTTTGAGATTTCTTCAAATGCCGTTGTGGCAAAACCATTCAAATATCAAACTATTCAGCCTGTTCAGGAATCGATGGGAAACCTTCAACTTTTTAAAAATATTTTATACTTTTTGAAATATTCAGCTTTTTAAACTCTTTTTTTTAACATTGAAGTCAATGGGAGATGCCTTCAAATCCTCTTTTCCTACACTTTGCGCCAAATGCTACTCCTTCCATATACTTTCAGCTAGACACTTCATTCCAACTTTCAAATGATCACAACACCTTCAGCTATAAAACTGATAGATTCTTCATATCTTGTACACTTCTTGAGATATTTAACTTTGTTTGGAGCTTGGTAGAGAGGCCTTTTTCAGATTTTAACATTAGTGTGGATGGAGCAGCTCGTTAAGTCTAGAGTGCTTTGATCTCAAAACAGAGTGCAGCAGTGCTCCCCCAAAAATGTTTTAAACTTGCCATAATTCCCAAACCCTACACTCCTCAGACATATTTTTTCATGAAAAACGTAGGAAAACCTCTCCTAGGTTGGAAAATGAAAAAAAATTACGAAGAAATATTAAACAAAATGCCTCTTGAGGGCATGAAGAGACAAAAAGTCCATCTAGCTCCCAATTGATTCCCATGTTAAATCTTTCCGGAACTTTCTTCAGAACAGAGAGAAGTACACTTTAGACAAACTGCTCCCATCTCCACATTTTACACACAAAACCAAAAAAAACAACATATATCAGTTCATTGGGGTTCCCTGATGCTCACGGTCTGGTAATTTTTTGTTAGGAGCCATAGTTTTTGAACAGGTGGCAAAATTGTCAGATATAATCCTCAATGCATTCTTAATGGGACTCAGTGCTGCAGTTGGTAAATCGTCATAAGTCGTCACCATGGTAACCTTTCATCTCTGGGTTTACACACACAGGTGTTTGTAAACATTCATTCACTACTACTTACATTTAATATCTTTATTTAACTCCTTGAGCCTAATTTCAGCTGCAGGAACCATTCAAATATCAAACTATTAAGCCTTTTCAGCACACGATGGGAAACTTTCAACTTTTTCAAAATATGTTATACTTTTTAAAACATTCAGCTTTTTAAAGTCTTTTTTTAACATGGAAGTCATTGCAATGCATTTGAGCTGTAACAATTCTCTCTCTCTCTCTCTCTCAGACAGACACACACTCTCTCTCTCTCTCTCTCTCTCACTCACACTCACACTCTCTCTCTCTCACAGACACACACTCTCTCTCTCTCTCTCTCTCTCACACACACACACACACACACACACTCTCCCTCTCTCTCACAGACACATCAAGAGAAGAGAGGGCGATCAAGAGAAGTGAGAGAGGGTGATAGAGTGATAGGGTGATAAAGAGAAGAGAGGGCGATCAAGAGGAGAAAGAGAGGGCGATCAAGAGAAGAGAGAGAGCGATCAAGAGGAGAGAGAGAGGGCGATCAAGAGAAGAGAGAGAGAGGGCGATCAAGAGGAGAGAGAGAGGGCGATCAAGAGGAGAGAGAGAGGGCGATCAAGAGGAGAGAGAGAGAGCGATCAAGAGGAGAGAGACTGGGCGATCAAGAGGAGAGAGAGAGGGCGATCAAGAGGAGAGGGAGAGGGCGATCAAGAGGAGAGAGAGAGGGCGATCAAGAGGAGAGAGAGAGGGCGATCAAGAGGAGAGAGAGGGCGATCAAGAGAAGAGAGAGAGAGGGCGATCAAGAGAAAAGAGAGAGGGCGATCAAGTGGAGAGAGAGAGAGGGCGATCAAGAGAAGAGAGAGGGTGATCAAGAGGAGAGAGAGAGGGCAATCAAGAGTAGAGAAAGAGGGCGATCAAGAGGAGAGAGAGAGGGCGATCAAGAGGAGAGAGAGAGGGCGATCAAGAGGAGAGAGAGAGGGCGATCAAGAGAAGAGAGAGAGGGCGATCAAGAGAAGAGAGAGAGGGTGATAGAAGAGTGAGAGGGTGATCAAGAGAAGAGAAAGGGCGATCAAGAGGAGAGAGAGAGGGCGATCAAGAGGAGAGAGAGAGGGCGATCAAGAGAAGAGAGAGAGGGTGATCAAGAGAAGAGAGAGAGGGTGATAGAAGAGTGAGAGGGTGATCAAGAGAAGAGAGAGAGGGCGATCAAGAGAAGAGAGAGAGAGCGATCAAGAGGAGAGAGAGAGGGCGATCAAGAGGAGAGAGAGAGGGTGATAGAAGAGTGAGAGGGTGATCAAGAGAAGAGAGAGAGGGCGATCAAGAGAAGATAGAGAGGGCGATCAAGAGAAGAGAGAGAGGGCGATCAAGAGAAGAGAGAGAGAGCGATCAAGAGGAGAGAGAGAGGGCGATCAAGAGGAGAGAGAGAGGGTGATAGAAGAGTGAGAGGGTGATCAAGAGAAGAGAGAGGGCGATCAAGAGAAGAGAGAGAGGGCGATCAAGAGAAGAGAGAGAGGGCGATCAAGAGAAGAGAGAGAGAGCGATCAAGAGGAGAGAGAGAGGGCGATCAAGAGGAGAGAGAGAGGGTGATAGAAGAGTGAGAGGGTGATCAAGAGAAGAGAGAGAGGGCGATCAAGAGAAGAGAGAGAGGGCGATCAAGAGGAGAGAGAGAGGGCGATCAAGAGAAGAGAGATAGGGCGATCAAGAGAAGAGAGAGAGGGCGATCAAGAGAAGAGAGAGAGCGGTCAAGAGGAGAGAGAGAGGGCGATCAAGAGGAGAGAGAGAGGGTGATAGAAGAGTGAGAGGGTGATCAAGTGAAGAGAGAGAGGGCGATCAAGAGAAGAGAGAGAGGGCGATCAAGAGGAGAGAGAGAGGGCGATCAAGAGAAGAGAGAGAGGGTGATAGAAGAGTGAGAGGGTGATCAAGAGAAGAGAGAGAGGGCGATCAAGAGAAGAGAGAGGGTGATCAAGAGAAGAGAGAGAGGGCGAGCAAGAGAAGAGAGAGAGGGCGATCAAGAGAAGAGAGAGAGGGCGATAGAAGATTGAGAGGGTGATCAAGAGGAGAGGGCGATCAAGAGAAGAGAGAGAGTAATGTAACCTCCTAATGTAATGTATAACTCCTATGAAAATGTTCAAAAAGTGCTCAAACTTCACATGTGTGCTAACAGTCCAGCCGTGAAGACATCTACGGGACAGTTTTGAGATTTCTTCAAATGCCGTTGTGGCAACACAATGCTCACCATGAAACACGGTTTTCTCATAACTTCAGTGAAAATGCTCGAAATGGCCCAAAACTTCACAGATTTGGTAACGATGCAGCCATCAACACATCTAAGCGTATTATGGGGTGTAATCAAATGCCGTTGCCATGGTGACAGATAATTCACTATCAAGTTAGTTCAAAAGTTTGTAGTTCAAATATTCTGCTGCTTTCCCAAGCCTTTTTACTTTCTTTTCTCATCTTAATACAAATTCATTCACTACTACTTACATATGATATTTAACTCCTTCAGCCTATTTTCAGCTGCAGAAACCTTTCAACTATTACATTATTCAGCTATTTCATTACATCAAGGCTATACATGTTTTTTAAACCTTTTCTTTTAAATATTAAGCTTTTTCTGCATTTTTGTAGCTAAAAGCAGCTACCATTCAGCTAATAACATATTCAGCTTTTTCAGCTAAATTCAGCCACAAATGTTCACAGTTTACAGCATTTGCACGCATTTTCTGCAGGAAATGCATTTTCTAGTTCATGTCAGTGAATGTACTACTTTGAATTTACCCTCTGTATGTGTTAAGTAAATAAAGTTGCCTTGCCTTGAATGAAATTCACGCAACTCTTAATATTAGATAGGCCTACTGTGTTTTGAAGTGGCGATGGAGATTATTAGTTGACCCTGCTTTAAAGGATATTTTGCCTTTACAAATGGTGCGCTTTATCACTGCCTGGGTTTTGGTTGAAGTGCATCCAAATGCTGCTGCGTTTTCGCGTTTGGCTCATTTTCCATCCGAAAAACACGTTGTCTACCTGTCCTGTACCACTTTTTATGACTTCTCTCTCTCGTATTCCGTTAAGACCCACCCCATTTCACTCCTCGTGCTGAAACCTACCAATCAGAGTAGGGGCGGGTCTTCACAGAATACGTTTGGGGAACAAAATCAAGCTTTTTAAAAGGCAAGTGGATTTTAGCAGGCAGTGAGTGCGGACCAACGATTGAACGATAAAAAGAACGGCTCTCACCAAGTACGACTCGGTTCCCTTCGTTCGTACCAAAGAGCCGTTCAAAAGAATCGGCTCGTTCGCGACCGACACATCACTAGATAGGACACGGCTGGCTTGAGCGATCCACTTGATAACCTGCGTCGTGGGACCGTTTAGCGAGAGCGGGTTTGTTTTGGATTAGGCCAACCGGCTAACTCAAACATATCCAGGTTATGTTGAACCGGCTTCGTAGTACAGGCCTCTGGGGTGCCCAATACGTCGATCGCGATCGACCGGTCGAGGTAGTGTGGGTAGATCGCATGGCATTGAAAAAAAAGAAAGAAATATATATATATATTAGGGGTTTCACAACTACCAATATTTACTAGTCGACAAGTTTTTCAAAATAGTAGTCGACTAGTTGTTACGCAGTGGCGGCCGGTGGTCTTTTTTTTTGGTGGGGCTCTTGACGTACCGTAAGTGACCTACCCTGGGGGTCCGGGGGGTTTCCCCCCGGAATTTTTCTTCGAGAAATGACCCCTTAAATGATGACTTCTGGTGATGTTAGAGGGGGGGGGAAAGGAGAAATCGAGGCTTAAAAATATGAGAAGACTGATCAATACCTCCATAATCTTCAGTGTGGAAAATATTATTTATCAACCTGAACATCTACTACTTTACCAGGAATTTGTGTTCTCAGAACTAGTCTGTTTTTTTCTTTCTTAAAACTGTTCATGTTTTATGAACCAACACCTTCACCAAGTAGCTTTACAGTGAACTGCATGTGAGATATAAAATTAATAGCATCTTTACAGTAGCATTAATTATAAATATTTAAGTGGTTCAATACAAGTCACTACAGCATTTCAAACTGAACTGTGAATAAATGCAATTTAAAAAAAATAACCACAGCACAAAATGTCATAAATTGTGTTTTTTCTTTGTTTCTCTGAGGATTATTTACAAACAGGCTTATTTACATATAGCAATAACTCAGAAATGAAAAAGCTACATCGTCTAACACGAACAACCACTTAGCATAATGATAATATATGTGTTATGTACAATGTAACTGGCAAGGCTAGAGCAAGAAAGAACATAAAGTTTGCAAAAGGTTTAAATAACTTCAAGTATCTGTCTTCAGATTACGTGGAGGTTTTAGTCCGATGGGAAGCAGATTTTAAGCGACACCGAAGATAAACCAAAAATGTGGTGGAGCTGCAAACCGTGTAGTGTTGCTGGGACAGAACAGGAGCTATAACCGTTGGAAAATACATCACAGACAATGCAACAAACGTGGAGACAGAACAATCACTTCTGTGATAAATGCCCACTTATTAATAAACTTCTAACAACCATGGGAAACCTCCTCTCTACATATAAAGTGATATCCAAGCATGGGAAACAAAAGACAGCATTTACCTGTTTGCATCCAGCTAGCCAAGCCTTTTTTGTGTACCAGCTACTTGCGAAGCCTCGTGTATACGTTTTGTCTTTTTCACGAGATTGCTGCGATATATTCAAATCGGGTTGGTCCGGTCCAAGGTCTTTAAGCAACAATTTATCTGCCAAACTTCTCCTTTCGAAAGGATTGGAGATTAGCTCTTGAACAGAATTAGGCGGGGACCGAGGTCCGGAGACTCCACCTGCACACGAAGCCATCCTCATCAACTACTGCGTCAACCGGATACGAGTCACTGTCCAAACTACTCACAGACTGCACTGGGCGCTGACATTGGCGCCCGGTGACCGTCATCTTTGACGACGCTGATTGGCTGAAATTATATTTTCGCGGCATAGTTTACACGTTACAGATAGCAACAGTCAGCTGCTAGTGGCTGCTGCTGCACTGGTTGAAGGCTCCTCTCTTAGCGCCCAGACGAGAGAAGGTGCATGGGCAAGGCCAGGCAGGAAACATGTGACTTATCAGTAACTTTAGACATCGTAACACAATTTTAAACGAGATTTTATTGTAGATTATACATTTTACTGATACCAATTATATAATATTTACCTTGTTAATTAAAAATAAAAATAAAAATATATATATTTTTTTAAACATATTTTTTTTTTTTATTTTAATTTTATTTATTTTTTTTTTCCAATATGGGAAGAGGTGGGGCGGCGCCCCTAGCGCCCCTATGGACCGGCCGCCACTGTTGTTACGTCATAATGAAGACACACAAAGAGAGGTGTAAAACTGTATTTTGTATTGCAATGCATACAGTTACGTTAAACACTGTAACAAAGCAGCATTTTAATTTGGGTTACATGGCTGATTAAATAAAAAACAGTAACTGGACTCACCAAATCTACTGCAAAAACTCTGTTAACCTGTTCCACTCTGAGCCTGTTTTTCAGGTCTCAGGCTCGAAAATGACATTCCCAGAACAAATGACCATATCTTCCCTTCTAAAAGGGTTAAATTAATAATCTTTGTTCTCAAAGTAATGATAAACCTGTGAGTTGGATGTAGAAGTGTCAGAATCAATATAAATGTTTTTTATTTTAAAGAAAATTCAGATTTTACATTTACAAACTGTAAATTATAGTGTCCGTCCAAAAATTATTTTTTACAGATAGTGAAAACTACCCTTGGATGATGGGTTAGTAGACTAAAAGCTTTAGGAATCCAAAGTACAACATATAATAAGTACCCTGTATCAAGATTGATGCAAAACAAGTGAAATTTGACCTTTTTAGAGAGATTTAGCCAAAAACTGGGCCATCTGGGGTCATTTGGGTGGATTTGACCTATCTCTGGCCCCCCTTGCTTGATTTGGTTGGTTGACATACCCTTGTGACCGTTAGAGCCAATAGAATCGAAGGGGGAGGCTCCCACCCAGACACGTTGTAAAGAAAAAATGTGGTTGCTTCGCGTGTGGAAAACGAAACCAAACTGGAGGAATGTCTCCTTCTGGAGTTTGGAAACTAAAACGCAGTTGTATTGCTTATGGATTATCAGAAATAATTTCAAAGAAGGCACAGACACATAGGATGAACCTATGGATTAACTGCAGCATCGTCTTTTTATCGTTTTAATGCCATTGAAGACCACTTTTGACCAAGGTAAGCCATATTTACGTGTTTAGCTTCTTAGCTCCACATGTGATGATGTACGCTTTCGTTTAGAGCGTCGCGAATGTTTATCACTGAGTGTTGAGGAGGGCACCGGTAGATTCAGTGTCTCCAGGACACCAAAAAAGAGTGGTTGGTTGTGCATCTAGGATAAGTAATAAGGGAGTTAGAGTGAGTTTAGTTGCCTTAGTATGTTACGTTTTTTTCGCTTGAGGCTAATTCAGAGGCTGAGTGCTAGCAATGTGGGGTTTTTTTTGAAAAAAAAAATTAAAAAGATCAGTTAGCTGAGTTTCTTCCCGTTACATGGATATAACACATTCATAGTTTTATTCAATATTAAGATTCCTTAGACATTGTTTCCTGCAAATGACGCGTTTATCCGCCCGGTACCGGGGGGAAGGTGTGAAACAGGTTAAGAACATAAATGCAGTAAATCCAGTGCGCATTGCGCAACACTTTACTCGCTGTCACTGTCCTCCTCGATAACGATGTCCACCCTTCCAGGTTTTTTGGTTTAGGAAGACCAAAGCATCAACATGTGAGGGAAGGAGGCTTGACCGCTGTCGGGTGACAGTGGTGCCTGCCAGGGAAAACATCTGTTCACTTGGGGTGCTGGTGTAGCCAGGTAGCTCCTGGAAAGCTTGGCTAAACGGGGGAAGCGGTTCGCGTTTTGTGCCCACCACTTCAGAGGGTTATCCATTGTGGGGATATGGGGTGTCTGCTGCCAGTAATCCCGTAGCTCATCCGCGCCACTGTTGACCCGTGTTTTCTTGTTGCTCTCGAAATGAGGTCCAAACAGCTGTTCAAAGAGGGGGTGCTAGTGGAGCACGCTCGTGAACTTTTAGCGCCGGAGCTAAAACTGAAACTGTAGAGTGCATAGGTGTGGCGCATTTGCGCATAGGATGAGGACCCCTGAATGTCGGACGTGTTTTACTGGAGCATTTTGCAGCACCTCAGCGCCAATGTCGGCATCCTCATCTCCCACGTTTGCCTCCATTTTGTTCACGACTAGATGACTAGGGCCTACAGCGCCGACTAGTGGTAGAGGTAGTCGACTAGTCGACTAGTCGATTAGTTGGTGAACAGAGATGGGGTCGTTACTAAAAAAAAGTAATATATTACATATTACATATTACTTTAAAAAAAAGTAATATATTACACTACTTCGTTACTCTCTACATAAAGTAACTCTTTACTTTACTCGTTACTTTACTCGCAGGGCCGGCCCGCCCCTCCCTACAGGCAGATCACGCAGACTGCTAAAGTTTCAAATGTTCTCTTTAGTTCAGTTTCCATTGTCGCATAAGACTGATCCAGATAGCTCTGACCATGGCTGTCCTCTGTCTCCTGCTATCTGTATTTTGCGCAGTATATCTCTGAACGATGCGATGGTGATTCCACTGTGCAAATGGGCAACATTACCTCTACTATGAAGGATGCTACAAGCCTGTCCATCTCTGCTTTGGTTACCGGTCCTCCAAATTCTAATTTGTGCTGCTTCGGAGTCGGCGGCGGCGCACTCACAACATCCTCACTCTGGGTTCGGGGGTCCTTAGCTATTAGCTTCACCTTAGCATGTGTTCTTTGCAGGTGTTTGTTGAGGTTTGACGTGGTGTTTGCAGCAGTGGATAACAGCTTCTGGCCTGGACACAGTTTGCACCTCACCGTCCATACATGCCAACCTTTCCAAATCCAAAAGAGGTAGGTTTGCGCGCGGCAAATGTGCACGCCCAAATTAGGTAATCAGAACCCCAGTAATTACATGTATAAACCATGTATTTAACATATATTGCATCATTTTATGCATTTTTCAGAAAAAGTGGTAGTTTGGTAAACACTAAACAGTGACATCAACGACATGTTTGGTCTGTAAAATGCCCGAAAAGTAAAAGAATGGGAGATAAATATCCCAAAGTCTCCACATTTTATTATATTTTTAATGTGTTTCTGGTCCTCTTTCAGTTGCATTGTTGGAGAAGCCTGTGACATAAGATTTTCAACGACATAATTACTCTGTAGCTGTGTTAGTTTGACAATAAAGAACCTTGAACCTTGACAGTGTAGATCAGGGGTGCCCAACCTTTTTTGTACCGAGAGCTACTTTTAAAGTTGCCAGTCTGCCGAGATCTACCAGTCCAAATAGAGAGGTGTAGCCATTACTGACAGCCTACTACCAGGTAAATACACACTTCTACTTGTATAAAACTGACCTTTGTACGATTAATACTTCATAAAATACTGCAGATCCTTTATCTTACCTCTTTCTAATCAACACACACACAAGTATTTAACTGAAGTTACACAACAGTGTTGTTGATACAGAGTTGGGAGTTTATTCACACGTCACATACTACAGTGGGTCATGTTTTCAAGAAACATTGAACAGTGCTGCCACATATGATACAGGAAAAAAAGAAAAGACTCTGAACCCTTTCTTTGCCATTATATAAAAATAGTGTTGCTACAAAAGTATAAATTAGTTTGACTAATAAGACAACTCAGATCTGAAGCTACACAGGAATCTGCTGCCAGAGTGCAATAAAAAAGACAAAATTAATAGAATCAAACCCTTTTCTTTTTTTTGCATTTTAGTAGAGTATAAAAAGAAATGCCTTTAAAATAGGATGCAAGCAACACTAGTTTCTTAACCTGAATTGATAATAGACTATAATCAATTTAAACAGAACAGATCTTAAAGTTTGCATTCTTATACAATTTTGTACAATAATTATAATGAATAAGTTCAAACAAACTAAAACTTACAGCTGATTAATAACGGTATCTAACTTGAGTTTTTATTATATCAAAAACCTGTTGAAATGCTACTGTTATTTTTACTGTCCCCAAAAAGCGTGTCCGCAGCCTCCAGGAATGCTTCTTTCACAACTTCGCCGTCTTTGAAAGACTTCATGTGTTTCGCAAGAACGTGACTGACACGATAAGATGCTATGGTAGCAGCCTTGCTCTTGTTGTTGGGCCTGGTGAAAATGGACTGCTGTGCATTTAGCTGTCCTTTCAGGTCCCTCACCTTTTGGGAGCGTAGGGCAGAATTAGGAGGGAATTCCGTCTCGTAGCGTTTGTGCACTGTTTTGAAATGCCGCTCCTAAATTACCCTTCTTCGATAAAGCCACGCTCGCATTGCAGATGAGACAGATAGACTTTGAATTGGAATAGATACAAAAATAATCATCCTCCCCACTCAGAGTGAAAATTATATATTTTGGGCTCTTTTGCTTCTGCCATAATTGTGGTCTTGTGTGTGCGCGGACTGCACAGCAAACTAGTGCCCACTGCCTACCAGCCACGCCCCGATACATGGGGTCACACCAAGCCCCCAGGAAGTGCGCCGGACTCTGATGAAAATATTCGTGCTGGCCAAACGGCGGTACTACACTTCCTTTTGGTTGCCAGGCCCGGAAACACTTTTTCCCATTGACTTACATGGGGAAAGAGTGGTCTGTAACTCGTTGGATAATTTTTTTTAAACTAAATAAACTACCCAGTATGAACACTTGTATAGCCCTTATTAAAAACATTCGTTCCTCAAGTTGTAAAAATGTGCTAATAACGTTATTCTGAGAGTTATTTCCCTCTGTATTATGAACGCGCATCTAACCCACGGGACCGCGCCGCCCGGCACGTTCATGTGATGTGACGTGTTCAGCACCACATGAGTTTATCTTTACCCATGGATAAGAACGGACCCATATCGCCTTACTGCCAGCCCACGGAGCTGTAATAATGGATATATTGCACATGTTTGCTGTAATTCATCATTTGTAAAATATTATACTACATGGGCTGTATGATGTAAATCTTGTATTAAATAAAGTTAATATTACCGACGTAGATTAACGTCCCTGTAGCTTCTTATTGCACTTGCAATATACCATTAAAGGAGTTGAACGTTGCTGTTTGCTATTACTATAATACCACGCAGGGATAAACCAGAGTTTACAACCTTTGCATGTGGGCACAACACGTTTTGACCCAGATTAATTAGCTATACCATGATATCGCCCGAGGAAGTCGTCATACTTATACATATATAAATAAAGATATATGTGTCAAAGCTCTAATCAAATTAACAGTTGTATTAATTATACTTGTATATGTATATATATATATATATATATATATATATATATATATATATATATATATATATAGCCTGTGTTTTATATTTATACACACAAATGAACAACCTTGTGTGTGTCAAATAACAAGTTGTATTGTAGTGTTTATTTTAGTGTTGTGTTATGCTTATCCACATTTTGATTTCAGAGCACAGGAGAATGCTGGGCACAACATAAAGCTCAAAAGTGAAGCTGGCAATGCTGAACAAAACCATCTAGTTATAATATTTATTCAGCTGAAAAAGTCAAAGCTCTACGAAAATGTAATTAAAAATACATAAGCATTTTCAGGTAGAAAATCAGCATTTTATATAGAAATTCACAAAAATAAGAAATGTATACCTCTTATGGCTGGCATTGTAGAACTAGGTGGAAAAAATAGTGACAACAAATGTAAATACAATTTATATAGATCAAAAGGTAATATATATAATATTGATTGCAATTATTAGATTAAAAGATCCACCAATTATGATCAACAGGAAAGCCCTCTGAAGGCATGTTGTGGTTTGAAAAAAAGTTGAGGATGGGGTCCAGACAGTTAAATCAGGAGAGACTTCATTTTGTTTAAAGAACATTTATTGACACATGTCATATGATAAATGTTAAGTCTTTGGCGATTAGACCCCGATCCTGAAATCTTATATCTAAAGGGGGAAATGCAGCCGTGAGCATATAGGGAACCTCCCCGGGGTCTAGACACTGGTGATGATGATGAAGATCTGGATTTGATGAGGAGATGGGATGAAGAGGAGGTGTGATGAGGTCTTTGGATTAGCTCTCCTGGCTCTGGATATGATGAACGGAGGTGGGTGGAGAAGAGGTGGATGGGGAGGAGGTGGATGGGGAGGAGGCGGGCGGCAGCATGAACACCTGAAATCACAGCTGACTGCAGGAGAGAGGAGAACCATTTTAAAGTTTGGCTGCAGCTCGGTGATTGGCTGCTGGAGAATGAGGTGAATGTAATAGGTTAAAGAGAACGCCTGTGATGAGCTGATTATAAGCAGCTGCGGAGTGAATGTATACATACCCAGTCTTCCTGAAAGAACTTGCGCTGAGCTTCATTTAGTGAGTCAGACTCATGGTCAGAATGCTGGTTGGGAGGCTCAGTTCTTCCTGTTGACAGAAGATGGCACTTTTCTGAGAGGGAGCCAGCCGGCAGACACTGGACAGTGGCACACCAACAGATGAAACAGGAATCCATCTGAGAGGCTATGCGGAAAAGGATAACAAATAATGTCAGCAAGACATGAACATATATAACCACTATCATTCAATTCTGTAATTGCAGGTTTGTTAGCATGATATTTCAAACATAAATGGCCTGTCTTAGTTTAAAGCCCACTCACCACGTCAAGGTGCAGGCCACGAGTGAGGACACAACAACGATCACAAACAGTACATACACACGAGACAAAACTTACATACATATAAATAACTTACATATACAATGAACAATGATAAAGATTTAAATCACAATTGATCATAACTCAAAATACATATATTTTTATATATTACCAAGTGGTTTCATGTAGGCTACAACCCACACAAGTATCATGCTAAATTAAGCTCTGTTGCTTGGATATCACTAGATCCTGTTACATCAGCGTAATATAAAAGTACATAACGACTGATGTGTAAATTAGCATAATTACTAGCTAGCCGCTAGCTGCTAACTGCCGCCTCGTCGTTAATATCAAATCCATCATAACAACCCATTACCATGCTGTCATGAACGCGCGGTGCTGTTACGTGTACGCAAATTGACGTGCTTGATGTGAACGAGCATTTTGGGGGGCATGTTTAAAGTTGCGCATGCGCTATGAGCGCACATACGGGTACTTCTCAGGCATGCCGGGTAATCTGTGACGTTTCGCTCTCTCAAAAGTTGGGCCATTTTGTCATCATGCGCGATTGAGCAACTCTCATAGGAATGAATGAGGCCCCGCCTCCCACGCTGTATCCAGTTCTTATTATACATCCATGGGTCACACCAATCACAAAGCTTTGATGCGTTCAAGTGCATTATTCTGGCACAGGAAGATTATGTTATAGGACATTAACGATAAAACAGAATATTGTTGTTCTATTTTTAGACACATCTCGCGATCGACTGAAACACAGAGGACTGTTTGTATGATGGGATCACAGACACGCTGCAAACGGTGTCCGCCAAAAGTCGAGTCCAGTGTCTATGTAGTGTCATTTTTATTTGTTATAGTTTGGGAAGATTGAAAATCGGTAGGGAGAGTCAGCTAAATCGGTAGGCGGTAGAAACATGTCAAAAGCGGTAGACTACCGCCCAAATCGGTAGGGTTGGCAGGTATGCACCGTCACATTCCTGTCTATTCTTCGGACGAACTCAAAATAATGGGCATACCTCCACCCCTCGAAAGTTATCGCTGACTCTGCCATGTTTATGCAGCACTGCACGTGGAGATGTGGACGCGCAAGTCGCGCAGATTACGTACATATAAACCTGCGGCGGAAACCCCTCTTGTCTGTCAGTGTGATTATGACTGATTTTATAAAAGTAACGAAGTAACGCGTGTCGGGGCAATGTTAGTAACTGTAGTGTGATTACTGAATTATAAAAGTAACGCGTTACACTACTCCGTTACCGACAAAAGTAATATTATTACTACACCCAACTCTGTTGGTGAAACCCCTAATATATATTGTTTATTTTATTTTATTTTTTTAAAGTTAGCCTATCATCCATCCTTACTATGGCATTTGCCACTTGATTGACGTACAGGTAAGCCAGTCTGAGTTGTATTGTGCCATTCGGGTTCATGCAGTTATGAGGGGGCCTCACCTCCTCATCTGAAGCGCAAATGCACACAGTTTATCCGCCGTTTAGTCCACAACACATATGCAGCCTGTACTTTTTAAGAGTTTATATATTTGTGATCATACTGTGTGACCTGCTTGTATGTACTTACACAATAGGTGAAAGGTGGTTATTGTGTTTTTGACAAGACTAACAGTGTGTGTAATCGTGCCATACATTTGAAAAGTGTCAATAAATGTTCAGTACAAATTTTACGAAAATATAATTGTGCAAATATTAATACATTGCAAATATTAAGCATACTATCCTGCCCAGTAGTTCAAAACGTTTAATCTCAATCAGATCCGATCAGATTTGGAAATCCCATTTTTTGTGATCCAGGATCAGACAACTCGGCCAGATTTTGTCCCAGTATTTCAAAGCAATTCAGGATAGGATCACCCTGATCCAGATTCAGACTTTTCAAGATGACTAGATCCTGAATATCAGTGCTTTAATCCTACCGATCTCCATCTAGTGGATATGAAAAATAATACAAGGAAGACAAGAGACCACATTGCAGAGACATCTATAATGTCTAATTATATTTTTATATACATAAAGGACATCAAATCATAATGGAATTGTAATTAAAAAAAATACTCCCACTAGGGTAACAACAAAAAAACATGAATTCAAAGGCAGCTGGATCATCCAGGCGTGCTTTGAGGAGCTGAAGCCGGCACAACTGTATTTGTTCTTTGGCCAGACGGATCTGCATGTCTGCCCTCTCCGTGTCACGTCTCAGCAGTGTCTCGTAGGCATCATCCCTCTGCTCTCTCCGTGTCACGGCTCAGCAGTGTCTCGTAGGCCAACCCTGTCTCCTAGAAATTACGTTCCCACAAAACTAAACTGCATTCTCAAATACGTTTCGCAAGAAACGTATTTCCTTCCACGTTACGTTTGTTATGAACATATCTTAAATACGTTTATTTTCTACATATCTTCTAGAAACCTATTTTCTCTCATATGACGTTTGTTATGAACGTATCTTAAATACGTTTGCTTTCTACCTATATTTGCCATTTCTTTTCTAGCTTATAATAATGATAATAGTCATTTATTAATATCATTTTAGAGCAAACTTATTTTCGCGCTGGCTGGCGGCTGACTTTTCAGTTGACCAAATCCGTTATTATGCTGGTTAATGCTTAATAATCACAATATTGTTTGTAGTCGTTTCATACAGCATTCTCAATTACGTTTAACAAGAAACGTCTTTTGTCCCACGTTACGTTTGTTCTGAACATATCTTAAATACGTTTGCTTTCTACCTATCTTTGACATTTCTTTTCTAGCTTATAATAATGATAATAGTCATTTATAAATATCATTTCAGAGCACACATTTGAAATCGACGATCTGGCTTGATATCCTATGGTTAAATTAAAATCAGTAGGCGAGGCTGTAATTTCGCCAGCTGCGAGGCAGAAAATAATAGTTTTAACATGCCAAAAAGCTGCTGTGTCGTTTATTGCACCTCAAACATTAAAACAAATCCAGAGTTACGTGTTTCTGTACTTCCTCTAAGAAGAAAGGACAGTATACAACAGAAGAGCTCTGAAGGCCGTTCAAATGACAGCTGGTTTCCCCAAAAGTGGGCAGGGCTGTAAAGTGACGTAGGAAAGATCCTCAGCTCGCTGATTGGATGTTTTAGCCGCAATGCACGTCGGGATATGGTGTTAATGCGATATGAAATCCGAAAAAAAAATCAGAGTTTAGGATGTCCGAAGACACTACACTACCCATAATCCCCAGCTATCGTTTGGGACTACAGTCCCGTTGACAAACCCCGTGATTAATCTTCAAGCTCTGGGATTGGATGTTGGAGTGGCAGTGCGCCAAGGTTACGCCGAGCGCCAAACAGCTCTTTGAAATGGAACGAAACCACGGCAGACTTTCCAAAACTGGACTCGAACGCCCCCCCAGAACTACACATGCTGGCTATTGTGTTTCGCAACATGTTCTATGGCACGTCTCTACTGGGAATTGTAGTTTTAAAAGACGTTTTCGTTTTTCCCAAAATTAGAAGTTGACAGTATTAAACTGTGTACAGCCCTGGAGGTTTAGGGGATAGGAAACAAATTGGTGTGCACAAATGTAAAACATGTAATTAATAAATGGGTGAAAATCGCTTGTGTCCATAATGGGAAGCATTAATATATACCCACATGCCAGCTCATTGTTACTTTGTAATTCTACTCCACTACAATTCAGAGGTTAACCTGGTATTTTTACTCCACTACATTTATTTTAGTTACTTTGCAGATTCTGATTAATGATGTGAAATATAAACAACCCTTAAAGCAGACTTTAGTTACACCTGAGTAAAATTCAGGGAAAGGTGATTGTCAAGTGCCAACAATCAGGAGAGATATTAGTTGGTGCTTGAGAAGACTAAACATTTATCTGCAGATCTCTATAAAGTATATTCATTACTCGTTATTCTCTACTAATAGTTAATTAAAGACTGTATATAATAGCTATTTTGCACATCCCTTTCAAGATTTTCTAAGGTTTATTGACATATCATATACACAACTATGTTGAAGTTATGCAATTAATGAAAAACTTGGGTCACAGGTTCCTCAACAGTGCATTACAAGACATCTATCAATATGTGTGTATTCCTCCACCATTAAACTCAAATTCTGCACATGTCTTATACTATCTACATACATAACAGTATAATTAATATATATATAATATCAGTTAAAATAAGTGCTTCAACACAGTTAACATTGCAGGAAAGCAATATATTAGACGTTAAGTACTTTGTCAGGCTTAATATTTATCTGTAGATAGATACCCCCAAAGCTTTTTTCTTATTTGAAAGAAAACCTAAAGTATTCTTTAATGTGTTAATAAAGGTTAATTAGTTTGTCTGTTTTGCACATCCTCATATTAATATCTTTGTACATCAGGCACTAAACTGTTTTATTGTAGAGATCACTTACAGTATCTTCTTGATTTTTTATATTCTATATTTCTATCATTGACCTTCTACTTTCCCCCTATGAAAGTATGTACTCTTAATATTTTATTCATCAAATAACATTATTCAACAAAAATAACATTATTCAACAAAAATAATTAAATAACGTGCTACTAGGCGGTGCACACAAGGTACACACAGTATACTAATAATAACTTTGTATTATTAGTGTAGGACACTTATGTATGTATAACATCTGAAGATGTGTAGTTGTATTCATGTTTTTACATAATTGTACAGGATATTGCTATATTATTTCTCATGTTTACTTCTACACATTAATATCTGATTTGTAAAACATCAAAGACAGAAAGGTATATCCGTCATTTAATGGTAAGCTATTGAAATTGTGATTCCAGAGATGTGTCTCCCATCACCCAAATCCCCTGACTATTCTCTCAACTCAGTATTTACATTCTTATATTCAAAGAAAATCAGTATTATCTTTAAAAACTACAAGTCCTTTTCTATCAACTGTGCACCGTTATGGTGTAAATATAACCTATCTACCAATTGGATCAAATATAAAAGTCAGCCGTATTAGTATTGATACTGCAAGGAGACGTATTTTGTGAAAAGAAATGTAAGATGTTGTTTAATTGTTGATATATTTATGATCCACGTCACGTATTCAGTTTCGGCGGCAGTTCTTCCTGTTTGTCCAGAAGTCTTCTCATCAGGGCTCTATACATAAAGAACTATGGCAGATGTGTAATATTTAATGCAGCCGAACCGTGTATTACAATGCCGTTATGTGATGACTTCCAAAGAGAAAAGCAAGAACACTCGGAATAAAGTATTATTATTATTTTTTTTAATGTTTTCGGATTTCACATCGCATAAACACCATATCCCAACGTGCATTGCGGCTAAAACATCCAATCAGCGAGCTGAGGATCTTTCCTACGTCTGTTTCCGGTATTGTTCCTGTAATGAAAGTTCACATTTATGCTACATTGAAGGGTGGAATTGACTACACATCTTCAGAAACATAATTTGCTTCAGATATATACTGTAACTCATAGCAATATTGTAACCATTAAGAAAAGCCAACTGCATTAAAAACCCAGTTAACAAACACAAGGTAAAGTATTTTTCCTTCAGTAATGAAGATGTAATTCCAATGTAGACACATCTGGGGTCGCTGTTCAGTCTGTTACGCTGAGCCATGCATTGTCTGGAACGTAAAAGGGACGAAGAAGACAAAGTGAAGTGACGTACTTCCGGTTCAATGTGAAAACATTCCCAGTTAAACCATAGATATATATAAAAACATATGTTTATATATATCTATGAGTTAAACAACATAAACAAATCGCTTAATAAAAAGATAAAACACTGGCATGTAATTTACGTTTGGATTAAATAGAATGGTTTTGAATAATAGATGAGAGTAAAATCTACGTCACAGCCCCACCCACTTTTGGGGAAACCAACGCTGTCATTTGAACGGTGATCAAGCCTGAAGCCACAGAGCTCTTCTGCTGTCCTTAGAGGAAGTTTGAGGTGTTTGAGGTGCAATAAACGACACAGCAGCTTTTTGGCATGTTAAAACTCTGCCTCGCAGCTGGCGAAATTACAGCCTCGCCTACTGATTTTAATTTAACCATAGGATATCAAGCCCGATCGTCGATTTCAAATGTGTGCTCTAAAATGATATTAATAAATGACTATTATCATTATTATAAGCTAGAAAAGAAATGTCAAAGATAGGTAGAAAGCAAACGTATTTAAGATATGTTCAGAACAAACGTAACGTGGGACAAAAGACGTTTCTTGTTAAACGTAATTGAGAATGCTGTATGAAACGACTACAAACAATATTGTGATTATTAAGCATTAACCAGCATAATAACGGATTTGGTCAACTGAAAAGTCAGCCGCCAGCCAGCGCGAAAATAAGTTTGCTCTAAAATGATATTAATAAATGACTATTATCATTATTATAAGCTAGAAAAGAAATGGCAAATATAGGTAGAAAGCAAACGTATTTAAGATACGTTCATAACAAACGTCATATGAGAGAAAATAGGTTTCTAGAAGATATGTAGAAAATAAACGTATTTAAGATATGTTCATAACAAACGTAACGTGGAAGGAAATACGTTTCTTGCGAAACGTATTTGAGAATGCAGTTTAGTTTTGTGGGAACGTAATTTCTAGGAGACAGGGTTGCGTAGGCATCATCCCTCTGCTCTCTCCGTGTCACGGCTCAGCAGTGTCTCGTAGGCATCGTCCCTCTGCTCTCTCCGTGTCACGACTCAGCAGTGTCTCGTAGGCATCGTCCCTCTGCTCTCTCCGTGTCACGGCTCAGCAGCGTCTCGTAGGCATCGTCCCTCTGCTCTCTCCGTGTCACGGCTCAGCAGCGTCTCGTAGGCATCGTCCCTCTGCCCTCTCCGTGTCACGGCTCAGCAGCGTCTCGTAGGCATCGTCCCTCTGCCCTCTCCGTGTCACGGCTCAGCAGTGTCTCGTAGGCATCGTCCCTCTGCCCTCTCCGTGTCACGGCTCAGCAGTGTCTCGTAGGCATCGTCCCTCTGCCCTCTCCGTGTCACGGCTCAGCAGTGTCTCGTAGGCATCGTCCCTCTGCTCTCTCCGTGTCACGGCTCAGCAGTGTCTCGTAGGCATCGTCCCTCTGCTCTCTCCGTGTCACGGCTCAGCAGTGTCTCGTAGGCATCATCCCTCTGCCCTCTCCGTGTCACGACTCAGCAGTGTCTCGTAGGCATCGTCCCTCTGCTCTGGTTGTCTGTCTGGTGCGCTTGCATTTTCTCTTTCGAGGTGGCTCTTGCAGTGTGTCATCAGGCCTGGCTGAAGGTCCAGCTTCTGGATCCACATGGGTCAGGAGGACCCCGTCTTGAATGGTGTGTGTCACATCAGGTGCATTGACTACCTGAAATGAAAGTGTATCTATATACTTTATACCCCTTAATAAGATGATCAAAAGCATGCAAGCTCCTGGAAAATTGTAGTACTATAAGAACAAGGATGCTAAAGAAGAAATATAGCCATTGTAGTACTATGAAAATAGCAATTATATAAGATAATAATTGTAGTTCTATAGGCACAAGGAAAAAATCACACATACCTGTGACTCACCATCCAGTACAACATTTGGTATTCCATGTAAAGATTGTGACTGCTGACCACCAATGATATCAAGCACCACATCTGTGTATTGTCCCCTTTTATACGCTTTGTTACCCGTCTGTGGGTTTTTAGCCTGGCTGTGGTCTTTGGTAGCTTGCTGCTTCAAATTCTTCCACCTCAACCTCACTTGGTCCACCGTCCTCTTGTGTCCAGATCCTGTGGCATTCACATTGTCTGTAACTTCCATCCATATTACGCTCTTTACTTTAGTCGCTCCACCCTCTCTGTTAAAGCTACCAACTATGGAGTCATAATTATTCCTTACACTCTGCAGCAGTGCATGGGTCTCAGCAGATGTAAAGTAAGGCCCCTTTTTGTCCATCTTTCCAACTGTTCCAAATTAAAATCAATGTTAAACAGCATAATTCAGTCTAAAATATATCGTCAGTTTAAAGCTGTCTTATTGTGGAAAAAACCCGGAAGTTCTCAGGAAATCAATGCCAAGCTTTTATTCTGAAAATCCTTTATCCGGTTAGCATGTGACTAAATATTACGTTTTCTGAATGTAAAGTTAAAATGACTTGGAGTGTTACACACCAAATCGTACGGACTTTAACACTACATCGATAGACGTTAAGATATTATTACTGCTGAATATTAAATGAAGGAACAGTTGATCATGGAGTGTTTACACATTACGTGAGTAGCTATGACGTCAGAGGGAACTACCGTAAATGAGAACTGTGTCGTAAAAGTGTTTCTAGGACTTCTAAACTAACAATTACAGCTGTTTATAAGGTATTAAATAGAAAGTCATGACAGAGATAAGGAGGAGAGAATGCTTAAGGAAATAGGCAGAGAATACCAATGTCGAAATCATCTGTGCTCTCGCGATATCGAACCCACAAGATGAGAAGGGCGGTCCCGCTATCTTCACAGCGGGGGACAACGAGACGTGGATAAAAAGGCAGGACGGAAGATAACTCAGTCCCTTTCCTTCGCTGCAGCCTCCCTGAAGACATCACCGGCTTTGTCTCTCCATTCACCATGCTTGTTCTTTAACCACGTTACTTAATTAAACTACCCATTTGAACCTTTTCAGAGACTCCATTAGTCTCGTTATTTTAAGTTTCTTTCCTGGGAGCGAGAAGATCACGAATTATCAACACAACTCACTGGTTTGGTCAGGTCAGCAATTAGTTTGTATAGGTCTGGCCGTTACTTGCTATCAATTACATAATTAACCACAGGCCCTAACAAATCTGGACATGCATTGCAGGTGTGTATTTGCAATTACTAATTATTCAGAGACTGATGTAGTCCTACTGACTGAAGAACAGTCAGAACACAGTCATGGCAGGGATTGTTCACATCTTCCATGCTGGAAGGAGAGGTTACCGCCAAAGGGTCCACACCGAGCGCCCCAAACCTCTCCAACAGTACACAGCAGAAGAACTGTACAATCGTTTTCGATTTGGACTTGATGACATCAACTACATCGCTGATCTGGTCAGGCCACAACTGCAGTGCAGAACCTTGCGGAGTCATGCTCTGACTGTAGAGGAACAGGTCCTCATTGCCCTGCGCTTTTACGCATGTGTAACATTTTATCAGGTCATAGCTGACAGCATGGGAGTCCACAGGACAACAGTGGGTGAAGTGGTGACAACTGTGTCTGGTGCACTGGCTCGCCTGCTGGATCACTTTGTGACTTTTCCCAATGATGGCCAGATTGCCAAAGTGAAGCAGAAGTTTTTTCTTTTGGGAGACATGCCCAACACCATTGGGGTGATCGACTGCACCATGTGCATATTCAAGCACCTCATCAGATGGAGTGGAAATATGTCAACAGGAAAGGGAGGCACAGCATCAATGTGCAACTTGTGGGAGATGCTGACCTTGCCATCACCAACTGTGTTGTGAGATGGCCTGGGTCAGTCCATGATGCACGAATCTTCAGAAAGAGCCGGTTGTTCACTGAATTCCAAACCAACAGGCCGGACGGAGTTATATCAGCCGACAATGCCTACCCACTCCTACCATGGGTGATGACACCTTTTCCTCCGGCCAACACTCCCTCACAGATGCGCTACAACAACGCCCATGGAAGAACAAGGTGTGCCATTGAGCGCTTGAATGGAGTACTGAAGAGGCGTTTTGCATGCCTCAATTATCTGAGAGTGGAACCCCAACGAGCATGCTGCATAACACTGGCTTGTATTGTGCTACACAATATCGCTGTCCATCGCAGAGTTCCCCTCTCTGACATCGATGATCCCCCAGAGCCCCTTGCACCTGCTGATGATCTAGGCCCACCTATGGATTCCCTCTAAATGAGAGACTGAGTGATGGTGCAATGCGAGATGCTATTGTCCGCAATTACTTTTGAAAGGTAATGACAGATGGACCTTTTTTTTGTTGAAGATACTTTTTCTTTAATCTAAATTACATTTGTGATTGACAATCTTTGTTGTGATACTTTTATGAGCATAAACATTTATGTCATCAACATTTGGTTGAAAACAAAATAGGCAGTGCCGAGCCGTGACTTTTATACCTAGGCCCTCTGACCCCCCCTTCCCTCGAAAAAAAAAAAGAGTTATTAAGTCACAGCGTATACTTCAGCGGAATATCAAAACAACGGCCCGGGTGCAAAACGCATCAATGACAGCGACCCTCTACCACACAGAACAACACCATTTATATAAACACCTATCATGACAAGGCACCCACAGCCAAGTAACAATTAGAAATGAATTGCGTCGGCACGGCGGCCCACATTGAAAATGACTTAGGCCTACCTTTGATGATCAAATCACTTAAACACAAAGTCCATCCTCCAGTCCTTTTGGATGAAGCACTTGATGGCGGGTCATGCAGCTGATCCTTTGCCACTCCAGTTTATCATTGTAACTCAATCTTGAAAATGACTCGGTTAATAATTTCGCAACGATGTCATCACTATCACTGACATGAGCCATCAGGAACGAATTTATGCTAATCATAAATCTATCGATCATAAAGCTATCGATTAGATTTATGATTCGAAAATTATAAAAGTAGGGTAGACATGTGGATATTATCCGGCTGAACAAAACGTGCATTTATCTAACAGGTTCGTTTTCCACAAACCTTATTTCCAGCTATTTTCCAAAATCCTATGGAGAAATCCCATTGCTTTGTGTCGAGGGAACCCGAGCGCAGCTTACTTCCGGGTTTTAGGACGCGTCACTGCACCACTTTATACACATGCATAAACTTCACAGCGGGCGGAACTTTCAAAAGCCCACCCATTTAGAGGGAAGATATGATTGGTCAATTGTACTGTCATTTGACATTACTCTCTCGTTGAGTTACTATAGCGGGCCCTTACAGCAGGACCACCAATCAGCTCCTGTCTTCACAGTAACTCGCAGAGACGGCTCAAGGAGCTTCTTTCATTTAACCCTTCACATTCAAACAGAAACTGAACAGGCAGATTCGAAGGATTTATTTATTTGGAAATGTTATTTTAAATACAATGAAATCAAGTTATTTTGGTAAAACTAATGAAAAATATAACAACAACAAAAGCATATTATAATTAGAATATCTTAGGCCCTCAGATGTATTTGCCATGAAGGCTAACATTTTTTTATTATTTCAGTTAACAAACTTTTCCAAACATATTTTTAAATAAATTGTACAGTACATTTTGCTCTGGTAATCCACTGGAAATCCACCCCTCTGGTGGGATCAAGATAATCCAGTTTTTTGGGATCAAACTGATCCCAATCCTGTGTTGTCGGTTTTGAAGATTTGATCCAGATTAAAGCTTGGATTGGATGTCCTGCTCTGATCGGATATCAAAGTGATCCTAATCCTGTTTTTTGGTTTTGAACTACCCAAAATCCAAATCTGATCCGATCAGATAGGGATTAAAAGTTTTGAACTACTTTGATCAGTTTGATCCCAAAAAACTGGATTATATTGATCCCACCAGAGGGGTGGATTTCCAGTGGATTACCAGAGCAGAATGTACTCTACAATTTATTTAAAAATATGTTTCAATATAAATAAGATGGCAAAGTTTGTTAACTGAAATAATAATTTTTTTTTAGCCTTCATGGCAAATCAAATTCATTTTTTGGTCACGTTTGTGGTGGCCTATTTTGTTTTCAACCAAATGTTGATGAAATAAATGTTTATGCTCATAAAAGTATCACAACAAAGATTGTCAATCACAAATGTAATTTAGATTAAAGTAAACATATCTTCAACAAAAGAAAAGTCCATCATCTGTCATCACCTTTCAAAAGTAATTGCGGACAATAGATGTCTCTGCAATGTGGTCTCTTGTCTTCCTTGTATTATTTTTCATATCCACTAGATGGAGCTCAGTAGGATTAAAGCACTGATATTCAGGATTTAGTAATCTTGAAAAGTCTGGATCTGGATCAAGGTGATCCTATCCTGAATTGCTTTGAAATACTGGGACAAAATCTGGCAGAGTTGTCTGATCCTGGATCACAAAAAATGGGATTTCAAAATCTGATCGGATCTGATTGAGATTAAAAGTTTTGAACTACTGCGCCCTGGTGACCAGCATTGTACACTGTATCACCAGCTTATGTTTAATAATAGTATTAAATATACCATGCTTACCAGGATTCCAGGTGACCGGCATACATTGTATAAATACTGGTATGATTATTTAAACCAGAGAACATAAATATATTACAAAGATTCATTGTGTCTTGTATTCTGGTAACTACCACAATAAATACATTGTATAGTGCTCATAACAGTATTTTAATGTAATAAATAGCAATAAATAGCTAGTTAATTTAATAAAATACACAGTAACAATACAATAATTATACAAAAAACAACAAACCTACAAATTAACCTACATCCAAATAAATATATTATCTAAAACAGGTGCATTTGATTTAAAATTAAAATAATAAATAGTATTACATATTTCAATGGGAACAAAAACAGTAACAATATGTATGATAAGAAATGCAACAAAGAAATTACAACATTTTATTTAGTGTTTTTTTCTTTTCTTGTTTATATCCATAATTTTTTCACTGCGGTCAACTCAGCCGTCTCTCGCGTTTGCATGGTCAAATGAGCAGCTCTTCATTTTTGAGTGCGCTATCGCGCCTTTACGGTAATCGCTGAGAAGCGGCACTGACGCTAGTACAAGAGTAAAAGAATGCATGTTTTGCATGCATACAAATCATTTTTACCATAAGTTCTTAAAAAAACTGACACTGTTTGACTGCTACCAACAATAAAATGAAGTACTTTTAATGTGTACTCTTTGGGTAATACTCTCTCAAATTCCCCTCCAGAGAACAAAATCAAGCCACTTCTGCTATATTTGATGAGATAAAATGATTTTTAGCCATAAATTCTTAATAAAATTGGTACTGTTGGACTCAGTACTTGTTATACTACTACCACAAATACAATGAAGTACTTTTACTGTGTACTTTTTGAGTAATACTCTGTCAAACTCCCCTCCTTAGTACAATAATTCATGTACTTCAGAAACTTCACTACTCACCCCGATCACCTGCCATGATGTGTGCTTTCCTGCTGTCTGACATTAATCCTCTCAAAAGGTTCGTTGTGAGCTGCATCCTTCCCGGCCGACATGACTCTGTCATACTCCATCGCGGAACTACTCCAGCTAAAGCACACATCCACTCCACCATGCCCGACGATGATCTCCGCCATCAGTGAACATGGACTGCTACAACGACCCAAATACATTCACCGAAGCTCCGGACGAAGGTTTGTTTACTCCCCGTCCGGTCATTCCATCTCATCCATCTGAGGCCTGTACTACGAAGCCGGATTTTCCTAACCTGGATATGTTTGAGTTAGCCGGTTGGCCCAATCCAAAACATACGCGCTCTGGCTAAACTGTACTACGACGCTGGTTATCAAGTGGATCGCTCAAGCCAGCCGTGTCCTATCTAGTTAGGTGCGCGTTCACATGAAAGGGGTGGTATTTGGAGCATTCGACCAATCAAAAACATGGACAAGCGTACTGACAGCGCAGCGTCATACTTCCTGAATGAAAAGTGAACTTTAATATTAGTCAAATATGAAGAAGTTAAACTTTAAACATCCATGACTTAAAGCTCCCATGTCATGCTTTTCCGGTTATTACCCGTCCCCTTGTGTGTTATGAAGGTTTTTATGCATGTAAACGGTGTGCAGAGTCAAAACCCTCAAAGTACACCCTGTAGCGAGTAAAACTCTAACACAGAAAATACCTCCCCAAAACGCCTCGTTGGAGATACGTCACTGCCCATTTGAGTCTTCCATTTAGTTCCGGGTACCGCCTGATGTCATGCGGTACCCGGAACGAAATGGACCAATCCCGAAGAGCTATGGCCACACCAGCAGCGGCGTGTTCCTCCTCCAGAGGTTCGAAAAACCGGCATTTCGCAGACGAAAGCTTCCAAAACATTGCCCAGTTTGAGGCCGGATATGCACAGCTTGTTTGGACCGTTTGGAGCAGGGGAAGATCTGGGTATACAACCTGTAAGTTTGCATTGTTATTTGTGTATTTATCAAACAAGACTGTTTAAATGTGTAAACTGTGTTGGACTGCTAAGCCATTGACACAGTGCTAACTGTGCTAACTAAGTTGCTAGAGTTTCCATATATCAACTCTAATATCAGCAGATGGCCTTGCATACATGTATCTCATAGCAGGAGAATGTCTGCATTCACACACAAAATACCTATTGACAGTATACTGCGGGTGATTTGCCGGTCAGTCGCGAAACGTAATTACATTATAGCTGGCGTAGCGATCTAACACACGGAGCTTGAGCTAGTTTTGGTCAGAAAAACATTTTTGTGATGCTACGTTGCTAGCGTTTAAATATATCAACTACAATGTCAGCAGATGGCCTTACATGTTTGTCATGGCAGGAGAATGTCTGCAGTCACACACACGGAATACTCATACAGTATACTCCGGTTTACCGTACATTGTGACCGTACATATACTGCATGTAGCTAACGAGGCTAGCTGTATGCTAGCGCAAAACAATGTATTCATGCAAGTTACATTGTATGGTAGCAGAATACCCGTATACGATTGCAATTATAAACACGTTATTGCTAGCCTAATATGAACCACTAGCTTTTGTTCATAGTAGTTTTATTACACTGCATTATAGTTGCCTTTCCTCCAAGCTAACGTTCATATCGTGTTAGCTACCAAGGTAAACAAAGCTAGGTTAGCATATTAGCAGGCAAGCTGTTCATTACACAACTACTACTAACGAATCTAAAACAACTAAGTTTCTCTAATATTTTGTGATTTGCATTTGATTTCGTCCAGCCAGATCCTGGCGGACAATCCATGACGGGGAAGGGATTCTACTACTACTGAGGCCTCGTGCTAAAAGGCACCGCACCGCACCGGCTGTGCGCAGGCAAGAGGAGGAGGAATGGATGATATACCGTGTATATATGTATATTTATGTTCATTTTGTACATTTCTAAAAATAAAGTTTAATGGAAATACTTAGTAGGCCTATCCTTTCTTCCCTGAATTCATATATAGCAAACCATGATTTGATTTCTCATCAAACAGTAGTAGTTTATAACGGGTAAAAATAACTTACTCTTTGTTATGAGAGTAGCTCGTAGGCCACAACGGAAAGACAAGGAGACATACACGAGTTTACAAAACCACGGCACATTTATTGTGGTAAATGCAAAGATAGGTGGTTGAGAGGATCGCAGAGTTAGTCTTCCTGCAGCCGCTTTGGAGAGAGACTGGGGCCGTAGTGTCCGGAGGTGTCCGTGATCGCGCTGATTACCCTCTTCAGCTCCACCCCATCGTAAGACAAAGGCCCTGGGGCCGTCACACTCTTCTATAACAACAGTTAAAAATATATATGTATATAAAATATACCGCTGTACCGACGCCATGATAAGACTGATGTTACGCTGAGAGCAGCCGGGAAAAGCACTGACATGGGCGCAGCCTCTCTGGTGGTTGACTAATCAGAACGAGTGGCCGAGCTGACCAATCGGAGCACACTCGGCTCACAGGGAGGGGGGGGCAAGAGCTCCAACGAGTCGTTTAGTGGAGAAAGTGAATACTGCTGAATACACATGCTTGACAGAGATGCTGTATGCGAAACCAATGTGAGTTTGGAAAATTGCACAGTATAAATCTATTTTAGTATACCTCAACAATGTAATTATGATCAGTGGAAATGGCCATGACATGGGCCCTTTAAACACTTTATCCAGGATAAAAGCCACATAGCTGCACCTGCAAGGTGAATACAGCTGGTAAAAGAGAAAGCGTTTGAATGCGTACATTAACAGGTTTATGATATCACTGCCCCGTCCAAGACACGAGTGGATATGACTTTAATTACATTTGACTTGAGTGTTTCGTCAACTTAATGTGTTGCTTAAAATAATACTTCTGCATACAGTATGTGACACTGTGAGTGTTGCACGGCCAGATACGGCTCAAGAAGCTGACTCAAATAAGGAAATATATGATACATTATGATGTGATATGATATGAATGATAATGGGACACATCGACGTCTGCACTCACAGTGCCGCGGACTGTACTTAATGTTACTCTGATCCGGTTACTTATGTCGTGGCAGATATTTAAGTAAGCTTTCTTAACGCTAATGTTATAATAGTCAGATTGCTCTGAAGATGGGAGGGGATATTCTATTAATGTTCACGTTCACACAGTCAGTTGATTTTTGCCGGCCGTCTTTCCTGCAACGGCAGTTTTTCTGTATTTCCTCTATCCTGTAATATGACTTGATCGCTTTAAACTCCGCACACGGTGCTCTGATTGGTCAGCAGGCGGTGCTTTCACTGAGTTGATCTCTTAGCCTGCAACCTAACCTGCTCCGGAGCAGGTTTGCCGCTCAGCATAAGTTACCATGGAGATCTAGCCCGCTAAAAAGAGAACCAGCGTCGTAGGACCGGAAAGCCCGAGATTTCCCTGAAGTTAGCCGGCTAAGCGAAAATCCAGCTTTGTAGTACAGGCCTCTGGTCTGCTGCGCGCACTGACACACCCCCTCCATTTCATCATCACAACAACCAACACGTGCACTCTGCCTGCCTACGTCCCCTTCCCAAAGCACCCCAGCCTGTTCAAACTCAACCTCATCTTAAACTTGCTCTGTTTAACACCAATCTCTAAACAACAAGGGTCTCATTCTCAATAAATTCATCACTGACAATAATCTTGACTTTCTCTGTATCACAGAAACTTGGCAAAAACCACAGGAATACTTCTCCCTCAACCAGACAACACCCCCAGGATACACATATATTGAAAAACCACGCCACCATGGGCGTGGAGGTGGAATTGCCACAATTCTAAGAAATAATATAAAAACAATTGCAATAAACATCCCTTGCCCCTCCTCATTTGAACACCTTGCATTTAAACTGTCTGGTCCAAATCCCCTGGTTACAGCAGTCATTTACCGTCCCCCCAAACCAAACCCTGCTTTCCCCTCGGATCTTGCTGAATTCCTCAGTCTGCTCCATCTCTCCATCTGTATTGTTACTTGGTGATTTCAATATTCATGTAGACTCAAACGACTCCAATACCGCTACAGAACTCCTGGACATACTCAACTGTTTCAATATCACACAACATGTTGATTTCCCCACCCATAAAAAAGGTCACACACTGGACCTGATCTGCACCACTGGCATCGCCATCAGCAACCTGACCACCTATGACCTCACCATCTCCGATCACCTGGCCCTCATCATGGACATCCTAACCCCAACCCCCCTCATCAAGCAGAAGCGCACCATACAATTCCGGAATATCAAATCCATACACCCCTCCTCCCTCTCCTGCCTACTGGCTGACACCATCCCTGACTCCACCGTCACCCAGAATGTTTCCCCTACTGACCTGGTCAACACCTACAACAATGCTCTCTCCTCCTGTCTCAACCAACTCGCTCCAATAAAAACCAAGTATGTCTCTTTCACTCACTCGGCCCCCTGGTACACCGATCATCTCCGTTGCCTCAAAACGAAAGGTCGCCAGCTCGAAAGACATGCTAAACGAACTGGTCTCACTATCCACAAAGACATTTATAGACTGCACCAACAGCAGTACAAAGATGCCCTCCACAGTGCACGCTCCTTCCACTACTCCTCTGTAATACAATCTGGCAGCAATAATCCAAAGTCCCTTTTTTCAACTATTAACAAGCTCCTCAACCCCATGGATAATATCTCCAACTCCTTCACCACCTCAAAGCAAAATTGAAATAATACACAGCAGCATAGTCAACTCCTTCATCTCGTCCACCACCCATCCTTTTCCGGAACCTGCCTACCCTCCTCCTTCCAGGCACCCTTTTCCAGCCTTCAGACAAATTACCTCACTGGACATAGTTGCCCAAGTCACCGGCATGAATACCTCAACTTCCATCCTGGACCCCATGCCCTCCACCCTTGTCAAGGCCTGCCTCCCCCAACTCACTCATCTTATCACCACAGTCATTAACTCCTCTCTGTCCACTGGACTCGTCCGCCCTGCTCTGAAACTCGCTGCTGTCACTCTCATACTCAAAAAACCTGGTCTCAACCCTGATTCCCTCAATAACTACCGGCCCATCTCTAACCTCCCATTCCTGTCAAAAATTCTGGAGCGAACTGTTGCCTCCCAACTAAAATCCCATCTGGACTGCAATAACCTTCATGAACCTTTTCAATCTGGTTTCCGTACTCGCCACAGCACAGAATCTGCCCTACTCAAGGTGACCAACGACATTCTCCTCTCTGCTGACTCTCGTTCCCTCTCAATTCTCATTCTCCTTGACCTAACAGCCGCATTTGACACGAGCAACCATTCCATCCTCATCAACCACGTCCAGTCTTCCATTGGCATTACCGGTACTGCCCTCTCCTGGTTTAAATCCTATCTCTCTGACAGACATCAATTCATCTCCATTAACCTGTTAAGCCCGAGAGACCCCGGTACCGACGCCCTCCCGCAACATATTGCAGGAAACAGTGTCTGAGGGCAGGGCCGGCCCGTAGCACTGGCGTTATAGATGTTCGCCAAGGGCGCCAGATCTGGGGAGGCGCTGCGCTGGTAGCTCTGGGAGGGAAACACATTTTTTTTTACCATTGATGCTCATCCTAATTTTCGGCCTTAATGTAACAATATTCATAATTAAGAAAATGTAACACCCTTTTCCCCCCGGTTACACTTTTCATTTGCCCTGTACGATGGGCGCTGTAAGTGATGAAAATGGGGGATGTTGGCTTATCAGGCGCCCGCAGCTCACAGCCAAAGGGCGAGTGAGCGTGGGAGCGAGCGAGGGAGAGAGAGAAGAGCGCACCGGTACCGGCGCTGTTGTTATTAGAATCTGGTGCTAGCTGCTCTAACGGATATAAGAAGAATATGTTTCTACAATAATGTGGAGGGAGAGTCCTCTCCAGTCAGACTGAGAGGCTGATAACTACAGCTCAGTGAGGTAATGTTACGAACTCAGAAACTCAAGGTATAGGACCCAATTGCACGACCCAGGAGACAGAGGTAAAGTATTTGTAAGATACTTTATTTTCAAAAGAAGAACAGAAATAAACACTATCAAATCTCTAGGATGAGATGACAAAAAGTGAACAAAAGAAAATCGCTCACGTAGTGAGGAACAAAAACATCTTGGTATCAAGGAGAGCATAGATCTGACCTAGGCATGAGACAAGACGAACTGACAATGAACACTGGGAGACAGGGGAATTTAAACACACGACAACAAGACACAGGTGGAAACAATCAGGGGCGGGGCTGGTGCTGATGAGCACAGGAGACACACAAGAGGTAGATAATCAGGAAGCCTGGAATGACAGGTAAATGATGAGTGACAAAACAAACATAAAACAACATGAAAATGAAACTCCCTTAACATTTCTGTCGGTGCACAACAGGTAAAGGACTCTGAGTGTTTAGATAGTTCACTTTAGTCTAAGTTATCTCAGTGGGTCTCAAACGGTTTGATCACAATTGATGTAAACACATATCTCCAAGGCACTCCTTTATCATTATTGGGATGAACAGGTTTGAAATCATTTCAATGTATACTATAGGACAGTAACCAAAAATATCGTTTTAAACTGGAGAGATAAAAAAATATGCATAAATAAATAAATGTTAACTAGGTAAAATAAGATATGATGAACAACAAAAATAAAATAAGTTACATTTATTTGTTATTGGCTATGGTAGGTGATTGGTTATGTTCGCATACTTATTTGGTTATTAAAATGTAAACCGATCTTTTTCATGTGGGTGTTTTAGAGTTGTACCCCCTAGATCTAGTAGTACTTATGCTCAAAGTGCACCAGATTGAAGCATTTTACTTTATTGTGTATTCCTTGGATACTCTATTGATCTTTATCTTTTCTACTGTACGATTCTCTGGCTGGGGGCGGGGGCGCCAGCTAAAATCTCGCCTAGGGCTGCAAATTGTCTAGAGCTGGCCCTGTCTGAGGGCATGTTCATTTAATAAACTATGAATGTTTTATATCATGCCAAGAGACTCTATCTGAGTCTGCGCACCAACCAAAGAGAACCAAGTCTAAACCATGGTATCTCTTCATCTAGTCTTGACCAATCATAAATGTACGGTCAACGCCCTGTGTAATAAAATGTATTGTCGCACAAGGTTCGAGGCTCTTTTCCGGAAATAGACTGACAGATTACAGCTTTGCTGTCTGTGAATTCTATGACGTGACGGAGTCCTTGGCCAAGTGATATATATCTTTTGCTCTCTTTACAATAAATAGTTAAACTTAGAAGTTGTCTGTCTTTTCTGGAATTCTGAACCCAACAGTATACAGTAAAAATACTTGATTGTACTTGTGGTAGTATTCCAAGTAGTACTGAGTACTGATTTGATTTGATTTGATTTGAACAGTACCAATTTCATGTAGAATTTATTGCAAAAAATATTTTTATCTCTCATCAAAGATCTCAGAAAAGATGCATTATTGTACTCATGAGGGGAGTTTGACAGAGGATTACTAAAAAAGTACACAGTACAAATACTTGTTTCTACTTGTGGTAGTAGTCCAAGTAGTACTGAGTACAACAGTACCAATTTCATGTAGAACGTATTGCAAAAAATAATTGTATCTCATCAAAGATAGCAGAAAACATACATTATTGTACGCAGGAGGGGAGTTTGACAGGGGATTACTCAAAAAGTACACAGTACAAATACTTGATTGTACTTGTGGTAGTAGTCCAAGTAGTACTGAGTACAACAGTGCCAATTATATTGAGAACTTATGGCTAAAAATAATTGTATCCCTCATCAAATATAGCAGAAGTGGCTTGAATTTGTTCTCAGGAGGGGAGTTTGACAGAGAATAACTGAAAAAGAACACAGTAAAAGTACTTCATTTTATTGTTGGTAGCAGTCAAACTAGTACTGAGTCCAACAGTGTCAGTTTTATTAAGAACTTATGGTAAAACATATTTTTATCGAAAAATATAGCACAAAAACATGCTTGTACTAGCGTCAGTACAAGCATGACCTCTTCCGGTTCCGGCGCCGCGCTAGTGGCAGCCAGTTACGCAGCTCTTACTCACACTTACATTTACTTATTTTTTACCTATCTTATCTTTTTATTTTTATTGTATATACTTTGTTTAACTTATACTTGCACTATGGACGTCAGGCCCATACTTTTTACACTCTTTTTAGTACTGTTTATGTTCACTACCGTGTCCGGGGTTTCCCCGGCCAGTGAACGTCCCATTGTTTACACTCGCGACCAGCTGTTAGCCTTCCGTAGCATGGCAATGCTAACCGGCGATAGACCCGCTGTTCCCCGCGAGCTGAGGAGAAAGAGACGGGGACGCCGTGCCGGGGCAAAGCTGCGAGCCAGGAGGAGACGATACAGACCTGTCCTTCCATCTATCACCATGGGGAATGTTAGATCTCTCCCGAACAAGATGGACGAGATCGCGGCGCTGACCCGGCATGAGAGGCAGTATCGGGAGAGCAGTATCCTTGTGTTTACTGAGACGTGGCTAACGCAGGGTTGCCAACTCTCACGCATCTGGCGTGTGACACACGCTTTCACTCTCAATCTCACGCTCTCACGCTGCCCAAACTATTCTCACGCCAAAAACAAGAATACCGAAGACTAGAAACGGTTTTGAAAACTTTTGTCACGTAGTGATCGTCTTCTCAATAGAACATCTTTGATAATGTCTTCTGGCCAATCAGAATCACGATAACGGCGTGGTGTTGTTGCAGGAAGTCCCGACGGAGAATACTTTTGCGGTAGTACATCTCTATACATCGATACAACATTACGTGTTGATAGAAATCAACACGTAAATAAGACCCCACGGTTTGATGATTGATAGTTGTGTGGGCTGTCTTTCATTTTGACACACAGAACAATGGGGGCTATCCACCCTTATCCACAATGTAAAGTAATTCACACAGCCTCTTCTCTCTGTGAGGAGCAGCAGGTTCAGCTTTCAGAACAAAGTAACACAAAACAAAAATGGCATTTATTTTTTTAAATGTGTAGTAATAGATTTATTTATTTTTCTTCTCAAGAGAGTATCAGAATGTGTATTTTATGTTAGTATTTCAAAAAATCTCCTGGGGAAGAATCCCCCCAGACCCCCCTGCAGGGGTTGGGTCTTCAGCATGTCAACTCTTTCACCTGTGGGGAAATTGCAGGATTGGCTCCAGGTCGCCCTTTTTATTTACTACAAGACAAATGTGCCTTTTTATTACATACAGTTCAATTTGGATTGAGACAGGGAAATAATCTAAACCTCACGCGTGGCGTTTCACTGTCGGGGGGAGCGTGTATGTAATTACATTGCAAATACTGATTTGAGCCCCACCACTGTATGGGTTAGCCCTACCATAGATTACCCAACAAAAATACTCTGGAGCCGCAACTGCCGACCCGTATTGCGCATGCGCAGATCTAAGATCCAGTAGAAATTATAACAAAGTAAAAGTCTTATTTGTTCTACTAGGCCAAAATAGAGTCAAAGAGTATATGAGAGTGAGAGTGTGTTAATTAATATATTTGGCAGTTTGGAGTAAGTCTGTAGATTTGTTTGTGTGTGTGTGTTTCATGTATAGGCCTCTCACGATAATTAATTTTGTTGGATACATTTTCCCAGAAATTATTGCGATAAACGATAATATTGTCGGCACCGTTGTATGACCATTTTAGACCACTGACATAATGATAATATATAATAATAATTCAAGTACATCCTTTCAAACTGCTAGTCACATCCTCATGTAAATGGCAATTTATCGAGGTCATAAAAATTATCGAGTTCATTTTTATTTATCGTACGATAAGTCAATTAATTGCTTATCGCGACAGGCACACAATAAAACAGTGGAAACAAACATGTTTGACTTTCATTAGTGAATGAAACTGTGTGCCCTTTATAGTCTGTGTCCATTATTGTGTATTTGTATATATTGTATATATATCCTATATATATGCTAAGGTCCCGCTGCTGACACGATAGCAGTCATTTCGTGCGCATATGTGTAATTAAACCGAATTAAACCCATGATATCAAAATCTCACTCCAGCCAGGTACCCAAAGTTGGCAACCCTGGGCTAACGGAGCTAACCCCGGACACTAACGCTACACTGGATGGTTTTCATCTGCTGAGGGCGGACAGGACGAGAGAGAGTGGTAAGAGGAAAGGAGGAGGGCTGGCTGTGTTTGTGAACGATAGATGGTGTAATCCAGGACACACCACTATTAAAGAACGAATCTGCAACAGGGACATAGAGCTATTAGCTGTTAGCATGAGGCCCCACTATTTACCTCGGGAATTCACGCATGTTATCGCGATAGCTGTATATATTCCCCCCTCTAAAAAAAAAGCTGAAGAGGCATGTGACGTCATCAGCTCTACTGTAAGCAGACTACAAACACAGCACCCAAATGCTCTTCTCCTGATCTCTGGAGACTTCAATCAGGCCTCTTTCTCAAAAACTCTGCCCACTTTCAAACAATATGTTACCTGCACCACCAGAGGCAATAAAACACTGGATCTACTGTACGCCAACACCAAGGACGCATACAGCTCATCCCCCCTTCCGCCCCTGGGCAATTCTGACCACAACCTGGTTCACCTCCAGCCTGTGTACCAACCTCTGGTCCACAGACAGCCGGTGCCCACACGCACTGTGAAGAAGTGGTCTGAGGAGTCTGAGGAGGCCCTGAAAGACTGTTTCAACACTACCGTGTTTTCCTCTCACGGGGAGGACATCAACGGCCTTACAGACTGCATCACGGACTATATTAATTCTGTGAGGAAAACGTCGTACCCACCAGGACTGTACGGTGTTTTCCCAACAACAAACCCTGGATTACCCCTGGAATAAAGGCTCTCCTGAAGGACAAAAAGAGGGCCTTTAGATCTGGCAACAGAGAGGAGCTGAAGACTGTACAGAGGGAGCTGAGGTGGAAAATCAGAGAGGGGAAAAACAGCTACAGGAAGAGGATGGAGGAACAGCTGCTGCAGAGGAACGTCAGCGGAGTCTGGAGAGGCCTGAAAACCATCTCTGGCTACAAAGAGCCAGACTCCCAGGTCCGGGGGGACCGCCAGTGGGCAACGACTTGAATAAATTCTTCAACAGATTTGATCAGTCATGCGCCTCCCCCCCCCCGACCCATTCCCCCCTGCTGCACCCCCCATTGTCTCCACTGCCTGGAAATGGCCCTGTCACCCCTCCCACCTCTACTCAGCCCCCGGTCATCAGCTCACAGACACCTCTCACATCAGCCCCTGGTTCTTCTCCACCCGCTGACGACACCTTGTCCTTCACAACCAACCAGGTGAGGAGGGAGCTGCAGAAGTGTAAGGCGAGGAAAGCGGCGGGTCCAGATGGCATCAGCTCGAGGCTCCTCAAATCCTGTGCGGATCAGCTGTGTGGGATTGTGGAGCTTCTATTCAACCTGAGCCTGAAGCAAGGGAGGGTACCACAACTGTGGAAGACGTCCTGTGTGGTACCTGTGCCAAAGATCCCTCGTCCCAAGGAATTCAACAGCTACCGGCCGGTGGCGCTGACATCACAGCTGATGAAGACCCTGGAGAGGCTGGTCCTTGGTCACCTCCGGCCCCTTGTGGGACCATCAATGGACCCGCTGCAGTTCGCCTACCAGCCTGCCATCGGGGTGGATGACGCCGTCATCTACCTGCTGCAGAGGTCCCTCTCTCACCTGGAGAAGCCTGGTGGGACTGCCCACAGTACGTGAGGACCAGGGAGTGTCAATCAGACACCATCATCAGCAGTACGGGGGCCCCCCAGGGGACGGTGCTGGTTTCTCTTCACCCTCTACACTGCAGACTTCACCCACAACACGGCAACCTGTCACCTGCAGAAGTTCGCCATCATTGGCCTCATCTCCAACGAGGACGCCAGGGAGTACAGGGAGCTGACGCAGGACTTCACCCTCTGGTGCCAGAGGAACCACCTCCAGCTCAACGCAACGAAGACCAAGGAACTGGTGGTGGATTTCAGACGGCGCAAACACTCCCCCCCGACACCAGTGAACATCCAGGGAGCGGACATTGAGATTGTGAAATCTTACAAATACCTGGGTGTTCACCTGAACAATAAACTGGACTGGACTGATAATTCTGCTGCTCTGTACAAGAAGGGACAGAGCAGACTCTTTCTGCTGAGGAGACTGAGGTCTTTCGGGGGGCAGGGGGCACTCCTTCAGACTTTTTATGACTCTGTTGTGGCATCAGCCATTTTCTATGGTGTGGCCTGCTGGGGCAGCAACATCTCGGTTGCTTACGGGAAGAGACTGAACAGACTGGTAAGGAAGGCCAGCTCTGTCCTGGGGAGTCCTCTGGACACTGGTCCAGACAGAAGAGTGGCAGCCAAGCTGTCCTCCCTGCTGGACAATATGTCCCACCCCCTCCAGGACACCCTGTTCTCACTGTGCAGCTCCTTCAGTGACAGGCTGCTGCACCCCACCTGTCACACGGAGAGATACCGCAGGTCCTTCCTTCCTGCAGCGGTCAGACTATACAATCAACACAGCCCCTAGTAGACCCCCCCCCTCCCCTACACACACCACAACACAGACTATATCACCCCTTGCTGCTAAATACCAATCAACTATGTGCAATATGTGCTATATGTGCAATATATATATATGCCGTTAATAACTGTGTAATTTATACCTGGCTGCTAAATCCTAAGAACTGTTACAGGATTTGTATTTTGGAAAGTATTTTTCTTTTACTTTTATTTTTTTTTATATTATATTTTTTATTATATCGTAACTTAGTACTTTTTTTTCTTAACATAGGTAACATTAAGCTGTCTGTGGCTCTTTCCTGCTGTAACGATGCAAATTTCCCCTCCGTGGGACTAATAAAGGTATTCTGATTCTGAGTGCCGCTTCTCTGCGATTACCGTAAAGACGGTATTAATCGCGCACTCAAAAATGAAGAGCTGCTCATTTGTCCAAGCAAACGCGAGAGACGGCTGAGTTAACCGCAGTATTTTTTCCGTTGTGTAGCGTCCAGCCTTTCCCAATCTGGCCTGCATTTCTGTCTGTTGAAGCCACTTCTTGAAGCAAACTGAAAATAATTGTACAGATAAGTACACTGTCAAAAAAACTAAAACCTTAAAGGGGACCTATCATGCAAAATGCACTTTTGTACGTCTTTTATACATGAATATGTGTCCCCGGTGTTCCAGGGAACTCACCAAGTGTCAGAAAACACAACCCTCTCTCTTTTCCTCCATACCCAAATCTCTAAAAACGGGGCTGCAACGGATCTGATACAGACTGATACAGATTTGAACATTTCTCTGACGTCAGGACGGAGGAGCTCCGACTATATGTCCAACTCTCCACCTATCAGGGGAATGAGAGGTTGCCGTGGCATGGTAACAGCATGGTAACATGACGCTCGTAACTCGGCCCCCTCCTTTGCAGGGGGGCGTGGTCAGCTGCAGCGCATGCAAAGACAGGGGTGGAGGAGAGCAAAATAGAGCGAAATGAGGCATGACTAAAATGCATGATCTGTTTGGTATTTTGAAAAAGAAAACGTATAAATATACCTTATATAGGTATGGTCCTACAATATATTATTGAAATATAGCATGATAGGTCCACTTTAACATTTAAAATTCGGGCAGCTGTGGTTGCCAGAAATTGACCGTTAAAATACATTACAAAGAAATTACAGTTTGTTGGACGTTACAGTCAACAATTGCTTATGGTAAATAACAATGGCAAAAACCTTTGGTATAGTTAGCTAACGTTAGCTAACGTCATGTTCAAATCAAAACCTCTAACGTGCATTACATTGACGATTTTAAACAAAACAAAACTCTCTCAACTTGCAAGATAACGTCAAGTTAACTTGCCCTTCGTTTTTCAGATTCAACACAAACTGCAGAAAACGTTAGCTGCTAACTGTTGTTAGCTAAGACAGCTAGCTCTTGCGGGAAGTAACAATAGCCTCCTAGCAAACGTAAGGTTAAGTTAACATTAACGTAACGTTGTAAGAAAGCAAAACTAACCTTCAAGAAAGCTTTTACTCTCAGACTGGGTGAAATGTGTTGCTTACCTCCAGAAGGACTTTTAGCATGTTTCCCTGTAGAGCAGTGGTTCCCAACCTGGGAGGGGGCGCCAGGCCTCAGATGATTTGAGGCCAAATATCATATTTAGACTTTTTTTAATTTATTTTTATTTTTTACATATAATTGTAACGCAATACATGATTGTCACTAAAAGCCTTGTCTCTACATTACAATAAAATATAAAAAATCATTGATTAATTAATTTGAATACAAATTCAAGTTAGTAGTTATTATAGGCATAAAAAGACAGACATGTATAATTATGTCTTTAATATAAATGTTTCTTCTGCCCGTAAAGTGTCCAAACCAGGCTTTTCTGGATAAGCGCATTTTTAAAACATAGTCATTGTCCATGCCGGTTTCAGATTATTTGTCACAGTTTCTCCGATCAGATTGGTCTCCTCCATTTTGTAGATTGTTTACGACTTTTGAATCCACATAAACACATCGGCAAAATCCGGCTTACTTTGAGCATGTGTTTTAACCCTTAAAGACCTAGACGGAATTTTCGCCTGCCTGACTCTCCTGTATTTATTTGTTTCTCCTAACCTGTTCTAACCTTTTCTAGCAGTCAGCATCAAGTGCCTTACCTCATTTGATTCAGGAGAACCTCTAGTTCAAGTCTGGTTAATTTAAAGTCCAAATTTTACCTTAACTTTGTGTGATAATGGCTGAATTTACCAGCACTTTTCAAAAACGCCAGTACAAATGTTGTGTTGCTTTACCGTTTACTCCGCCAGGAACATAGGAATTTTCTTTTTTATTATTTATAAAGCTGCATTTAGATGTTTTAGGCTTTCAAATGAAATTTAATATGCATATTATGTTCCCTTAGCAAGTTACAGCTATTTATTACAATATTATCCTTCAGTGAAAAACGCCTAGGATAATATGGAATAATAAAAACGAAATGTATTTCCATATTTAAATGGCTGATCATGTTTCTTCTGTCGAAAAAAGGTTGAGAGAGTACAAAAATATATTATCATTTGAACATTTAAATACAAACACAAACAGTGAAACAAATTCCAAGTGCTGGAGATACAAAGTGCAAATGAACAAAGTGCAAATTATATTGAAACTATAAACAAAGTATTAGGAATATATAGAAAGTGCAAATGTACAAAGAGCAAATGATCTTCAAACTATAAACAAAATATTAGAAAAATATACAAAGAGCAAAGGAAATGTATCAACATTTTTTAAATTATTTACATTAAATTACAATCAAACTTGATTCAGTCAATCGAAAGGTTTTACGTGCAGCTGCTATGCCACTTGCTGAAGCAATTTCTGTGAGCCACAAGACACAGTGTCACATCACACCACGCACACTTCCAGATGGAACGTTTTTTGCAGAGCACACATTTTCGCCGACCTTTTGTTGCCGTGTCTCCTGACCTCCGTCTCGCAAATTAGTCAATTCCCTCTTCCTCCTCCTCCTCCTCGTCTGCACAGGACATTTACTCTGGCAAGCACTGTGCCCCTCTGGGTGGCACAAAGCTGCCAATCGGGACTCCACACAGCTCTGCAGACAGCTCCTCCATGAACTGGGCGTGGGACATGCCACTGACCCTGAGGACAGACACATCTCCTTGTGCAGAATATAGCTGTTGGTTGCAGCAATGTCTATAAAGTGGTACAGCAGTGTCCTGTACCACCTGTTGGACCTCTTGTGCACTGAATAGTATTGGATGAGCTGGTCAGACAAGTTCACCCCACCCATGTATTTATTATATTCAACCACACAACGAGGTGCCATGATGTTTTCTTTTTGCCATTTCCCCGTTTCCTTAGCATACACATTCCTGGTGACAGTGTCTCCATTGAAGGCTTGGTGTATTGTAGAGCACACTGACACCTCTCTCGTATCCATCCACTTCACAAACAAAAGCTCCTTCTCTCTGAGCCATCGGATTGAGCCCCTGGGGCTCTTTGAGGTTAGCGCATTCAATTGATTTAGGCACGTTCTTCCGATTGTCGCGGAATGCACCACATGCCACAAAACCCCTTGCAAATAGGTCAGTAAAAAGTGTTGGGCTGGTGTAGAAATTGTCTACAAAAAGATGGTAACCTCTCCCCAAGTAGGAATTATCCATTAGGCCGATGACAACATCATAGGAGAGACCCTGCCCTGAAATGAAGCGGCTCTTTCCAGTATAGATGGAAAAATCGATGGTATACCCATTGCTGGAGTCTGCTAACACTAACAGCTTCACACCCCACTTAGTTGGCTTGGCCTTCATGTACTGCCTCAGTCCAATTTTGGCTTTTGTGGCCACCATCCGTTCATCAATTGAAATGTCTTTCCTAGGCTGCCACATTGCCTTGCATGCCTCTTTTATGGTGGCTTGAAGTGGTTTTAGGCGATGGAGTGGATCGTACTCTGGGGTGTCCTTTTTCCGGTCATTTGCCAAATCATGGTCTGGGTCGCTCAGGTGTACAGCTCTGCTGATTGCCATGAACCTGTCTCTTGTCATGACAGAAGCAGGAAAGAGAACACTTAGGTGTGATCCCTTCCTCCAGTAGTCTCTTACTTTTGGCAGTTTTAGAAGTGCCATGAACATCATAAGGCCGACATACATGAGGAATGTTACCGGCTTTAGCTCTTCCCAAACAAACTTTTTCCCCTTAGCCTGCTCCTTTTCAGCATTTTTGTTTGTGTTCTTGCAGATGATATTTACAGCTTGGTTGTCAAAAAAATGTCTAAATATTTGTGCAGGAGTATACTCCACACCAACAAAACCTTGGACTCCAGGGGCTCTTTTCGGGCAAAAGTGTGGTAGTTGTTGGGCAGTATCTGGCACCTCAGGTCCGTTCCAAACAGCTCCTGGCTCTTCTGGGGTCAGAGATGGTTTTTTCCCTTTTTCTCTTCCTCTCCCTTTCACTGTCAGGGGGGCTGGCATTGGTTTGGCCTTTTTTCTGGATGCTGCACCCTCCTGGCCACATTCTTTTCTCTCTCGGTTTGAAGGAGGCCTACTGATGGGGACAGTGGCTTGTGCATCCCCTCTCTCATCCTCTGGACTAAAATAAAAGGGAGGAAAATATACAGATATAAATGTCTGAATTTATTTTATTTCCTTTATTGCTTTTATTTCTCCGGTGTCATCCTATCTATTTTCTAAACACAGTCTCAACTTTTGATTTGATACACACTTTAACCCTCTGCTAACATTACTAGTTGATGGAATCAGTAACTGAATTGTAATGCAATGAATATAATAACATTAGACCTTATAACAAACAACCAAAGAGGGCAAGCGGAATGAGGCAATAAATGAAAGGTATTGCTTGACGTTTTTTTACTGAAATAAATAGTAGCCTCTATTGATAGTGAATCTTGAGCTCAGGACTTCACTTTATGACACAATTACGGCAAATGGCCATCCATTATAAAAACTCTTAGGACGAATTATTTTTGGCGTTATACAGAAATAGCAACCTATAAATGCAACACAAACAATAAGAAATAAGCAAAGTTACTCACTTTTTATCTTCGAAGGGATCAATCCCGTGATCATACTCCTCTTCATCACGCCAGCTGTCAGCTTCGGAATCTGAGGAATCCACCGCTGCATCGCTAAGCGGTCCGCCGGACAAAATAAATTCTACGGCTTCTTCCGTAGTGTAACGCCGTTTTGACATGTTGGGTTGAATTTGTCTTGGGATGTGTGTGTGTATATGTATGTATGTGTGTGACTGTATCTAGATATCTCGTGTTGTATTTATTTATTTTACGCTGGCAAAATTACTCTTCCAACAGGAGTCATTTGGGGGGGCTCTTGGGGAAAAAAGGTTGGGAACCCCTGCTGAGAGAGCTTTCAGAGCGGTTCCTCTCAGAAGAGCAGCAGCTGGGCGGAGTCACAGAATCGCTCAACTGATCTTCACTCCCGACCGTTCGCACCACTCAAAACAATGTTTCGTGTTTTTCTCTCTCTCTGCGAACAGGCAAGGCAGGCAACTGCTTGGGGCCCCGGACCAGAAGGGGGCCCCCAAAGAAGGTAGATTAAGAAGGTCCACAGCAATGACAACATGAAACACCCTTTAATTTACTGCAACGACATGTCGGGAAACCCCCTCAAGGCGGCCCCATGCACAGTGCGCCGTAAAATGCTGCTTCTTATCTTAAGTTTCGTGGCCTTGCTCCGCTGTGCGTGGTGATGAAAAGCTGGTTTGAGGGGCCCCCAGTGAATGTTTGCCTAGGGCCCCCACAGACTCTAGAATCGGCACTGACCATGCTGGTCTACCAGGATTGTCTTGCTGGTGATACAGCTTCACCAGCAATAGAGTTATTTTAGACACAATTAACACTTATAGTTTCATGTCTTGTTACATAAGAATAGATCATATTTGTTAAGTGTTATTATGGGAGAATTACTTTTCTTGTGGTACTACTGCCTTATTACATTACATGTTACTTGTTAGATGCTTTTATCCAAAGTGACTTACATACTCAATACTGTGGGCAATCCCCACAGGAGCAATTTGGGCTGACTTGCAGTGGGGTTTGAACCTGTGACCCCCTGATCCGAACACCTGCGCACAACTCACTGTGCCAAACGCCGCCCTTATTAGGCCCATATTGAGCAGAGCATATTAAGACCAAAATTCATGTACAACAACTTCCTTACTTGCAATAAATAAGCACTAATTAGAGGGTTATTGAGGAAAAACTCTCAACTAATGGCCTATTACTTGTAGAATATGGTCATGTAGAATAAGGCATTAATAAGTGTTTTATGATGACTAATAAAGAGCCTTTATACTGCTAATATGCATGTTAATTAACAACTAGTTGATGGCGAATTGGTGTGCCTTAATATAAAGTGTTACCGATACGTACAAGAAAAGAGGAAGCAAAAAAAAAGAAAATTACAAAAAATCCCCTCAGTTACTTGGGAAAGTAAACTAGTGATGTACTTCTGCTTTATTAGTAACATGGGGGGGGGGGGGGGGGGGGGGGCGGCAGAGTGGCTTGAAGCTGTGTAGAAATGAAGCCAGGGTGGGTTGGGGCAGCTGCACAGCAGCTCTGTCAGTGAGAGGCCCCTCCCCCCATGTAGATCAGTGTGTCTCAGTGACAGTTCACACAATGTGCCTGAGACACAGAGGAGGACAGCACTGGCAGCCCCACAGGCTCACTGAGATGGTTCACTGACAACAGGCTTCTTGTGTGTGGACGGACCTCAGCTAACATGGTGAGTACTGCAGCTCAGATCAGAATCAGCTGCTGGACCTTCAGTTAGAGTCACCATCGTCCTAATTCTGCTCTGCTGTGTCCGGTGCTCGTCCAGAGGAATGTCCCTGCAGACCACCTGCTCTGATTTCAATTGAACTTGCGGTGACAGCGGCCGCCTATTCCTACACACAGCACCTCTGAGCTGTAACCTGAGAGCCTATTTACACACAAGTCATCACAACTCAATGATCTACTCAGAAAGCGATCATATCCATTCATGAATTTTAAATACCATGTGAATGCATGTGAGGGTACTTTTAGTTTGGGGGGTGTGAATTGGTTCCAGCTTTATTTCTTGAATCGTATGCCTCTTTAACCTCAGCTGGGCCGCTCTGGCCAGATTGTGCTTGTGATATTCTAGGTTAATGTTTTCTAAAACTGGTTGCAACCATACCAATAAATAAAAAGCCATATATTTGCTTGTTAGAGGCCCTAAGCCGATCAATAAAGGACTACATATAGTCCAAGAGAATAACTATGTCTGACTTCTACAGTTCCTCAACACATTTTCTAAGACTAGTTCTGATTGATGGATTGAATTATTTGATGATTAAAAGTACAGAATCACTCTGCAGCTTCTATTACTCTGGTGGCAAATGTTTCAAAAGCCTTGATAAGATTGATGACGAAGCTTCCTCTCCTCTGTAGCTCATAGAGGGGAAGGATATGTATCAACCGGACATTGCAAGAACAATATTTATCTGAGCTCATCGTATTCATCGCTTCCTTAGAGAAAACACTGCTTTGTTGATGACTAACTTTCAGTGTTGCCATCTTATTTCCTTTCATGTCATATTTGAGCTAATTGACAGCTATTTTAGAAGGGCTGCTGTGCTGCCTGTTTTTGTCCTCTGAGAGCAAGTCAGTACAGTCATGAGCTTAACACACTCCTTTCTATCCCTCCATAGGTTATCCAGCCATGCATTGAGGAATATTAAGATAGCTCTGGAATATATAAAAATGTATAAATGTATGTACATTTGTGTTCACGAGTTTGACAAAAACGACTTAACAAAATGTTGCTCCAAAGCTCTAATGCTGTTCAAAAATTCCATAGGGTAGCTTTAAATGATACATCAGATTTACTGCAAAACTGCCAGTGTTACACACAAAGTAAAAAGCTTTGTTTTTATACGTTTTTATAGTTCTGTCTCCAAGGAAGTTAAAAGTGTTAAATGTCTAGTAGGTAAACAACGTTTGTCTCTGTGCAGGGACAAAGACCTTGCACAGAGACAAGCCACTGCTTAGAGTTTCTGATCAGCAGTGAATGCTCCATCATACAGTCACTGTAACAGCTACAAGACAGAGTGACACACAGGAAGTGTGAGTATAAATAACAGCAGTGTGAGCACGGAGATTAGTTCCTCTGCTGCCACACAGACAGGCTGAGAGACAGACAGGCTGAGAGACAGACAGGCTGCCACACAGACAGACAGGCTGCCACACAGTCAGGCTGAGAGACAGACAGGCTGCCACACAGACAGGCTGAGAGACAGACAGGCTGAGAGACAGACAGGCTGCCACACAGACAGGCTGAGAGACAGACAGGCTGACACACCGACAGGCTGACACACAGACAGGCTGCCACACAGACAGGCTGACACACAGACAGGCTGAGAGACAGACAGGCTGAGAGACAGACAGGCTGAGAGACAGACAGGCTGACACACAGACAGGCTGACACACAGACAGGCTGAGAGACAGACAGGCTGAGAGACAGACAGGCTGAGAGACAGACAGGCTGACACACAGACAGGCTGCCACACAGACAGGCTGAGAGACAGACAGGCTGCCACACCGACAGGCTGACACACAGACAGGCTGAGAGACAGACAGGCTGACACACAGACAGGCTGAGAGACAGACAGGCTGCCACACCGACAGGCTGACACACAGACAGGCTGAGAGACAGACAGGCTGACACACAGACAGGCTGAGAGACAGACAGGCTGCCACACCGACAGGCTGACACACAGACAGGCTGAGAGACAGACAGACAGACAGGCTGACGCACACACACACACAGACAGGCAGACAGACACACACAAAGACAGACAGACAGACAGACAGGTTCACAGACAGACAGACAGGCAGACAGACAGACAGACAGACAGACAGACAGACAGACAGACAGACAGGCAGACAGACAGACAGACAGACAGGCAGACAGACAGGCTGACAGACAGACAGACAGACAGACAGACAGACAGACTGGTCTGAACCAGATATTGGTGTCCCTCTTTTATACTTCTCTAAAGTGGCAGCTCAGCAGCACTCTGGTATCCACTGTTGGCAGGAAGTGGTGACAGTTTGACTATGAGTGAACACTACAGCCTTGTTTGGGATTAAGCAGTGTATAAAAAGTACTTTGCTTCCATGTGCTTGCTAGTATAGAACTTGTATTCAATTAATGACTTATTGTACTCACACAACTACAGTTTATGTTCCTTTGTAAACAAATTATGTAATTTAAAATGATTCAACCATAGACTCTTCATTGGCACATGTTAAAAGCAAGGGTTAAAATCAACAGTTGTTTATCCCTTAGTCTCTCAGATAGTGTGGGAATATTTAATATGTCATATTTACATGCTGACTTCCTGTTCACATGAAGGCATACTCTGCCTCATCCTGAGTGTGTGTGTGTTGTGCTGGGCCTGCAGTGTGTGAGTGTGTAATGATGAGGAGCTGACCTGACCCTGGGCTCCAGGGGGCAAAGGTCAGAGTGTGGTTCCCACGCTTTAAGCTCAAGTATAAAAGTAAGAAGAGTAAATAGTGGGAATAACAGATATCACTGAGTTGGCTCACTGACTTCATCGCTATCCACTTCTGTTACGGTGCGTCTACACAGCAGCGTTAAAAAAATCTTGAAACGCTTCTGCCCATTCACTTTGAATGGGGTGACGTCCAGGGGCGTCGCCTGGACCTGAAAACATTCGGGGCTTAGCCCACAGTGGCGGCGGCACTACAGTGGCATTTTTCACTGCAACACTCCCCACACGCACACACAGTACACCCGCGACTGTTACAATGAAGGCTCGATAATCAGCTCACGGCATATATGCAGGGGTAAAGTGGTATTTTTTATGAGTGGGGGGCTCACCTCCTCTGGGGGGTCCGGGGGGATGCTCCCCCAGGAAGATTTTTTTTTAAATATTGAAGTTAAATGCATCAATCTGGTGCACTTTGAGAGCAAAATGAAGAGATCTATGGATACCTCTCTCAACACCCATATGAAGCAGAACTGTAAACAGATGTACTTTTTCTTTATGGATATTTTACTAATCACTCCCCTTTTAAACTCTATTCTTGTTTTACTGCCATATAGTATTTCATAACTGTTTTTCCTTTATTCTCTTATTTTTTTTATAACTATAATGATCATATGAAGGTGTGCCGCGGAAATAATCTTTTGAATAATTTGTGACCAAACCGTTTGAGACCCACTGAGATAACTTAGACTAAAGTTAAGTATCTAAACACTCAGAGAGTCCTTTAGCTCACCTGAGTCTCTCAGTCTGAGAGGAGAGGACTCTCCTCCAGCTTCTTGTGGAACAAACAGCTCCTTATGTCCGTTAGTGCAGCTAGCTAACCAGATGCTAACAACACGGTCCATGCTGGCACTGGTCCCTCTCTCCCTCTCTCTCTCTCTATCACACTAAATGCGCTATTGCCACACACACACACAGAGCCGAGCTTGAATGACACAAGCACACGTTTATTTCCATGCAACTCTCTGATTGGTCTGGTGTCATGCCTCTGTTGCATTCACTGAACACGGGAAATTACAGTGCTGCCGTCCTCTCTTGTGTCATGATGAGGTTCACGTAAAGCACGGTTAATGTATTATATTATTGAGGGAGAATTGTCCGGGGCTACAGAAAAAACATTCGGGGCTAAAGCCCCGGATGCCCAGGCCAGGCGACGCCACTGGTGACGTCACTTTCCCTCACTTTTCGCCGAAATGCATTGTGGGCAGGCGAGCGGAGATTTTCAGGATTTTGAGGATTCAAAGTTGAACAATGTTCAACTTTTGAGGCTGAGGTGGAAGCGTCAGCCAATCAAATCCTGTGTACGCAAATCTGACAGTTCAAGCTCTAGCCAATCAAACAGCGTGTATGCTGGGAGAGAAATACCGCAGGTCATTTCCTCATATTCCAAAAAATGGAGGAGAAATTAGCGGTAGCGAATCAATCACCCGGTGCTTTATGACCAGACCTACCGGGATATAAACCGGAGGAGCCAGGCATGGAGGGAGGTGGCAGAGACAGTGGTAGGTTTTCGCCTGTTTTGGGGAGTTTATATCCAGTTTACTTCGGGCTTTTTTGCTTCGTATATCCCGGGCGGGAGATTCATGTGATTGGTTGCTCGCAAAAAATCCTCAAGCTTCAGATACGCCCACCTCCAAGATTTTTTTAACGCTGCTGTGTAGACGTACCGTGAGAGTATAATTTCGCATTTAGACAGATCTCCTGCTTCACACGTCTTATAAAATGTGCATCTTCTCTGGTTTATATTGTTGTAAATTGAATGTTATTGGGTTTTGGAGTGTTGGTTGTGATTTTGAGCGTTGCCTTTAAGGTCTGTAAAGTTTGCTTTTTGTTGAGTTTTTACACTAAACAGTGACTTATTAACTAGCAGTTTGAGCTCTAAGTGTTTGGCATCATATGGCAGTTGAAAATATAATTGTTGAAAACAATCATACTTTCCGCATCCAACCTGTAGAAGAAGCGTCTTAATGCCTGAACAGAAGCTTTTAAAGCACTTCTTGAGGTGCATCTAACGGGCCGAGGATAATGTGTGAACAGGACGGAGCGAGGCCCAGAGAGCAGACAGCTGGGGCGTTAAAGAGCCGAGGCCAGTTGTCCGGAGGCTGATCGCCTCAAGCAGGCGTGTGCAGGAGTCCAGAAGAGTCACAGCTGAATGTGACCTTGTTACTGTAGATCCAGGCAGTCAGAGCTGACCTCAATCCAATGGGTTTATATAACCTAATGAAAAAGTGTTAAACTGATACCAGAAACATGTCACATGATAGGCTTTGGTTGAAATGCTGCAACTACTGGCACTGACACTGCTGTTTAAACACACGTCCTCTCATGACCAATGTCGTCTCAGGAATGAATACCCTCTTGAGTCCAGGGAGAAAGTACAACAACCTACATGTTGTCGGGGGGGCTACTGACTGTCATTTGACCCTCACTTCTTCACTTGCATGTCTCTAGCACATGTATGTGTGTGTGTATGTGTGTGTGTGTGTGTATGTGTGTGTGTGTGTGTGTGTGTGGTCAGTGGGCTCTCTAGGCCTGTATCCAACAGGTGCTGAGCGTGTCGGGCTCTGATGGTGAATGGGTTCTTTGTTGCAGAGGATTCACCCTCAGAGCCAACACACACACACACACACACACACACACACACACACACACACACACACACACACACACACACACACACACACACACACACAACACACACACACACACACACACACACACACACACACACACACACACACACACACACACACACGGTGCTGAAACGACAGCAGGTTGCTTAAGAATAACCACATCTAAACACATCGGATCTGTTCAAAGCAAATGCTGCAGTATCACATTTAGAGATAAATGACCAACAGCAACGAGAATAGAGAGTAATTAGACTCCATAGACTGCTGTTGTAATAAGGTAATGGTAATGAGGTCATGAAATGATGCCTTCACTGACATGTTAATGCAGGACCTCTCATGGATCTGAAGCCAGCTTTAGTTATGTTTATTGTAATATAATGTTTGTTCGATTTGAATGGCACTTTGCTGCCTTCGCAACACAAGATGTACTGAATGTCAGTTGACATTTACTTCAAATAATTTGCTGTAGACACAATACATAAAGAAACAAGTTTTATTTTATTTTTATCAGAGCCCTTCTAAATCAAAACACATTTTTTCTCTGTGATCCACTTTGTGAGGGAAGTACAGAAAATAGGAATAGTCAAGTAAAAGTACTTGGTACTTTTCCACCAATGCATATTCACAACTCTGTATACTTATCTGTATACTACATATTGGACTGTATTCTTATTATACCTCCAGCTATATCATTTATTACGTCATTATGTTTTAATTTTCAGAGATTAAATTATATCTAAAAAAAATTGAGTGAAATTATGACATATACTTGCATGCCTGCAAGATGAGGAAGAATCTTGTTAAACACCTCTATGCAGAAAGCCCTAACAGGAAGTGAACATACAGAGTGCCACATTCAGAACAAAAGAGCTCTACTCTTTGTTGTTTCACAGGCATGCTAACAATAAGGGAAGGAGTCACTGAGACTTTTGACAACTTTTTGGTGGCTTTGCCTCAGGTAGGTTGGATCCTTGGGCAAGATATTGATCCCCAATTTGCTCCTGACGGCCTGGACAACCGTGTGTGAGTGTGTGTGAATGTTAATAAATCCTGAAGCCAGCCTTGTATGCCAGCCTCTGTATACATGTGTGTATATGGGTGACTGCAGACTCACGTTGTAAAGCACTTTGAGGTTTCACAAATACTGGGAAAGTAGTATATAAATGCTTTCCATTTCCCATCCATTTACTAATGATTTAGAAAATGACTGAAATTAAGGCAATGTTGCCTTGTGAATCTTTTGATTACTCAGATCTGCGACTTGTAGCAATATTTTGAAAGTTGTCGTAGGCCTTCAGCAGCATCCAGAACTACCAACTAAATGTAGATCTTTGTTTTGCAAATTACAATATCGCAGCACTGCTGCACATTGAGGTTGTCTTTGTGTTCAGTATCTTACTTTTGTCATTTGAAATGTGCCATAGAGTTTGTTCTGCCTTCTAACCTTAATTTCCATTTCCCCTGTTCTTTATTATAGAACAAACTGGCAAAGGCTCTGTATGACAACACTGCAGAGTGTGCAGATGAGCTGGCTTTCAGAAAAGGGGACATTGTCATGGTGATGGATCAAAGCGTGGCTGGGACCAGTGGATGGTGGATGTGTTCTCTTTATGGACGCCATGGGCTGGCCCCTGCAAATAGACTGCAGCTTTTACCACAAACTGGAACCACTGCAAGCTCATTAAGCCATGACACAGAAACATCCAGATTTACTGATGCTGAAACTGATGACAGTGTGCAAAATATCTACCAGATCCCATGTGTACCCCGACCATCCAGCAGCCCAGCTTATGAACGCATGGATAAGATCTACAAGGTCCCGTCCACTCATTTATCAGCTTCAAAAATTCCAGTGCAGCAGGCACTAAGGCACAGCAAAGAAGGACCTGAGGAAAACCAGGTAACAAACATTGAATTTATGTAGAAAAAAGCTAAATCCTAAATGTAGATCTTAGTCTCTCTATTTATCTGGGGTCAAAGTTAGGACTTTTCCTTGGAAGAGTTCACCCTCTTGATTAGAGAGGTAGAATGTTGCAGAAATGCAAAGCTGTGAAACCCCTGCTGGCAAAAGAGCTTACAGATGGGGACCAGGGGCCTCTCCATGGGACAGGCATGTAGCACCGGGGTCTTTATGGGCCTGTAAAAGACCAACAGACACAGACTTCAGACACTTTTAACTTCAAACAGCAGCTCATGCCGCTAGGGACCCAAAAAGACAGAAGTGTCTGTATGGCAGAAGGTGGAGAGAAATAAACTCACATGTTCACCATTTCCTCTCCCGCTCCAGGGGATTCCTGTTCCTTTCTGCAGTAGCCACCAAAGATTAAACAAGCAGCAAGGTTTCTATTATAGAGCTGCGTTAATTGGCAAAGTGTAACATAATTGGGGTTCTCCCGCACTCTCTATGGGCAAACACTGTCCACATAAATGTGTTGATCGAGAGGTCAATGAGGTAATGCAGCTTTGATCAAAGCAGCGCAAGTGTTAACAGTCAACCCTGAAGAGAGCCTGTCTTTCTGTCTGCAGCCTTCATTCTCAAGCAAGCTGTCCAGTTCTACAGGAGAGGTTTACGATGTCCCGAGCCAAGCAAGACGAGCTTCTCTTTTCAGCGTGAGCTCCTGCATTTAACACAACCAAATGCATCACATAGGGGCTTTTTGTAAATATTATGCCACTTTACTGTTATTGATATGTTCTTTTTGCAGGCATCAACCACTCCCAGACATACGCCACGGAAACCCTCCCTGATTCCAATTTCAGAGCTGGAGAAAAGATTTGATTCTCCGGAGAGTTTAAGTTGTGGCAATCCGGTAGACTCTTATGTGAGTTAAAGACATTTACAAGGATTATTGACCCTAAAATGTGCTAAATTAAAAAAGTCATTTAAAGACTTTTTTTGTCTGCATAACTGTAATAATGACAACTTTTTCCTTGTGAACAGGTGTATGCAGTTCCACCATCCTTGCCTCAGGATCCAAACTATGATATCCCTGTTCCTTCCACCACAGAAGCCCAACAAATAATGATGGGTGGATACAGCACCCTTCCCATCCCCTGCAAGCCTGAGTGGATTTATGATGTGCCAGTGGGTCCTGAGAAACTTAGTCCAACCCAAATCTCCAATGATACCATGCCCTCCAAAGCCATTTGTAGACTCTATGACACTCTTTCAGCACATCCTTGGCCCATTCAAGGAGGCATTGCAACCTCCTTGCTTTATGATATACCAAAACACAATTCACTTGACATCGTGAGTCCACCCAAAGTGTTGCCAAGGGCCCCAATTTATGACAAGCCCCCAACTCAGAGGATTGTGGAGGACATTGTTTATGCAGTTCCACCCCAGGAGGAACCTTTAACTCGAGTTCTCAATCAACCGTCCAGTGATCATATCCCATTAGAGTGCAGGGGCGACTCAAGTAATGCTCATGAATTCACAAAGGTGCGTCTGCAGCGAATGAGGAACTTTCTGGCCTGCACATCTTTCCATTACCTTCCCGGAAGTGGGGAGTCACCAGTGCAAGAGGACAATGATCAAAGTAAAACCCTGCGACTCTCCGCAGCAGACAGTCAAAGAATCAGCAGGGCCTCCAGCTCCTCCGCTAGCTCCTGTGACTCTCTGACTCTGAATTCCCCCTCTCCCGAGCCTCTGCGAGAAGTGACGCTCAGCCAGGATCAAGCCTGTCGCAAAATTCTGGACCTGCAAATTTCAATTTGCGAGGCTGTCCCCCGTCTTATGGAGTTTGTCAGCAGTCACTGGAGGAGCAAAGAACACCTGGAGAAACACCTGAAGGAAATCAAAGAAGCATCAGAGGGGATTGCATGTTCTCTTATGTGCTTCCTAAACTTTGCTTTGGATGTTAAGGGCAATGCACGCCTTTTGACCGATGCCAACCTTCAGACAAGGCTCTATAAACAGCTGTCCATTGTGGAAGACTCAGGCATGATCCTTCAACAAACAGTTAGTGCACTGAATATGACTGGCTGGACCCTGAATACACTTTGTCAGGACTCTGGGCAGGTCCAGGTACCTGATCAACTGGAGCGCTTCGTTATGGTGGCCCGCACTGTTCCAGAGGACATCAAGCGTCTGGTATCCATCATCAATGCCAATGGCAAGCTTCTGTTCAGAGCCTCACAGAAAGCTCCAGAGCCTCTCAACCCCTTAGGTCAGCTGGATATAAAGAAGAGTCCTGATGTGAGTGAACCAGGAGGGGCCTTGGTGGAGGATGACAATGACTACGTAGAGCTACAGGTAAAAACTTTTGTATCTTCTTAGTCCTCCTAAATTATAAAGTTGAGTTACCATGGTAACTGATGATGAACTTGTATCCAAAGGAAACTCAAAGCATACAGTAACTTTCATGATCGACCACTTTTGACTCAGACACAAATTGACTTTGAAAAGCAGCAGATGGAAGTGCAGAAAGAACCAAGAGATAAAGTCACATCAGACAAAGTCTATAACAATATACAGGTCAGTATCTTCTTTTTAAACAAGGGGTTTGTTCCTGTTAAATGAGCATGACCAAATTGAGAAAAATCTTTGCATCTTAGAAAATGTATTTTTTATACATTATCTATATATGTCTCCATCCAGGAATCAAAACCGTTCTTGTACTCAGATAAAGACAATGTGTGTCAATCTTTGCCTTCTTTGTTCCACTGCTTAGGCTCTTAACAAGCGTCACTCCTCTGAGTCCTGCAGCGGCACAGAAGAACATCGACCAGCCTCTGTGTCAGAGCACTGCCGGCTTTATTTTGGTGCTCTCCAGAAGGCCATCGGGGGATTTGTGGGCAGCCTCCGGGATGGTCAGCCACCAGAGAAATTCATCTCGCAGAGTAAACTGGTGATCATGGTGGGCCAGAGGCTGGTGGACACCCTGTGCAGAGAGGCCCAACGTGGAGGGTCCCCCCAGAGCCTCCTGTGTAAGAGTAACCACCTGTGTGCTCTTCTGAAGCAGCTGGCTGTGGCCACCAAGAAGGCAGCACTGCACTTCCCTGATAAGCAAGCTCTGCATGAGGCTCAAGAGTTTGCTAAAGAACTTGCCCAAAGAGCACAGCACTTTCGAAAATCGCTTGACCTCTGAACATATCAAGCACGTGGATTTGTTTGTACAGCAAAAAACATTTAGTCATCATCTCTTTTAGTTTTCATTCATGCCATATTCAACTACATTGATGCTTCACTAGCCAAAGGGTCATCACTTGAGCTAAAATTCGCCACAATTATGAATGCAGGTACTGGTTACTACAGTGGAGGAAATAATTATTCGATCCCTTGCCGATTTTGTAAGTTTACCCACTTACAAAGAAATGAACAGTCTATCATTTTAATGGTAGGTTTATTTGACTAATGAGAGACAGAATATCAAAAATAATATCCAGAAATGTACATCATATAAGAGATATCAATTAATTTGCATTTAATTGTGTGAAATAAGTATTTAATCCCCCAACGAGAATTCTCCCACAGACCAACCGGTCTGTGGGAGAATAACATACGTCCTCTTCCTTTAAGAAAGTACTCCCAATATCAACTTTGTTACCTGTATAAAAGACACCTGTCCACAGAATCAATCAATCAGATTCCAACCTCTCCACCATGGCCAGACCAAAGAGCTGTCTAAGGACCTCAGGGACAGGATTGTAGACCTGCACCAGGCTGGGACTGGCTACAAGACCATCAGAAAGCAGCTTGGTGAGAAGGAGACCACTGTTGGTGCCATTATTCAGAAATGGAAGAAACACAAAATGACCATCAGTCGCCCTCGGTCTGGGGCTCCTTTGGGGGTGTTTCTCTGCTAAGGGGACAGGACGACTTCCCTGCATCGAGGAGAGGATGTACGGGGCCATGTACCGTAAAATCTTTGCCGATAGCCTCCTTCCCTCAGCCAGGACTCTGAAAATGGGTCATGGAGGGGTCTTCCAGCAGGACAATGACCCTGAACATACGGCCAAGGCAACACAGGAGGGGCTAAAGAAGAAGCACATTTAGGTGATGGAGGGGCCTAGCCAGTCTCAAGACCTTAATCCCATAGAACATCTGTGGAGGGAGCTGAAGCTTCCAGAGGCCAAGCATCAGCCTCAACACCTGCAGGATTTGGAGAGGATCTTCAGAGAGGAGTGGACCAACATCCTTCCTGAGATGTGCACAAACCTGGAGACCAGCTACAAGAAGCGTCTGACCTCTGTGTGTCCAACAAGGGTTTCTCCAGCTATACTAAGACATGTTTTGCAAGGGGATCAAATACTTATTTCCCACAGTTAAATGCAAATCAATTATGATCTTTTATATAATGTCAATTTCTGGATTTTCTTTTTGATATTCTTACTCTCACTGTTAAATTAAACCGACCATTAAAATGATAGATTGTTCATTTCTTTGTAAGTGGGCAAACATACAAAATCTGCAAGGGATCAAATTATTATTTCCTCCACTGAAGGTAGAAAGAAAGCATCCAAAATAAGTTGCACATTTAGGATACTGTACTCAAGCCAATTTATAATGCAATTCAAATATAAAGTATAAAAAAACATTTGTATTATATAATTTACAACATTTTGTACTTGGAATATGTTTTTGTTGATGTTTTATGTATTTTATTTCTTTATTGTATAAGAGGTATACTCTTCAGGGTAATAGTTTGATACAGTATTCTTTTTATGAATATATGGAAATACTCTTAAAGAAATTTGTTAGGCATTCCCAAACATCATGTTGGCTTGGATTGATATAAAAAATAAAAAATGAGCACTTTCTATGACCTTTTGCTATTTTTTATGTTAATCATACATCAGGCATCCTCAAAGTCCGGACTCTGGTCCGGATCCGGACCGAACCACAACTGTCTCTGGACTCTGAGCAAATTATACTTTTCATATGTATTATCCAACCCGGTATCACGGCAAGACGTGAACATGTGACGATTTACCATGCTGGGAGGCGTGAAGATGTCATGATTTTGTCCCTTCAAACGTGACAGTTACACGGTATTGTTAACATGGCCCAACCAGTGGAGATATACCCGGAAATGCCAAGCAAATGCTACCCCGACGGTCGGTTGTTATTGTCAATATTAATATAATAATGATTTATTTTTTAATAGTCACACTCGATTTCGCCGATTTTCTTGTGGCCCTAGCTGGTCGACACCTCTTTTAGCAGATACAAAGGCTACATTAATGTATTAAATCGATGTTAATCCATGTGTGTGGATGTGGAATTAACGGACGTGACGTTGTGCGATTGCGTTGCCAGGCAACAGCTTCGGTTTATGTTAATTTACAAACTCTTCAACTCGAACCGTAGTTATATTTAAAAACATTTTAGAAGGCCTCACAAAATACTTTAATGTCAATTAAAATGTAAATGTGAAGGAATGTGTGTATAACAAAATACATCCGTCAAAAACAATACCGGAAACAGACAGATCCTCAGCTCGGTGATTCGATGGTTTAACCGCAATGCACGTTGGGAAATGGTGTTTATGCGATGTGAAATCCGAAAACATTTAAAAAAAAAATAATAATACTTTATTCCGAGTGTGCTTGCTTTTCTCTTTGAAAGTCATCACATAACGGCATTGTAATACACGGGTCGGCTGCATTAAATATTACATATCTGCCGTAGTTCTCTATTTATAGAGCCCTGATGAGAAGACTTCTGGACAAACAGGAAGCACTGCCGCCAAAACTGAAAACGTGACGTGGATCATAAATATATCAGCAATTAAACAACATCTTAGATTTCTTTTCACACAATACGTCTCCTTGCAGTATCAACACTAATTTGACTGACTTTCATATTTGATCCAATTGGTAGATAGGCTGTATTTACACCATAACGGTGCACAGCTGATAGAAAGGGACACCTAGTGGTTAAAGCACGTTATTGAATATTATTATTATTTTATTATTTTTCACAAAAATGAAACCATCAATAGCAAAAACAGAATTAACTGTCATTAGTAAACCACTCAAATTAAAAGATCATAAGTGGTTTTGTTTTACATATACTTTAAGGATAATAATATCAATGTAACACTGTCTATGACACTTAAAACACTGATTTGAAAAACATACAGAAAAAAATTATTCACTGCCCTTAACCTCTTACGCACCGCCCCCCCCCCCCCCCCCCCCCGGTACCGGGCGGATAAACGCGTCATTTGCAGGAAACAACGTTTAAGGAATCTTAATATTTAATAAACTATGAATGTTTTATATCCATGTAACGGGAAGAAACTCAGCTAACTGATCTTTTTAATTAAAAAAACAAAAAACAAAACAATGCTAACACTCAGTCTCTGAATTAGCCACGAGCGAAAAAATGAATGAGAATCGATGGGTACCCACATTATCACTGAATTATACGAATTTGCGACGTTATAAGCAAAAACGGTCATCAAAACAGGTGACGCTAGGTAGCTAAAAATGCTAACATTTTTACCTTGGCTCTGTAGTCTCTCCAAAGTGGTCTTCAATGGCATTAAAACGATAAAAACGCTGCTGAAGTTAATCCATAGGTTAATCCAATGTGTCTGTGTCCCTTTGAAATGATTTCTGATAATCCATGAGCAATAAAACGGATAATCCATGCTTTTACGTTTCTAGATGTCAGAGCTAGACTGTAGCTTCACTCTAATGCAAAATTACATGCGCAAAGCCCCCACCTTTTTGTTTCACAATGAGTGTGTGTGGGGGACTCCCCCTTCGATTCTATTGGCTCTAACGGTCAGAAAGAGGTGTCAACCATCAAAATCGACCAATGGGTTCCAGAGATATGGAAAAAAAAACATTTCCACCCAAATCACCTCAGAGGTGGAGTATTTTTGGCTAAACCTCTCTAAAAAGGTCAAATGTCACTTGTTTTGCATCAATCTTGATACAGGGTACTTATTATATGTTGTACTTTGGACTCCTAAAGCTTTTAGTCTACCTTACCATCATCCAAGGGTAGTTTTCACTATAAGTAAAAAAGAATATTTGGACGGACACTATAATTTACAGTTTTTTACTATGTAAAATCTGAATTTTCTTTAAAATAAAAAACATCTATATTGATTCTGACTTTTCTACATCCAACTCACAGGTTTATCATTACTTTGAGAAAAAAGATTATTAATTTAACCCTTTTAGAAGGGAAGATATGGTCATTTGTTCTGGGAATGTCATTTTCGAGCCTGAGACCTGAAAAACAGGCTCAGGGCTTAACAGGTTAAGATTTGTATTTGAGTACCCCTGCCATACATGAACCACAGTGACCTCTGTAGAAAGGCTATAAAAGGGAATATCACACACAGAGCACTATTCAGTAATGTCATCAGTTATTTATCTAAGGATCCAGGGTCTTTGGATTTTAACCCGTTATCAAGAGTAAAGGTTAGGATATCAATAAATCAATCACATTTATTTATAAAGCACATTTAAAAACAACCCACTTTGACCAAAGTGCTGTACAGAACAGAGCAGGTAGCTGACACTACCTTCAGATAAATAGATAAGTAAGTACAAATATAAAAATAGGTCATATGCACAACAAACATAGGCACAGGCACAATCAGCCAGATATGGAGGAGTCAAACACTAGAGAGTAAAAGTGTGTTTTTAACCTGGATTTAAAACAATCAATGGAGGGGGCCGATCTGATAGGGAGGGGGATACTGGAGAGAGGCCAGAATGGGGGTAATATGGACCCTCTTCCGGCTACCTGTGAGGAGCCTGGCTGCGGCATTCTGGACCAGTTGCAGGCGGGACAGGGATGACTGACAGATCCCATTATACAGGGAGTTGCAGTAGTCTAAGCGGGATGAATTGAAGGCATGGATGACTTTCTCTAGATCTTTAGAAGACAGAAACGGCTTGATTTTGGCGATGGTTCGAAGCTGGAAAAAACTGGCTTTAACTACTGCATTGACCTGTTTGTCAAACTTAATGGCAGAGTCAAATATAACACCAAGGTTTTTGACATGGGGTTTGACAAGGGCGGACAGGTTGCCAAGACTGTTAATAAATGCTTTAAGGGATTCAGGGGGGCCGAAAAGGACAACTTCCGACTTGCTTTCATTTAGCTGCAAGTAGTTTTGTGCCATCCAACCCTTAATTTCCTCAAGGCAGTTCATGAGGTTCTTAATATTGGACTGGTCGTGTGTTTTCAGGGGGAGATAGAGCTGTATGTCATCCGCATAACAGTGGAAGGAAATATTATATTTTTGCATGATTTTGCCCAGAGGAAGCATGTAAATAGAGAACAGAATAGGACCTAGGATGGAGCCTTGTGGGACACCGCAGGGGAGACTAGCCAGGGGGAAGAAAAAATGCCCATGTTGATGGAGAAGCTTCTGTTTTTGAGGTAAGATGTGAACCAGTCTAGGGCAGTACCATCAACTCCCACTGCGTAGTGGAGGCGGTGTAATAAGATGTCATGATCTACTGTATCGAATGCCGCACTGAGGTCAAGAGGAATCAGGATCGCACAGTTACCAGAGTCAGCAGAGAGGAGCAGGTCATTGTACACTTTCAACAAGGCAGACTCTGTGCTATGGTGGGGCCTAAAACCTGATTGAAATCGTTCCAAGATCTTATTTTGGTGTAGGTAGGGCTGCAGTTGACTGAAAATAACCTTTTCAAGAACCTTTGAAAGGAAAGGAAGTGTAGATATAGGTTGGTAGTTACTAGGCAGGATGGGGTCTAAATTGTTTTTTTTCAGGTGGGGCGTGACCACTTCATGCTTGAAGCAGGTTGGAACGGTACCAGTTGACAGAGAGCTGTTAATTATGGAGAGGAGGCTGGGGCCACTAGTGTCAAAGACATCCTTCAGAAGGGCAGTGGGGACCCAGTCAAGAGGGCAGGTTGAAGGTTTCATGGTGGAAACAATCTGTGTAAGGGAGGGTAGTGTAATGGGTTTAAAGCAGTCCAGTTTGGAGGAACAGACTAGCGGGACGGCTAGGTCACAGATGGGGGGGCTGATGTTCATTCTAATATCCTCAACTTCTAATTCTTCACTCTTAGCAGGAGACATGTCTAAGCTGGTACTGGGGGCGGGCGGATGATAGAGTTAATGGTACTGAATAATACCTTGGGATTTTGGGAGTTGTTTGAAATTAGGTTGGAAAAGTATTGTACCCTTGCAGCCTTAACTGCTCCCTGATATTTGAGAAGATTGTTCCTCAGCATTTCAAAGGAAATTTGAAGCTTATCACACTTCCACTTCCGTTCTGATTTTCTGCACTTCCTCCTTAGGGCTCTGGTAGTGTCATTAAGCCAGGGCAAAGCTTTAGGTTTAGGCTTTTTCAATTTAAGGGGAGCAACAGAATTCAGGATTGAAGAGCAGGTGGTGTTAAATAAGGAGGTAAGTTATTCAGTGCTGAGATGGGGAGGAGAAGCTTCAATAGTGCAGATATTTGGAGCAGCTTTGAGAGCCTCAGAGAACTTAATGGCAGTCAATGAGTTAATGTAGCGAGAGCAACGTTCAGGAAGGTGAGGTTTAGCTGGAGAAAAAGGCAGAGATGCATCAAAATTAACAGAACTATGATCCGACAGACAAGCATCAGTTATTTTCACGTTGCCAAGGTTTCCGTCACCATCAGGAAATCCGATCCACGGTCAGTAGAGGAGAGGAGATTTTGGAAGACTACACTGCCGCATTTCACAGAGAGCCCCGCGGAGATCCCACGGTGACTATGTCCGTGTCTGGGACAATCGGCGGGAGAAAGGCATACCCGGGCCGTTTCTCAATGTCGAGTATACCTGCTGCAGAGCCACTATTTCAAGTATACTACGTCATCGATGGGCGCCGAAGGACTGTTTAAATGCATGTTAAATGCCCAGCATTCGGCGCCACTCGATGACGTAGTATACTTGAAATAGTGGCTCTGCAGCAAGTTACTTGACATTGAGAAACGGCCCCGGTCTCGATGGAGCGCCGTGGAATGGAGCAACACAGCCGACCAGGTCCAGCATCGTTGGGCTGGAAAGAGTAGGCCGGTGCCGAGCGAGAGTGGACAGGATTCCTCTACTTAACCGAGGCACCTGCACGCTTACTCCGCCTCCTAGCTCGTTTGCTACGGTGATAGCCGGAGGGTTCATAAAAACATGTACTTACTCAATATCAAGCCACGATTATTGTTTTTATTTTAAATCGTATAATGTCTGACGTTTTTTGCCGTCCGTGAGGAAAATAAATGGAGCTCAGACTCAGAGCCTCAGAATACTGAAATCTATATTTTTTCAATATTTTTTTCCTTCTAATTTATTATTCTTTTCTAAATAACACACTGTTATTTACTCAACAATAACACACAATTATCCTTGTTTTTATTTATTTGTTTAATTCTATAATCTCTGGCTTTTTTGGCGTTCGTCAGGAACTGAATTTTAAAATAAAATAACCGGAAACAGACGTAGGCCTATATGGGACATTTCGAGCATCATTGCGATACACACCCACTGAACTGATTACCCAAGATCCTCAGCTATGGTTTAAGCTCGGTGATTGGATGTTTTAGCCGCAATGTACATTGGGATATAGTGTTAATGCGATATGAAATCTAAAAAAACATTTCGGAGTTTAGGATGGCCAAAGACATTACACTACCCATAATCCTCAACTATCGTTTGGGACTACAGTCCCTTTGCTTGAAAAACCCTGTGATTAATCTTCAAGCTCTGGGATTGGATGTTGGAGTGGCAGTGCGCCAAGGTTACGCCGAGCGTCGAACAGCTCTTTGAAATGGAACGAAACCACGGCAGACTATCCAAAACTGGACTCGAACAGGACCACAGGTACACATAGCATACAATACCATAATAACTTTTTATTATTAGTGTAGGACACTTATGTATGTATAACATCTGAAGATGTGTAGTTTTATTCATGTTTTCACATACTTTTACAGGATATTGCTATACTATTTCACATGTTTTACTTCTACACATTAATATCTGATTTATAAAACATCACAGACAGAAAGGTATATCCGTCATTTAATGGTAAGCTATTGGAATTCTGATTCCATAGATGTGTCTCCCATCACCCAAATCCCCTGACTATTCTCTCAACTCAGTATTTACATTCTTATAATCAAAGAAAAAAGTCCTTTTATATCAGCTGTGCTACACTATGGTGTAAATATAGCCTATCTACCAATTGGATCAAATATAAAAGTCAGCCGAATTAATGTTGATACTGCAAGGAGACGTTTTGTGGGAAGAGAAATTGAAGATTTATTGGGAAGATTAATTGCTGATATATTTATGATCCACGTCACATATTCCGTTTCGGTGGCAGTTCTTCCAGTTTGTCTAGAAGTCTTCTAACCAGGGCTCTATAAATAGAGAACTACGGCAGATGTGTAATATTTAATGCAGCCGAACCGTGTATTACAATGCTGTTATGTGATGACTTGTGAAGAGAAAAGCAAGTACACTCGGATTAAAGTATTATTTTCTTTTTTTAAAAAGGTTTTTCGGATTTCATATTGCATTATATATATATATATATATATATATATATATATATATATATATATATATATATATATATATATATATATATATATATATATATATGTGCATTGCGGCTAAACAATCCAATCACCGAGCTTAAACCATAGCTGAGGATCTTGGGTAATCAGTTCAGTGGGTGTGTATCTGTTTCCGGTTCTGAGGCTCTGAGCCCCATTTATTTTCCTCGCGGACGGCAAAAAAAGTCCGACATTATACGATTATATAGATAAAAACAATAATCGTGGCTGATATCGAGTAATAACATGTTTTTATGAACCTTACAGCTTCCGGTCTTCCAAGACCCGACCGGACAAAAAGACGTGGTGCAGGTGTTACCGTTTAACTGGTGACGCGGGGGAACTCGTGACGTTCTATAACGGTAGGAATGTGTCAGGGGCGTGTACTTAGAGGAGCCACGAATAACCAGGAAATACACATTTCGATCGCTTCTTCTGTTGTTTACATTTATCTTTTGGTATATTTGGCTCCATAGGAAAACTTTGATGCACATTCAGTACCAGTGTGTGAGGTTGTGGTTGCGATGTCGATATCCGGACGCGTACAGCGAGGACTACAAAATGACAATGAGGTGACTGGGGATGTCTGTTCAAAACATTGCAAACGTGAATAAATCATTTCAAATATATATTTGTCTCCGACTTTCATTTGTACATCGTTGTTAATGTGATGTTTAGTAGCTTTGATAGCTGTCCATACCTTCAGACAGCCTAAAAGTAAGACACAAGTTGTTTACTCACAGCCCGAATGCAGCATCGAGATCCGTGGCAAGCTGTGATCCTCTCCGATTAAGTTGTGACAGGACTTCTGTAGCTATTCTCCAGCGAGCAAGGTTTTTATTAAATACCTCCATCCCTCTCATCACAACAAGACTCTACACTCTACACAAAAATACAACATAAATGAAAATAACCTTGCTGGATAGCTTAGAATTAAACAAACAATCTTCCATGGCTATGTCACAGTAACGGGTAAACCACAGAAAAGTCGAGCGGGACACAAGTTGAATCCATATAATGAAATTGTTATTTTATATGTATATACATATATATATTATGGATGGGAACAATTAATCGAATATTCGAAATTATTTAGGTATTCGAATAATTATTCAGGTATTCGAATATGAGTTATGAATATCTTTATTAATTTTTTTTTTTTGGGAGGGATGCCTAAGTTGATTACATATTATCAAATTGAATAATTCAATGTATACACAGTGCCATAGCTAAATGTGTTAGGTGATGTCTAAAGGTGTGTTTTTCTCCGCTCACCGGTCCCTCACAGCGGGCAGAGCTGCAGGTGCTGATCTCTCTCTCCCGCGTCCGGTACTTCACTCGCGTTTATGTCCAAATCCATCAGATCTAGCTAGTTCTAGCTAATGATATGGCTGCTGCCCCTCCCTACACGCAGATCACACAGACTCATACCTCATATTATGCTTATAACAGTTCATGAGCGTGCTCCCCCGCCCGTCAACACTCACGACACATGAGTGGCCAGCCTAAACAACAATAAGCGCTCCTTGGCAACCGTGTGTGGCGGCAAAGTCCAAAAATATTTTGACATGAGAGATTTAGTTTTGCCGCTATTCAACATATTTTACCGGTCATAGTCGGGTGATTATTTACACTCTAACGGAGAGTCCTACAGAACAGACATGGCGTCAAAAAAGAGTAATGTGTGGAAATATTTCGACCAGGTTAGTGAGTGCGGTGTAGAGTGCAAACTATGCCAAGTTAAACTCGTGTATCATAAGTCAACTAGCTCAATGCTCAACCACTTAAAATTAAAACATAAAACATTGAGTTTGGAGCCCGAGAGTGAAAGACAGGAGCAGCCACTCATCACCTCCTTCACCAGCGCAAGACGGCACTGTAACCCCGCAAGAAGAGAGAGAATTACAGCCCTCATTACCCGAATGATAACCAAGGACATGCTACCACTGAGCTTCGTTGAGGGAGAGGGGTTCCGAGAACTCATGAACTTTGTTGAACCGGAGTATAGGGTGCCCACCCGTAAGACTATCGTTTCCAGGGTTGAACAAAAATACGAAGAGGGTGTGAAAAAGCTGAAAATGGACATTAGTCAATCAGGAAAAGTAGCCATCACCACCGATTCATGGACCGCTCTCACAACAGAATCATACACGACCATCACCTGCCACTACATCACTGATGACTGGGAGATGAAAAGTGCTGTGTTACAGACACGCAGTTCAGACGAACGACACACAGCACAGAACATAGCAGCTCAGCTACAAGCTGCTGCTGAAGAGTGGGGTTTAACGGATAAAATCACCGCATGTGTCCATGATAATGCCAGTAACATGGTGCTTGCTAATCGCACAATTGCAGACTGGGAGTCGGTACCCTGCTACGCTCATACGCTTCAGCTAGCCATCAACGATGGATTTAAAGTGGGCAGTGTGCATCGGGTTGTGGCAGCTTGTGGGAGACTGGTGTCACATTTTCATCACAGCACTGTAGCCACCGCTGGCCTGAAGAAAAAACAAGACGCGCAAAATCTCCCCAAACATAAACTCATTCAGTACTCTCGTACGAGATGGAACTCGATTTGTGATATGTTTGAAAGGCTACACGAGCAGAGATGGGCAGTGTCTGCCACCCTTTCGGACAGGACCATTACAAAACTGAACGACGCAAGGACCCTGGAACTCACAGATCAGAACTGGCAGGTTATCGAAGACATTCTGCCCGCACTCCAGTCTCTCAAGTGCGCAACCACAGCACTTTGCAGCGAGACCCATGTATGCATCAGCTTGGAACAGCCTGTAACAAACAGCCTGTTGACAAGGCACCTAATGTCCATCCCTGGAGAGTCACGAGTGGTTTGCGAGTTCAAGGAGGCTGTTGCAACCTCACTGAGAAAGCGCATAATCCCAGAATCAGACGACACCTCAGCAGCAGCCAATGCAGGTAATTAATTTGTAATAATTAGTAAGAAAGAATATTTAATTGAATCGACAATATTAGGCATAAATAATAAATATCCCTAAATATTTGATATTTCTATTTCCCTGATAGGCAAGAAGCCTGTATATATAGCAAGTGCGCTGGATCCCCGACACAAACACCTGCGTTTTGTAGCGCAGACTCTCCGCTCGGAGATCGTGAAAAACCTGTCTGAAATGTTTAGGCGAGTGCCCGACAGGAGGACCAGTGCTACCACCAATGATACCAGAGTTAGTGGCCATGAGGCTGAGGGCACCAGCACAGCCACAGAGTCAGACAGCGAGAACCAGCCGGCCCGAGCTGCAGCAACGACCGGCGCCGACACACGGGCCGTGTCGTTAAACACCCTGTTTGGGGAGGACTACTTCACTCAAGACCCAGACCATAATGAAGTGGAACTCTATTTCAATGAGCCGTGCATCCCACCACAGGAAAACCCACTACAGTGGTGGAGGAAAAATGAAGGACGGTACAGAAAACTCAGTGTCCTGGCGAAGGAATACCTTGCTATACCCGCAACCTCCGTTCCAGCTGAGAGGGTCTTCTCTACAGCTGGCCTGATTGTGAATCGCCTCCGCACCCGCCTCTCCCCTGAGCATGTAGACATGCTCATATTCTTAAACAAGAATGAGTAGCCTATTGAATAGCTGCATTCTGTGCATAGGCCCTGTTATAGGTTTTTGATGTTTTAAGCATGAAAGCTGTAGGCCTATAGCTGTCAAACAGTTTAATACATTTGACAAATTCGACTTGGTTTCTATACTTATTTGAACATGTATTTATTTATTTATAAAAAGTATTAAAAAAAAAAAGTTTACCCAATTTTTTTTTTATAGGATATGTACATTCCGGTTAACCGGTTAACCGTTTTTTTGGGGGTCGAATATTCGAATATACATTTGCTTTCAAATTCCCATCCCTAATATATATATATATATATATATATATATATATATATATACACATGCTATATATATTTATATTTATTTCTATCCTAGATTGTCTAGGCTATATAAACCGGAGGAAGTGTCACAACTTTCTTGGTTTGTGAGTATCGAGAGAGATTGATAGCGAGAGAGATAGATAGATAGCGAGATAGATAGCGAGACAGAGACATATAGAGATAGAGATAGAGATACTATAGAGAAAGATAGAGAAAGATCGGCTGTGCGTAAGTGAGTAGTGATAGAGTGTTTGCCCTTGTGAGTGTGAGTGTGAGTGTGTGTGTGTGTGTGTGTGTGTGTGTGTGTGTGTGTGTGTGTGTGTGTGTGTGTGTGTGTGTGTGTGTGTGTGTGTGTGTGTGTGTGTGTGTGTTGGAGGGAGAGCTAGCTGTAGGGCTAAACAGGAGGGGATGGATTCAGAAGTTGTAAAAAAACTGATGGATTTTTTGATCCACAACATTTATCCTGATGGCTTGAATAGAACACAGAGGTTTATTATCAAGCGAAGAGCAGAGACATTCAGGATTATAGGTAACAATGTCAGACATGTGGTCTTCAGAACATCATCTGCTATGATAACACTCTCAATACATGTATAATTATGACATTTCAATACCAGATGGGGAACTGCACTACATATGCAGGAGGAAAACATTTTTTGCAGAGCACATCGCCAAGGTCGTGGTGTCAGCCAAAGAAGCCAATGATCTCTTTGAGGAATTCCATGATAGCCACATTGGTGGACATTTTGGAAGGGAAAAAACACATCAGGCTATAATTCAAAGATATTATTGGCCTGGCATGGAGGAGGATATCCGCAAGTGGGTGAGTTCAAAATAATGAGGTAAATTACACATTATGGTACAAAAGTGCAACACAGAAAAGTTTAGTGTGTTTTTTGGTTCAGGTTCTTCAGTGTCCCCAGTGCCAGTCAAAGAGGGCCTTTATCAAAGAGAAGGTCGAGTACACTCCTATAGAGGTACAAGGAAACATTTGAAGACAGTTTCAGCTTTCAAACATGTCAACAGTAATGTACTGCAATGCTCATGTGTATTTTTTTCATCTCAGGTAACAGAGCCTCTGGAGCTTGTCGGGATGGACCTAGTGGGGAAACTCACAGTAACCGATGGTGGCAATCAATACATTTGTGTCATGGTTGATTATTACACCAAATGGGCAGAGGCATACCCACTTAAAAATAAAACAGCAGATGAGGTGACCAAGTGTATTATTGATTTATTTTACAAATTTGGTGCACCTAAAAGACTGCTAACAGATCAAGGCGGGGAATTTTGTAATAAGGTACTACTTTGAAGAATTATGACTCCCCATTATGTAACTGTGCTATGCTAACAAACTTATTTCCTGTTTGTCCCAATGTTCACTTCAAGGTCAACTATAACCTTTGTGAGAGGCTTGGCATCAAAAGAAGCCTGTGCTCGCCATACCACCCACAAACCAATGGGCTGGTAGAAAAATTAAATGGCACAATACAAAGGTATATTTGTTCATAGAATAACAAACATTACTGTTCCTATATTAACTAATCAGAATTGATACCTAAAACAACAAGAGTAAATAAATCAGCAGCTTCATCATATATTAGAAACCAATTTCTGTTCGACCTTCTTGTGTTTGTACTTTACCTGAATTTAGGTCCCTGAACAAACTGGTGGCAGGTCAGCCGAAAGTATGGGACCAACTCCTTCAAGGGACGATGTTTGCTCTACGGACTAAGCCTCAGTTGACCACAAAATTCAGTCCTTACTATCTCATGTTTGGGAGGGAGGCGAGGTACCCGTCAGAGGTGCCCGAGAAGTACGAAGTAAGATCTGCTAATGTTCTCATCCTTTAGAATGTTTTTTATTTCAAACATCTATGTTTTCTCTACATTCTAATGGTTTTCTGTGGCAGATAACAGAAGACAAAGTCCGTAGCTTGGTGGAAAGAGAGGAACTCTTCGAGGGACTCAAAAGACAGGAGGCAGTTTTCAAAGAGGTGGACACCAACATTAAAAAAAGCCAAGAGAAGGTCCGCAAAAGGAAACTCGACCATGGGCAAGTCGACCATTTTAAAGTGGGGGATTTAGTTTTAAAAAGGAACAAACGTTTAGAACAAAGAAAAGGGGGAAAGCTGGAGCCAGACATGTTGGGACCATACCGGATTGTCACAATTGAGGGGAAAATAGCGGACATTGGGGCAGACAAGGGTGAAAAGACAATGCAAATAAACATTGACCATCTGTCACATTATGTCACACCAGAGGAGAGGATCCCTGCTAAAATAAAAAAAGTGTTGGATCCTTCTCGTCTGGCTGGTCCACTGACATCCACCTCCACACCCACACCCACCTCCACCTCCACACCCACACCCACATCCACCTCCACCTCCACCTCCACATCCACACCCACATCCACCTCCACCTCCACCTCCACATCCACCTCCACATCCACCTCCACAACCACCTCCACATCCACCAAGAGCATGGCTCCGTCTGATGAAGAGACTTGTAAGTAAACTGACACAAAGTACACCTCAAAGTATGCATTTCATTAATAACTGACATGTTTTCTTTTTACAGTAATCCGAGACATATGGGCAGGGAGGAGGAAGGAGACGCTGTGGGCCAAGTATGGCCCATACAAGGTCTACAGTGAAGATCTTTTGGTCTTGGCCCCGGGAAAGGAGTTGGAGGGAGAAGTAAGCCTACTTTCTAAGAAAAATGTACGTATGCAAACTGATAATTCTCTAGCAAATTGGTTAAAAAGATACTGTTGTATTTATAGATTGTGAATGCCTATCTGTCGTGGATTGGGGCCAAAGCTGGGGTATTCATTTTTGATTCCTATTTGATGACTTCCCTCTGGCAAGGAACCCACAAGGGAGGGTTAAGAAAGGTGAGTGGAGTAGGACTAGAAATAAGTGTTTATTTGAACATATGTACTGATGTATGTACAAATATTTTTCAGTTGGACTTGTCAAAACATGAGGTGGCAGCCGGAGCTGTCTGTGACGGGGCACACTGGACCCTCATTGTAAGTAATCTAAAATGTTAATGGTCAAGACATTTTTATTTATTTAACACTTTAATACTTTCTTTGCACTTCCATAGATCATGTATCTGAACGAGAACCGGTCACTGTTCTTGGACCCATTCGGGGCCAAGGAAAAGCAGTTAAGCAGATGTAAAGATTTAACAAGGTGAATAAAATATAAGCTCTAATGTGTTTACTAGACATATTCATGATTTTGGATTATATTAAGGGGGAGCAACACAAAGCCACATAAATCATTTTCCTGATTACTACTGTTTACTTGAATACCATTAGATTGTCATGTGTGAACATTCAGCTCTTCTTGACTTATAAAAGTATCTTACTTGGGCTTATATATAAAACCCAATCTATCTGTTTCCTGTGTAGATCGCTGGTCCGGAAAAAAAGACCTTCGGTTGGGAGATGGGCCTGCTCAACCATCACTCACCCTATCCAGCAGGATTCCACTTCATGCGGTGTGTTCATTTGCAAGATAACATTTACTCATGTGTATATATATATATATATATATATATATATATATAACCATCTGTAATTTAAAAAAAAATACGAAGATACTAATCACAGACCTTTTTAAGCTTGCAGAGCAAATACTACTCAAAAAAAAGGTCCAGTACCCAGTGGACCTGGAAGGAGTGGCCTCAATGAGGTTCCAGATGGCAATGGCTCTTGTGAAAAACTCAGGTATAAAGGACTAGACCAGGGAAACAGAAATATTGTGTCTTGTTTGGCATTTCACTACCTTAATGCCTGTATTTCTTATCTTTTTCTTTGTTTTTACAGATGACCTATCCCAGCTGTGTCGGGCCTGTGGGGAACTTAACTCAGGGCCTAAGGATGACCAATGGGTAAGAAGTTGTATTAATTTCCAGACCAACATTTGTCTGGAAGACTGGGATACACCCTTGATTGGTTACCTCTACATCACTGGGTGAACACTCACTATAACAGGTATTGAAAATGTTTACGTTAATTCACCAAACTTGCATGTCTTTGCACTATGGGAGGACACTGGAGCAGTTGAAGAAACTTCTGAGCACGGACTCTAAACAGAAAGGATAACAGCCTATACATTGCTTGTTTAATTAAATGTAAACAACTTTATTACTGCTTACTCTGGATGAGTGATGTTAACCTTACAAAAAAGGTTTGTCAATATTCTAACATGTGTTTTTTCTGTTTCTTTTAAGATTGAGTGCACTGGGTGCACTCTGTGGTACCACATGACATGTGTTCGGGAGCCATCTGTAAACGACGATTATTTTTGCAAAGCCTGCACATTTTAGACACACACACATCGGTTTTTATTTCTGTTGGGAAATACATTGATGATTGTTGATTTGATTTGAATGTAGGCTACTCTTCCAATATCAGAGTAACATTACATGTTACTTGTTAGATGCTTTTATCCAAAGCGACTTACATACTCAATACTGTGGACAATCCCCACAACATGATAACAAAGGTATCCCAACTTTAGCTGTATACATGACAGGATATATGATTACCTAGAAAGTGTAGTAAACGACAAGTCAAAATCGAAGGATCCAATGTGTTTTTAAACGGAGCAGAATTAGAACTAGTCCCCCACTTCAAGTATCTTGGAGTCATAATGGACTCGAACTAGACTTTTACGAAACATATTAAGAAAGTATCCAATACCATTAAATTCAACTTGCAACATTTTAAACAAATGTGACCTTTCTTAACTGTCAATGCTGCAAAGTCATACCTCCACTGTATGATTCTATCCCACATTGAATACTGTTTTACAAACTGGTCGTTTGCTTGTGCCACAAACCCGAAACCCATAGAACAGCTTTACAAGAGAGCTATCAAGGTGTTTGACAGAAAGCCTTATTCATACCACCACTGTACCATCCTTGAGAAACACAATTTCTTGAGTTTTGACAATTTTAAGTCTTTTAAAAGTATGTGTTTTATTTATAAATGTTTACATGGACTGACCCCCCCTCCCTTAGGGGAATTCATCCACAAAAAACACACTGGACGCTGCACTAGGTCAGAAACCAGAGGAGACTGTGAGGTCCACCGCAGACGGACCACTTTTGGACAAAATGTCCTCTCCGTTAATAGCAGCTCATTCTGGAACAGCCTCCCAACTGAGATACGGGATTGTCCCACTCTCAATAGTTTTAAAGGTCAACTCAAAGAATGTTTAAGAAACAAACAAACGTGCAATCACCGCTAAATGCACTTTAACACAGGGGTATCTCCTCTTGCACTTTATGTAGCACTTTTATCTTCTCTTGCACTTTATATGTCGTTGCTGCTATATTGTACTGCCATGTGGTAAATACTTGTGTATGCTGCTTTTGCACTTTTTGCATATCATGTATTTTGTTTTTGCTATGTTTGTAAAATGTAATTTTCTTAAATGTTTTATGTGAGGGACTGCGGATGGAAATTAGCTCAAAGCTAAATCTGGCACTGTTACGCTTGATACATTTTAATGTTTTAAGTGTTCATTACTGTGCATTGTCCCTGCTAAATAAACAATTAAATAAATAGAAGAGCATCAGGACTGTTTTACATTACATTACATGTTACTTGTTAGACGCTTTTATCCAAAGCGAGTTACATACTCAATACTGTGGACAATCCCCACAGGAGCAATTTGGGGTGAAGTGTCCCTGATCCGAACACCAACGCACTAACCCACATGCCTCCCTTTAGGCATATGATAGCTATGTGATTAACATGATGATTCAGCCTCTATGGAGATAGATGACAAGCATGATCATTTCTGACGTGGAGCTAATCTGAAGTAAACATTGAATACTGCTTTATATTCCTCCATCTTGTGACTGTGTAACTCCCTCTCTTGGATATCAGCATGTGAAGGACACTGTTCAGGAACTAGTTGATGCTCTGTATGTGATGACTACTTCCATTCTGGAGAGGATCACAAATACATGGATCCTGAGATTGAAGCTCAAGCTGGTGAAAAGTGATATTTTTCCAACAATTTCCAATAAATGTTATTCTGAAACATAACTATCACTGTTGTCTTTCCTTCTATAACACTGATGTAGGCCAAGAAAAACTTTGCATTGCATAATATCTAAACTTACATTTGGGCACTTTAAATGTAGCCAAAAATATGTGAAGCTGGTGCTTAGCCCACCACAACGTGCATAGTTGCAACTTAGGCAGTTAGTTAAGCATTTTATATCAGTGGGTCCTAATGGTGCAAGACGGGGAAGGCAGACATAATTGCTTAAACATATAGGCTTAACCCTTTAATTGCCAGACCAAGAAAAAATCTATGGAACAATTATTTGTTTGCATTTTTTTATCAAATGGGACACAAACTACCACAAACTACTTTTTTTTTGACTGACTACACAGTTGTGTTTTTATGAGCCTCAACCAACTGGTCGTGCTGGCGTTTTATGGTAAAAGTGCATTTTCAACAATCATCTACAGTATTTGTATGCATATATATAGCATGTATATATATATAGCATGTATATATATATATATATATATATATATATATACACATATAAAATAACAATTTCATTATATGGATTCAACTTGCTCGACTTTTCTGTGGTTTACCCGTTACTGTGACATATCAGCCATGGAAGATTGTTTGTTTCATTCTAAGCTATCCAGCAAGGTTATTTTCATTTATGTTGTATTTTTTCTGCACAGTGTAGAGTCTTGTTGTGATGAGAGGGATGGAGGTATTTAATAAAAACCTTGCTCGCTGGAGAATAGCTACAGAAGTCCTGTCACAACTTAATCGGAGAGGATCACAGCTTGCCACGGATCTCGATGCTGCATTCGGGCTGTGAGTAAACAACTTGTGTCTTACATTTAGGCTGTCTGAAGGTATGGACAGCTATCAAAGCTACTAAACATCACATTAACAACGATGTACAAATGAAAGTCGGAGACAAATATATATTTGAAATGATTTATTCACGTTTGCAATGTTTTGAACAGACATCCCCAGTCACCTCATTGTCATTTTGTAGTCCTCGCTGTACGCGTCCGGATATCGGCATCGCAACCACAACCTCACACACTGGTACTGAATGTGCATCAAAGTTTTCCTATGGAGCCAAATATACCAAAAGATAAATGTAAACAACAGAAGAAGCGATCGAAATGTGCATTTCCTGGTTATTCGTGGCTCCTCAAAGTACACGCCCCTGACACATTCCTACCGTTATAGAACGTCACGAGTTCCCCCGCGTCACCAGTTAAACGGTAACACAGGCACGAAACACACTACCAATAGAAATACATTGCTTTTAAAATCGTTCTGTGTGACACGAAAAAAAGGGGAAAATCGTGTTGGTGACCACGAATCAATAGATTAAATGTAGAGACTATAACACGAAATGCCGTGAGACTGGGTTGTATATTGGCTACCTAGCTTACTTTGTCTTCTTCATCAGCCAGCATCCTTGGTGAGAACATTATCACGGCTTTGAGGGAAACAGGTGAGACCAGAGCGACGGACTCATAATCGCCATGATAATAGGAGGACTACCAGACACCTTTAAGCCACTGGCTGTTCATGTAATGCAGAATTAAGATAACGTTACATTCTGTTGATTCTCTCGCGTCCAGGAGGAAGTTAAAATAAATAAGAGACAATGGAGTCTCTGAAAAGGGTCAAATTGGTTACTTTAATTAAGTAGCGTGGTAATGAAACAAACAGGAGTAGTGGAGACATCAGCTGTTGTCTCGAAGTTGCGGCCGTGGAAAAGAGACCCCGAACACGTTGGTTCTCCCCGCTTGTATCTCTCCTTCGCTCCTCCTCTCTCGGGGCTGTGACGTGGGGGTCCGCCCTCCTTTCTCCAATGTCCGATATCGCGCATAACAGAGGATTTGGTAACACTTTATTTTGATAGTCCATAGTTAACACTCTATAAGTCATCAGTTGATATTCAACAGACATTCAACAACACTGTTTCAACAGACAAGTAACATGCATTCAACTAACTGCCAGTAGAATATAAGGTACATCTCAAGGTTGATTTATAGATTGTACAAAAAGTGTCTGTTGACTGTCAACATGTTTTTTGCAACAGGTTATTAACCGATATTCAACGTTACTATCTGTAGATTGTGTCAACATCTTCAAAATTGACAATCAACTACTCAAAATCTATCTGTCAGTTGAAAGTCAACAGGGTCATGTCGACTATCTGTTGATAATCTGTTGAGAGTCAAGATGTCAACTAAAGATTACATTAACCATTAGTTGATGATCAACAGATAAGCAACTAAAGTTCAGTTGACTATTACATTAAGCATTAGTTGACGATCAACAGATAAGCAACTAAAGTTCAGTTGACTATTACATTAAGCATTAGTTGATGATCAACAGATAAGCAACTAAAGTTCAGTTGACTATTACATTAAGCATTAGTTGATGATCAACAGATAAGTAACTTTAGAGTTTAGTTGACTATTACATTAACCATTAGTTGACGATCAACAGATAAGTAACTTTAGAGTTTAGTTGACTATTACATTAACCATTAATTGATGATCAACAGATAAGTAACTTTAGAGTTTAGTTGACTATTACATTAACCATTAATTGATGATCAACAGATAAGTAACTTTAGAGTTTAGTTGACTATTACATTAACCATTAATTGATGATCAACAGATAAGTAACTTTAGAGTTTAGTTGACTATTACATTAAGCATTAGTTGATGATCAACAGATAAGTAACTTTAGAGTTTAGTTGACTATCTGTTGATTGTCAACTAATCTAGAGTTGACTATCAGTATAATTTTAGTAGGTTCTCCACTAAGCGTTTGTAGGCATGTGTTAGGACTATCCAATTAAAGTGAAAAACAGTTGAGAACAGTAGAAAGTCTATAACCTATCAACAGAACACATACAGTCATCCACTAATTATATGCAACAGACATGGGAATAAAGCGAAATCTTTTGCACAACTGATCACGAACACTGGATAACTGAAGTCAATACCAGGCTATAAAGCACAGTAGAACAAACACTATACACAGCATATCAGAGAAAGAAAGCTATTTTATTTTAATAATACACTACAAGTAAAAACACTGAACAGTTGTGAACCACATTCAATCCTACTAAAATCCTACATCTAAACGTAATTATTAACAGGTCGCAAAAATAGAATGCAAAAATAGAATACAAAAAGGCTTAACAGTTTGCCTAAAACTGCAGGGCATGGTAGTTTTTCTCACTTTGGGATTGACCATACACAGCATATCAGAGAAAGAAAGCTTTTTTGTTTTAAGAATATACTACAAGTAAAAAAAACTGAACAGTTGTGAAATGGTAAAAAATAAAGTTTGAAACACATTATCTACCAGCTGGTAGTCAATACCAGGCAAACGAAAAAAAATCACTGCACTGCAGATTTGTACAGTTTAATAACTATAAATACAATTTTATTTTGCTGTGTTCAGGACGTTTATGGGCGTCAGCAAAGAGCCTTTGGGCCCTATGTGTGGGTCTAACCCCCAGCCAATTACCAGGGTGTAAAGCTCGATCAGTTAACAACACTAATTAGGCTACAGAAAGGTCCTAAACTTATCTGTGGTTACCATTCCCTATGTCCTTGATAAGTCTTCCAAGTACACCATGTTTATAGGTTCTTGCTAACCAGTAGGTCCACTCTATGAAGGAGAGCTGTTTTTTTAAGGTTTTCTCAGAACGATTCCCCCGCATACGCCAAACTTCCCTCTTGTATGTCTGCCATGCTCTCTCAATATTTTGTGTATGTAGTCCTGTTTGTGGATCAACATAATTCTGGCTGTGGTTGACCCTGACATGCCTGTAGCCCTCCTGGGAAAGACTGGCATATGCTCTCCACTCATCACTCACAACATGACTTTGAGGCTTGACATGCTTCTTGATGATGGGAACAAGGGTCTCCTTGTTTCTTCTCTTTACAAGGCGAAGAATGGGACGTCTGCTTGCAGCTTTGATCTCGAGTATACCAAACACCCACGATCTCTTTCTTCTCCAGGTGTTACCAAAGCGTCCTCTTCCATACTACCAAAAAACAGTATAAAAAAGTTTTTAAAAAAACAGTGTGAATGTTATTACAAAATAATCTCTTGACTTTATGTTTAATCAATCTATTGTTAGTCAGGTGTAATTACCTTTTCATCTAAATCTGTTTTAAATTCCTTATAACACAGTAAACATGCTTACAAAATGATTTGCTGGAAAGGGATAATCTTCTCAAGGTCTAACCCTAAGGTTATCTTTTTTCTCCTCGACAGTTCATGAATTTGTGCTTTTATTTTTGTCACTATGACCACATTAGGAACCAGAAAATCTTGACTGAAATTGATTGAAAACAATTACCAAATCTTGTGACACTGCAATGCAATTCAATTTAGTCTTGACTCTGGCTTTGTGTGAATATTTAATTATTTATTCATTATGTATGTAATGTTTGAGTTAGGAACACCTGTTCCTGTTTTATTTGACTAATATATAAGATAGATACAGAAGCTTTTGCACAACTGATCACGAACACTGGATAACTGAAGTCAATACCAGGCTATAAAGCACAGTAGAACAAACACTATACACAGCATATCAGAGAAAGAAAGCTATTTTATTTTAATAATACACTACAAGTAAAAACACTGAACAGTTGTGAACCACATTCAATCCTACTAAAATCCTACATCTAAACGTAATTATTAACAGGTTGCAAAAATAGAATGCAAAAATAGAATACAAAAAGGCTTAACAGTTTGCCTAAAACTGCAGGGCATGGTAGTTTTTCTCACTTTGGGATTGACCATACACAGCATATACGAAGATACTTAAAAGTTTTTTTTTTTACTACTATATATAAATATATATATATATATATATATATAAAAAAGAAAATACATTATTCAACTGTTCATTTAGCGTTTCAATAGACTATATTTCACAACTGTGTATTAACATTACATTTTAAAGTTTTCTCTACAATACCAGGAATAAACCTCTGGTGGAAACAGTCAATCTCTTATATATTTTTTTTGTAGGCGTAAAAACTTAAAATTAAGAATACACTTGAATCAGCTAATAAAATACTCGCTGTGAGTTAGAGAAGGAAAACTTCCCCAAAGTAGCTTCCCAAAATGAAAAAACTCCCCCCCCACAACAACAACAACGCTCAACCCACATTCAGAATTACCTGACAGAAAAGGGGATGAGCTGTTTGTTGCTTTTCATTTCAGCTATCTTTTCTGCCAGTTCACCGACTATTTTCTTCTGACAGAGTTGGGCTAATTTTAAAAGTGTGTTTTTACCCTTAAACTGGTCTAGGACACTTTTATCTACCAGGAATACTTCAGCAATTGCTGCAGTGTCTTTCACAGCATTCCTGGAAACATGAGCTTTCTTAAAAGCTTTGGTCATCCTGAAGCCTCTCTGCACCAGTTTAAGGACACGCCGATATCTCCTCACCACGTCTGAGATGGAAGACACTGAAAAATAAAGAATACATTAATGTCAATAAATATTATGGCCCCCCAATAATTGTTGTGGTGTGTATTGTGTGCAGTGTCTTAGTCGCAGGGTGAGCCATAGTGTTTCTCACATATTTTCTCTTGAAAAGGGACTACAACTTGGATGAATGTGTGTGACTTCCCGTTTGTTTTAGAACATGTGTTGTATTTTATAGTAGGTACTAGGTAGTGTGCCTGTATGCGCAGTGTGCAAATCTAGTTAGATAATTTGCTATTTATTGGTAAAAAACATATTGGTGGTAAAAACTGGTGAGAACATTATTTATATTTCATTATTCATTACAGGTTCAGCTCAAACAGCCATAGTAGATGAGCATTAGAGGTGTGGACATTTCTCGATTTATAAGATGCATCGCGATGTACGATTCTGCATCGATGCAGTGACAGAACATAAATCGGGAGTTTGGTTTCATATCAGCTTAGTGAGAGTCTTACTGCGTTCTGTCATTTTCTGTCGCGCTAGTTTCTCTCCTCTCCTCTGATCTCTGTTTCCCCGAGGGCAGAGCTTTACACACACCCCGTGTGTGCGGAGGTGAGAGGCGGCATTCAAACGATCTGCAGTCCACTAACTTGTTGCTCTCACTACCAATAACAGCTGCTCTATTATGCCAAATTCACATCAGGCAGCAGCGAAGTGCAGATCGCCACAATGATGACATTTTTCTGAGGCGTGTTCATGTGTTTCAGGCGAGAAGAAATTCTTTATAACATAGGTCAACATGTCAGGACTCTGTTTACTGATTGGCTGCGGGTACTCTCTGGCTGCGCTTCGCCACTAAAAGTTTAAATATCCCCAACTTTTTGTTTGCACTTCCCCGCAGAATCAAACGTCCGCTGTGCGCTCATAGATATCGCATAGTAGAAGAACTATGAGTAAGGGAAGGTCCGTAGCTGCTAGGCAGTGTAAATGCCATCGGCTTTGTGCTGCATTCACATGATGCCGGAATAGTCTGAAAAGTTATCTCCCTGCCCATTCACCCCCCCCAAAGCAGTCAACCTAGGGAAACACTGAGCTGCTATGTGAAAACCTTATTTTTGTGGATTACAGCACACTGCAGAATTATTTAAGTTTTGTTTTTATTAAGTTTATGTGAGGTGGCTCACACAGATATTGTATTGAAAAGAAGCTTTTATATTAAAGTCTGTACAGTCAGATCTTTGAAAGCACTTTCTAAATAAAAAAGGGAGTTCAGATTTATCTGACTGCTTGTATTAATAGATAACATTTTTTGCTATGTGCAGTAATATAGAAAATTGAGGATGCAATACATTGAGATGCATCGAGGATCGTTGGGAATTTGAATCGTTGACAGGTGAACCGTATTCAAATCGAAACGTGAGCCCAGTGAAGATTCACACCTCTAGTAAGCATGTGGTGTGTCTCTATTTTAGTTCATTCAACCTACACCCCAACCACTCCGGCACGATGAAGAGTACATTGGTGATAAGAGTGATGATGATTGGTCAATGGGATAGTGTGCACTATGCCCCAAACCCAGTATAAAGCACTAAGCTCACAATAATAACCTAAATACCTAATACCTAAATACATTCAGCAGGTGTGTTAGTTTATTATACCTCGCTCTCCTTTTCCTTTTGACCTCTTCGCCTTTTTGTTTTCCTTCTTCCCTTTTTTGCTTCTCTTCTTGCCATTCTTCTTCTGCTTCTTTTTCTTCTTTCCCTCATCAGAAGAGTCAGAGGTAGAGGTAGAGCTGGAATCGTTGCTGGAATCCGTGCTGGAGTCCAACCTCATGGCCTGCGGCTCCTTATCTCCAGTGGCCATTACTTCCAAGTTCCCATCTGTTGATGAATGATAAATGACAAACAGAAATAAACTTTAAGTTTAGTCCCCACAATGGATTCGCCTAAAGCCCAGAGGAGTCTGCTTTTATCACAATATACAACATTACAGAATGACATTGGTGTGACTGAGCTTGAGCAACTGATAACCTAAGGTGGTTTGAGGTTGTACATGAAGTGCATACTAATTGATGCGGTGGAGGTTAGATTGGGTATAAAGAGACATTGCAGAAGTACAAATAATGTTCACAAAACTTTAGATGGGATGTCTTATGTTTTATATATACAAAAAGGAGTTGTGTATGAGAAAATGCATTAGTCTGCTACTTTCAAACTGCTTTGTGTAGAACGTTTCTATCACTATTAGTGTATTTCCATTAATTCCAACCAATTAGTGCTCATGTGGTCTAAGCCAATTCATCTTTAAATGGAGAGCCAATATGCTATGACAAGGCAGCAGTCAACAGCCTATACACAAGTGAAGTTAATTAAATTCCTAAAGGAATTCCTGAAAAATGACAACAATAGCTGAAATATTGTAAATATTATAGCCCAAATAAGAGACTTGAATTCCCTGGGAAATTGTATTTTCTCTGTTAAATTGTTTTTAATATTTTTGGTGAACATTTCAAGAGTTTGATTTATAATGCAAAAATACATTTGCAGTACTCTGCCTGAATATCAATAACAAACTACAAACCCCTTTGTATAACACTGAGCAGAGACCTATAAATGTAGAAAGTACATGTCCAGGGACTACGGATGAAAAATAGCCTCTTGGCTAACTCTGGCACATTTACAGTAATGTTTATCAATGTGCACTGTCCCTGATAAATAAATGAATAAATACAAAAATAGATGGCTAGGCAGCCATTTTTGTTTGCAATTCAAAAGATGCACATAAAGCAGCAGCCAATCGGAGGCTATACAGTTTTAAATGCAATTGATAGTAGCCCAAATAGGTAAAAGCAAAGGGGCGATGATATGCTGTCAAGATACTGTCATAAAAACAAACCCATGTGCAGTGGTAGCACTTTGATGAAGTGCTCCCAAGCGCCCTGCCAGCAGTTTTCTTTCAGTGAAAAACGCTATATGGACACACGCCCTTAGTGATCCTACACATTGTCCAGCTAAATATCTACATGCACTAAATGTAAAAATATAACGCCAAATCAAAAATAGTTACTTGAGAAAAAATAATATTGAAAGGCTGGCAATAATATTCAATAATAGCTGAAATACTGTTGTGGTATACTGCGCCATAATTATTTTGAAGCCACACAGGTTCTGGAGAGCCCTAATGTAAAACTTTGCTCCACCTGTACAAACCTTGCTCTTGTATAGAGTTCTTGTCCTCAAGCTGCTGCTTGAGTATGCCATTTTCCTCCTCTAGCTCATCCACCCGAGACTGGAGCATCTCAGCCTTCTTTCTCCATACAATATGCTGCTTGACAAGCATACTACTTTCCACGTTACCAGCTGCAAAATAGGACATGACAAATTAGGAATACATGTCAGAAGGCTAAGGCGATGATTTGGTATAAAAAACGTTTCACATGTTTGAGTACTTCTGTTCTGGAACTGCTCAGAAACCCCCTTATTGTCAATATACCTAGGAAAGCTACACATTCTCTAAATGTCTCTAGTTTGTGGTTGAACAGTTTCATGAGGCTGTGATTATCCTAGATGTCACAACATCTAATTTTATACATTGATGTCAAGTTTCAAAACATGGTCTCACTATGAAATGACTACTATGGGGACTACATCATCACACATTAATACAACTGAGCTCATTGGATCCACAAGAGTCTCAGCTTTACAGTCTAACCCAATTAATGCAATTCCAAGACTGTATAGGGACCCCAATATGCAGAAATATTCAAATACACCATTATGAAAAGGCGTAATTAACACATTATACTGTAAAAAACGGTTTTTGCCCAAAACTGCATGTGATTATCATAAAGTGGGTAGGCCTATGTCTGTAAAGGGGAGACTTGTGGGTACCCATAGAACCCATTTTCAAACAGATATCTTGAAGTGAGAGGTCAAGGAAACCCCTGTGGAAATTGCCATGTCAGTTTTTCCCTCCAAAATGTAGAATGTTTTTTAGCCCCATTGCCGACAAGCTAGCATCACGTGGTTGGTACCATTGGATGCCATTAGGTCATCTACTTTCATATGATATCATCATTACCAGCTTCAAAACCGAGCCCGGTACAGCCGCTTAAAGACAGTAAAGTCGGCCGCGATCCTGCGTCTCATTAAGGAGAAGATTCAAACTAAGCATGTTAGCTAGCATTCTTTTGGACCTACCAAGGAACCTTCTATATGAACCGTTAGCCCTGCTGCTCCAGTAAGGATAACTTTAGTTGTTATATTAGCTTTTTCCTAAGACCGTGTCTATGGCTATAAGTCGTTAGCTTTGCTGGTAGGTAGGGTTAACAATGTTAACCTTACCGATATGCATGTTAACTTAACATGCATATCGGTTATTTAACATGCATATCACTTAGCTAATAAAGTTAGTGGTAGTTTGTCAGGATAGTTCACATAGGCTATCTAGAGTGTGAAGTTAGCACACTAACGTCAACTACTTTGACATTTATAAACCCAACTTACCACTTTCTTGTATGGAATCGCCTCCTACTGCCTCATTAATCGCTCTCCGTGACTTTGCCCGGGTACAATGCACGGGACCCACGGCACTGCTTCCGTTGCCAGGTGAGGGGCGGGTTACTGAATGCACCTGAGAAAAAATGCCATGTCGATGCTGAAAATAAAAGTGAGATACCAATATTGGTTCACATGCAAGTAATAAGGACTGCTTTCTAAAAAAAGACAATGTTACCTAAGGAAGTTGACACTTACCATCTCGACGACCAAAACATCTGAAATCCAAGGGCGCACTTGTGCGGTAGACCAATCAGGCAGTAGAAGTGCTTGGTGAATATCATTTAGTCACGTGTCAACTCTGCCAACACCATAGACTGTACATATAACGCTGGTCCCGGGAGGTGTTTATATCTAAATCAAGCGTATCCCATAAGTTCTCCAGCCAGTGCGCCAGTTTTCAATTTTTGGGATGTCTTGGTAGATAAATTGACCAACAGTTACTAGCTCGGTCCGACGGCTGGCTATATGGCTTCACTGGAGAGAAAACTTTTGAGAACAGTTTATGTTAAAGAAACTAAAAAATCAACTTTAAAATTAATAAAATGGTTGCAAACGATTGGCTTGTTGAAACGCAAATTGAAATGCAAAAACTGCCGCCACAAAATGAAGATGGTCTCCTCCCAGACTAAGGACCATCACATCTGGTAAGAATAAAATGCTTGCAAACTAAAGGGCCCCATATTTTGTTATGCAATCGGCTGTAGGTAGGAATAGGGCATTCTTCTGCTACATTGTTTTCTAATATTAAGTTAGCTTACCTAGAGGGCATGTTCACACAGAACCATGGATTGCTATAGGAAGGAACCAGAAGGCCCGGATAAGCAATTCACAAATTAATGTCTATGGCGGTACATTAAATTCTTGGCAGATTTTTGTTATTTTGGAACACACCTACAAGAAATATGCACAAATGTCAATGCCCTTGTCAATTAACTTCAAGTGCTGTAATACCAAATATTAACATGTGGGGATTGTATATGGACAAAATTAAGATATCAAGTGTGAGGAGGCCTCTAGGATGTACATTTTTGTTCTCTCTCCCTCAGCTACCCATGGAGGCAAGATACAATTTAGACAAGTAGCCAGCTAACTAATGTTACAACATATTTATTTCAGCGTATAGTATAGATAATGACACTGACATGAACTAGGCTTACTTGCATAAACAGCATGGTTTTTACATAAGCTGCTGTTATTTTAATTACTTATATATCCAACTTAGTGTGTATGTGTGCGTAACACACACATAGAAAATGTTCAGTTTATCATACAATTTGATGTACTGCAATTTACAGGGAATGCCGACGTAAAAGATGTGGACGTTTGAGGAGAAGTGTTAGGACAAAGTCACTTTTCTCACAATCACACTGCAGTTTATTCGCATGGATGAAGTACATCCATAGGTAAGCAATGCAAAGGTATTATCTTATTACAGTATTTGATAGATTACAGTAGCCTATGTGTAGAGTGCATTTGAGTATATGGGGTACATTTGCACTACAGCACATGCTGTTATCATAATTTATGGTGGCATGGATGTATGGTCAATCTGAAAGAATATTACAAAAGCATATCCTGTCATATAACCTGCCTTGATTGGCCAGATATGTTACAGTAACAAAAAAACTCTCTAATTTCATCATGTTGTAAGTTGACCATATTTTGTTTTTCTGCTCTTAAGTATTAATTTTTTATTAATTTTAATCTGCTTTCAAGCATTAGGATTTCTTATAAATCATAAGTGTGGGCTTCTGACAGAAGAGTATGGTGGTGATTATATCTATACAACCAGATGTGACACTGTGTTGCAATGAGCATCAGTTTTAGTCAGCCCTGTACAGGATGGTTGAATGACAGGATGGCTTGTTATTGATGCTAGTTAAAAAACTAATAGCCCAAATACAATATACTCGGTATAAATTATGCTTCGTGACTTATATCTTGATCAAAGAAATGTTTTCTTCTTTGGGAAATGCACTGTCCTTATTTCATTATTTGTGTTCAGGGATGCAAACTTGTCACCTTTCGGCGAAATTCGCCGTTTTGAATCCAAAATAGGTCGTTTGTGTGATTCATGTAGATCTGCAATAAAAATATTTTTGGGGTATGGGGGGGGGTCTGGGACCCGGAGTAATCGGCGGCCGCGAGCTGTTATGTGCCATCATGACACGCATGGTGTATATATTATAATGCAGCGCGATCTGTGTGCTCGAGTCTTCCTGCCTGTCGGCTCTGCTCATGGATGTATAATAAGGCTCTGCTGCTCCGGGATGAGGGTCTAGCTTCATTAGCTACATTATCTACGGGTGCGTTCGTTAATATTAACTGTGCGGTCCGGAGTCACTGTGGCACAGACTGCACCGCTGGTGAACAGCTGTTAGAACGGGCCGTTCAGGTGTTCAGAGCAGTGCACCCCGTCGGAGCGGCAGAGCGTGATGTGCACTGAAAAGTTTTTCTGTCGCAATATTATCGTTGTCGAGCTAGCTAACTAGCATACATTGTCACTATCTGCTAACGTTAGCTTTAGCCTTCGTTTTCTAATAGTTTTTTTCATGGGCTATAAACGGAGGTGGTATAAGTATAGATCTTGTACTTGAGTAAAAGTAGAAGTACTCAGATCTTGTACTTGAGTAAAAGTAGAAGCACTCAGATCTTGTACTTGATTCAAAGTAGAAGTACTCAGATATTGTACTTGAGTAAAAGTAGAAGTACTCAGATATTGTACTTGAGTAAAAGTAGAAGTACTCAAATCTTGTATTTCAGTAAAAGTAGAAGTACTCAGGTTTGAGTAAAAGTAGAAGTACCAGAGTGTAGGAACAATCCTGCAATCAAAATGTTCCTCAAATAAAAGTACAAAAGTATTATCATCAAAATATAGTTAAAGTAGCGACAGTAAAAGTAGAAGTACTCAGATCTTGTACTTGAGTAAAAGTAGAAGTACTCGGGTCTTGTACTTGAGTAAAAGTAGAAGTACCAGAGTGTAGGAATACTCTGTTACAGTAAAAGTCCTGCATTCAAAATGTTCCTCAAGTAAAAGTAGAAAAGTATTCTCATCAAAATATAGTTAAAGTAGCGACAGTAAAAGTAGTCGTTGTGCAGATTGGTACATTTCAGAATAATATATATGATATGTTTTATAATGATTGATCATGAAAGTGTTCTCAAAGCTGGTAAAGGTGCAGCTAGTTTGAATGACTTTGTATACTGCAGGGTAGCTTGTGGATTTACTCCAGGTGGAACTAAAGTCTGATTTAAGACTTGGTTATATTTCACATCATTCATCCACATCTGTAAAGTAACTAAAGGTATTAAATACATGTAGTGGAGTAAAAGTACACCATTTACCTCTGAACTGTAGTGGAGAAGAAGAACAAAGTAGCAAAACATTGAAATACTTAAATAAAGTACAAGTATCTCAAAATTGTACCCAAGTATAGTACTTGAGTTTATGAACTTACTGAAGTTACTTTACACCAGTGGCTATAAAGATAGAAAGACTAAGCCTTGCACAGAGGCATGAAAATACATTTTCAAAATGCTCAACAGTGCTGCCAAAATTATAAACGGACTGCTACACAATTAAAATAAATGCTTTTATATATTTCTATTAGATGTGACTCTTTGGCGTTTCTGTTATTATTAACTGCTGCTTTAGTTGTTCTGACTGCTAACATCCTCTGTTATTCCTCATTTTAAAGCCGATATTCCGTGGGGTCGGGGGGCTCGGATCCTTGTCACCTTTTTCATACCTGATGAGTTTGCATCCCTGTGTGTTAATCCTTGATAGATTTGCACAGGGTTTGCATCTACGGCAAGTTGACATGCTTCAATATGCCATTGCAAAGAGCTCAGCAACACTTTCCATGATGTCAAAGAAACTCAGAAGAATCTGTGTAAAAAGCCTGGGAAAGCACCAAAAGAAAAAGAAGCAGAAAGTCGGTGGAGTTAATGTCCTTGTCCACATTGATGAGAGCAAATTCTGCCACAAACGCAAGGTAATATAATTTAAATGTGCAATACACCTGACTAAATGTGTTACATTTTCTATAACCTGAAAGAGCTGACATCATTATGTGAATCATCATTTAGGATAGATATAGAGAGTGGGTGGGAGGGGAGAGTCATAGATAGGATATACAAAAGAAATGGCAGAAATGAATATCACTCTCCCCAAAGCTGTCAATCAGTTAATAAAAAACGTTGATGAAAAATGTGATTATGTGAAATGTGATATACTCATTTTATTGTATTTGTTTAACCTAAAGAGGGTTTATTTACGGAAGCGTAATGCATACTCGTGAGAAATAAACGTTTTCTGTTTTTCTTAATTAACAAGATTATTATCTCAGAATTCCAGGAAAGGTTCTCGTGAAAAACCTTTTTTTCCTCAAGTGAATGCATTATGCTTCTGTATCTATCTTATATATTAGTCAAATAAAACAGGAACAGGTGTTCCTAACTCAAACATTACATACATAATGAATAAATAATTAAATATTCACACAAAGCCAGAGTCAAGACTAAATTGAATTGCATTGCAGTGTCACAAGATTTGGTAATTGTTTTCAATCAATTTCAGTCAAGATTTTCTGGTTCCTAATGTGGTCATAGTGACAAAAATAAAAGCACAAATTCATGAACTGTCGAGGAGAAAAAAGATAACCTTAGGGTTAGACCTTGAGAAGATTATCCCTTTCCAGCAAATCATTTTGTAAGCATGTTTACTGTGTTATAAGGAATTTAAAACAGATTTAGATGAAAAGGTAATTACACCTGACTAACAATAGATTGATTAAACATAAAGTCAAGAGATTATTTTGTAATAACATTCACACTGTTTTTTTAAAAACTTTTTTATACTGTTTTTTGGTAGTATGGAAGAGGACGCTTTGGTAACACCTGGAGAAGAAAGAGATCGTGGGTGTTTGGTATACTCGAGATCAAAGCTGCAGGCAGACGTCCCATTCTTCGCCTTGTAAAGAGAAGAAACAAGGAGACCCTTGTTCCCATCATCAAGAAGCATGTCAAGCCTCAAAGTCATGTTGTGAGTAATGAGTGGAGAGCATGTGCCAGTCTTTCCCAGGAGGGCTACAGGCATGTCAGGGTCAACCACAGCCAGAAGTATGTTGATCCACAAACAGGACTACATACACAAAATATTGAGAGAGCATGGCAGACATACAAGAGGGAAGTTTGGCGTATGCGGGGGAATCGTTCTGAGAAAACCTTAAAAAAACAGCTCTCCTTCATAGAGTGGACCTACTGGTTAGCAAGAACCTATAAACATGGTGTACTTGGAAGACTTATCAAGGACATAGGGAATGGTAACCACAGATAAGTTTAGGACCTTTCTGTAGCCTAATTAGTGTTGTTAACTGATCGAGCTTTACACCCTGGTAATTGGCTGGGGGTTAGACCCACACATAGGGCCCAAAGGCTCTTTGCTGACGCCCATAAACGTCCTGAACACAGCAAAATAAAATTGTATTTATAGTTATTAAACTGTACAAATCTGCAGTGCAGTGATTTTTTTTCGTTTGCCTGGTATTGACTACCAGCTGGTAGATAATGTGTTTCAAACTTTATTTTTTACCATTTCACAACTGTTCAGTTTTTTTTACTTGTAGTATATTCTTAAAACAAAAAAGCTTTCTTTCTCTGATATGCTGTGTATGGTCAATCCCAAAGTGAGAAAAACTACCATGCCCTGCAGTTTTAGGCAAACTGTTAAGCCTTTTTGTATTCTATTTTTGCATTCTATTTTTGCGACCTGTTAATAATTACGTTTAGATGTAGGATTTTAGTAGGATTGAATGTAGTTCACAACTGTTCAGTGTTTTTACTTGTAGTGTATTATTAAAATAAAATAGCTTTCTTTCTCTGATATGCTGTGTATAGTGTTTGTTCTACTGTGCTTTATAGCCTGGTATTGACTTCAGTTATCCAGTGTTCGTGATCAGTTGTGCAAAAGATTTCGCTTTATTCCCATGTCTGTTGCATATAATTAGTGGATGACTGTATGTGTTCTGTTGATAGGTTATAGACTTTCTACTGTTCTCAACTGTTTTTCACTTTAATTGGATAGTCCTAACACATGCCTACAAACGCTTAGTGGAGAACCTACTAAAATTATACTGATAGTCAACTCTAGATTAGTTGACAATCAACAGATAGTCAACTAAACTCTAAAGTTACTTATCTGTTGATCATCAACTAATGCTTAATGTAATAGTCAACTAAACTCTAAAGTTGCTTATCTGTTGATCATCAATTAATGGTTAATGTAATAGTCAACTAAACTCTAAAGTTACTTATCTGTTGATCATCAACTAATGCTTAATGTAATAGTCAACTGAACTTTAGTTACTTATCTGTTGATCGTCAACTAATGGTTAATGTAATAGTCAACTAAACTTTAGTTGCTTATCTGTTGATCATCAACTAATGCTTAATGTAATAGTCAACTGAACTTTAGTTGCTTATCTGTTGATCGTCAACTAATGGTTAATGTAATAGTCAACTAAACTTTAGTTGCTTATCTGTTGATCATCAACTAATGCTTAATGTAATAGTCAACTGAACTTTAGTTGCTTATCTGTTGATCGTCAACTAATGGTTAATGTAATAGTCAACTGAACTTTAGTTGCTTATCTGTTGATCATCAACTAATGGTTAATGTAATAGTCAACTGAACTTTAGTTGCTTATCTGTTGATCGTCAACTAATGCTTAGTTACTTGTCGGTTTGAACGGTGCTGTTGAATGTCAACTGACACTTGTCAACTGATGCACTGTTGACATGCTACTAAATGTCAACTGATGACTTATAGAGTGTTAACTATGGACTATCAAAATAAAGTGTTACCGAGGATTTAGACGTTGTGTATTCATTGCATAACTCCACACGCCTTTTCTCCTCATGGATTCATTCATGACTTTTTATTTAATGCATTTTAACGGCTGTAATCGTTGTTAACGTAAAACCGGAAGTGGTCACTGTTGACAATGACAACTCCTTTCAATACAGCTTTTCAAAATAAACTTAACCGGAAATGTTTTCAGAATAAAACAGTTTTAAGCTTACTGTATGTTCAAGCTAAATTACGTCATTCAATATTGATTTAAATTTCTTACAATTCATAGACTTCAAAAGGAGACTGCGTGTATACGAATGTCTGCTAACAATAGAAAAGAAGAAGATACTAACGTTATATGTTACAAATGTGGAATAAGAGGGCATAAGGCAAGAAAATGTTACAGAAAAGTGTGGTGTGGTTACTGCAAAAATAACACACACGAAGAATCCCTGTGCAAGAAAAAAGGGGGACAAGATGGTGTCAGAAAAATGACAGAGGAGGAAAACAGCAAACAAGATCAATTATTCAAGGCAAAGCACACAAAGAGCGGGAGACCTCCAGACAACGTAGAGATGAGAGGCATCATGGTGGACGCTGGAGCAACATCCCACATCTTGAACGATATCGAAAAGTTCGACAGCTTTGATGACTCATTCTTTTCAGGGAGTTAGCTGACGGGACCAAATGCAGTGGAATAGCACAACGCAGAGGAACAGCGATCGTGTATCTGCTAGACCAGCGGTTTTCAAAGTGTGAGGCGCGCCTCCCCGGGGGGGAACCAGAGAGCTTCAGGGGAGGCGCAGCGTGAGAAAAGAATTACGAGAAACAGTGAAATCTAGCTAGTTAACTTCAGCTAACTTTATGCGAGCGGCAACATGGATCGATTTTTTGTGAAGTTACCTAAAGTGAGAGAGGAGACGGCGTCTGGCAGAAAACGTCACTTGCATACTTTTGGCTGTCTGGAGACCGAGCTCCCCCACCTCGCCAAAAAGTCTGTAAAAGTGCTTATTCCCTTCACCTCAGCCTACCTGTGTGAGTGCGAGTTTTCCGCATTGACTTTGATCAAAAGCAAGTACCGGTTAAGCAGGGGCGGATCTACCGGGGTGGCATTGGGTGGCAACTGCCACCCTAAAAATTGCCTTGCCACCCCAGCTGCCACCCCAGTTGGCAGCTTTGTTTTGAAATAAAAGTTGTGGCTCATCGGACATTTATGAGAGAAAATCCCTAATGTCCAAGTCCAAGTGAATGCAGCACAAGACGCGATCCTTGTAAGCCCTCCCCCGGCCCTGGCGCGAGCGTGGAAATGTGATTGGCGGCGATTTCATTTGAACGGGACGGCGCAAAACGAGAAGCATTCGGACCCAAGTAGACGGAAGGAATGAGGTATTTGCGGTCTACAATGACAGAGAAGAGACTGTCAAGTTTGGCTGTACTCAGCATTGAATCAAAACGCACTAAAGCTTTAGATCTTAATACGTTTTTGAGGCGTTTTGCTGAACAAGATGGTAATCGCCGCATTCAGCTGTAATAGGCATGCCAACGGATGACTCGATGAGCATAAAAAACTGTTAAGATGATGACCTTACGTGTATAAATATATTTTTTTCTTTGTGGGGGTCTGCCCCCAAAAAACAGTTTTAAGTCCTGAGAAAGTCAAATAAAACGGTGTTTAAAACTACACTGCCCAGCCAAAAAAAAGTAACCACTTTGAGTTAACTAGGCCAGTAGGTAAGGGCATTCCACTGGATAATAATACCCCTGCATTATAGCAACAACAACAATAATAATAATAATAATAGCAATAATAATTGGGAGGGGGGGCGCGGCTGTTCTTATGTTCTCTGAGGGGAGGCTCACCTTCCCACACTTTGAAAACCCCTGTGCTAGACAACACTGGACAACAGCACAGAGCACAGCTACGGGATGCACTGTACATACCTTCATACCCACATGACATCTTCTCGGTGGCAAGAGCGGCAAATGGAGGAGCGACAATCACCTTCAAGAAAGGAGAAAGCCACATGGTTACCAAGGACAGTAGCAGGTTTGACATCCACGAGAGTGGACATTTGTATTACTTGCCAACTGTTATAGAAAATGTTGAAAAATGTAAAGGGTGCCATGATATGCAAACTTGGCATGAGATTTTGGGTCATTGCAACTATGAAGATGTACAGAAATTGCAAAGTGTAGTGAAAGGCATGGAGACGAAAGGAACAGCGGTTAAGCCTACTCAGTTATGTGAAGTGTGTACACAGGGAAATTTCACACAGACTAGAAATAGGGAGCCAGACAGAACTATGACTATTCAGGCACTGTGATGTTATATTTTATAAAGTCAAAAAGTGATACAGTGCAAGCCACAGAAAGGTTCTTGGCAGACATAGCACCTTATGGAGAAGTCAAGTGTATTCGTTCAGACAACGGCACTGAGTTTACAAGCCGAGACTTTCAGGCACTCTTAACTAAAAATAGGATTAGACATGAAACGTCTGCACCCTATTCACCACACCAAAATGGTACAGCAGAAAGAAGACTGCCCATACTTTATTGCTTAATTTAGCCCTGAGCCTGTTTTTCAGGTCTCAGGCTCGAAAATGACATTCCCAGAACAAATGACCATATCTTCCCTTTTAAAGGGTTAAATTAATAATCTTTTTTCTCAAAGCAAGGTTACATCTGTGAGTTGGATGTAGAAGTGTCAGAATCAATATAAATGTTTTTATTTTAAAGGGGACCTATCATGCAAAATGCACTTTTGTACGTCTTTTATACATGAATATGTGTCCCCGGTGTTCCAGGGAACTCACCAAGTGTCAGAAAACACAACCCTCTCTCTTTTCCTCCATACCCAAATCTCTAAAAAGGGGGCTGCAACGGATCTGATACAGATTTGAACACTGTCCTGACGTCAGGACGGTGGTGCTACGGCTATATGGCCAACTCTCCACCTATCAGGGGAATGAGAGGTTGCCGTGGCATGGTAACAGCACGCTCGTAACTCGGCCCCCTCCTTTGCAGGGGGGCGTGGTCAGCTGCAGCGCATGCAAAGACAGAGGAGAGGGAGGAGAGCAAAATAGAGCGAAATGAGGCATGGCTATGGGCATAGATATGTCTCATAATTATTTGTGTGAACATAAAAATTATTTGTGTGTAAATATGTGATTTGTAAATGTAAAACACCATCCACAAATGCATTTAAAAGATTTGCAAACTCACAAATAAATTTGCAAATGTAAAACGGATCTGCAAATGCGCAAAATATTTTTACAAATAAAAAAAAGATCTTTGAATATCTCTTTAACATTTACAACTTTCGATCAGGCATTTGTGAATCCATTTTGTATTTGTCAACCAAAAATGCGCTTGTGGATCTCACATTTCTGTTTGTGGATCTCAAATCTCTGCTTGTGGATCGTCTTTTTACACACACGGAGTTTTGAGACAACATTTCCGCCGGTCTCGGCTAAAATCTACTCGTGTCACTCGGTTATTTTCGGAAGCCACGTGATGGCCTGCTGATGATGACATTTCCGCATGGTTTTCAAAGTAAGAGCATGATGGTTTGTTTAATGCGCTGTTTTTTTAATGAACATAGGAACGTTAGATGCCAAGGCCATGGGAAGTAGGGGTGCTGAGGGTGCTGCAGCACCATACTTGCCAACCCTCCCGATTTTCGCGGGAGACTCCCGATTTCATTGCCCTCTCCCGGTTTCCTCCCGGGGTCATATTTCTCCCGCATTTCTCCCGATTTCTGACAAAATCAGATTTACTCAGGACTGTTTCCACTCGGACTTTAATACAGCTACACCATTGTTTGGTTTCCATGGTAGTGTAGCGCATGCAACTGAAAGTCTGAGAGGGTGAGGAAGATAGTCACAGCAAACAGAACAAGAATCGACAATTCTACCCTCTGCTCACTCCTTTCCAGTTCCAGCCCACAACTACAATAAGCATGTTAATGTTAATCTAATACAGCGATTTCTGAGGTCTCAAGGTTGGCAAGTATGTGCAGCACCCCCTGATGGAGGACAGGGAATCTGCACGCCCACAAGATTAATGGAAATATAATACAAATATAATACAAAAAAAAACTAATTTTCGGCATTGATGTAACAACATTCATAATAATTAAGTAAAGATAACACCCTTTTCACCCCGGTTACATTTTCCATTTCCCCTGAGAGGCTGAGTGGGTCTCAAACGGTTTGGTCACAATTTATGTAAACAAATATTTCCAAGGCACTCCTTTATAATTATTAGGATAAATAAAAACAGATTTGAAATCATTCCAATGTATACTATAGACAGTAAACCAAAAATATCCTTTAAAACTGGAGAGATTAAAAAATATGCATAAATAAATAACTGTTAACTAGGTAAAATAAGATATAAATGAACAACAAAAATAAAGTATGTTACATTTATTTGTTATTGGCTATGGTAGGTTATTGGTTATGTTCACATACTTATTTGGTTATTAAAATGTAAACCGATCTTCTTCATATGGGTGTTTTAGAGTTGTACCCCCTAGATCCAGTCTCTTGTAATTATGCTCAAAGTGCTCCAGATTGAAGCATTTTACTTTAAAATGTTAAAAACAACCTTCCCGGGGGTGCATACCCCCGGACGCCCTTTGAGGATGTGACGTGTTAAAACATGTTAATACAATACTAAATACATTTGAAGCCTTTTTATATAAGCTGTCCAACATGTCAATAATGCGACTTTCACACCAGCGCTTTTCCCATTCTAGCTCCGTGCTAGAGCTTTTCTGGTTCAGCTCCGGTTTCCCTTTTCTGCTCCCGCTTTGTTCACACCGCCAGCTAAAATCTTGCCTAGGGCAGCAAATTGGTCAGAACCGGCCCTGGTATCATCCCCACAGCACCCCCCATTTGAAACATGTTCCCACGGCTATGTTCACTGTTACGCCCAGATCTAGGGGAACTAGGCGCAGCATAAAATTGCCCTCTCCCAACTCTTCCCACTCCCAAGAACATGGACACCGAGACAGAGAATGCCGTTTGGTAATTTTAATTACCAAAGTTTTTAACAAAGAAACGCAACAACCCACAAAACAAACAAATCTCTGAACACATAAATATTGCCTAACAAATAAGAAAAATAAACGTACAGGCTTCTTACCTACTCTGACGTATAAACAGGAGAAAACGAGAATCAACCAAAAGAAAATAGTTTCACACTTTTGCATAAATTAAAGTGTGTCCAACAAGGACAGGTTAAAGTAGTTTCTTTTCTGAGGTTTTCAAGACAAGCAAGAGGACCAGTATACGGTATAAGTAGGACCACAGCACAACAGGACAGATACAGGAGGAGGGAAAAATATCTATACACAAATGACATAACGACCCAGGGTCGTAACAATCACCATCATCATCATGTTATAGTGATACAGTTAGTTTGTGTTAGTTTATTGGTTCAACTTTCTTCATTGTTTTTTGTGTATTCAGTCAAGCGGGTCAAAGTTACAAAGCACTTCACATCTTATTAATCGGCCTAGTTTTACCTTACCAGTGCAGTGGTAAGGTAATCTGTAGAAAAGCAACGTATTTAGGTCAGCCTTAGTAAGGCTACATTAAATATTATATCATCGCGTCCTTTCTACTGTATATGCATATATTCCTGTCTATTGCTTTCATTTGTATTTAATGTTATTGTTTCCACACATTTCACAATTTGGGATGAATGAGGTATCTATCTATCTATCTATATATCCATCCATCTATCCATCTATCTATCCATCTATCCATCTATATATCCGTCTGTCTATCTATCCATCTATATATCCGTCTGTCTGTCTGTCTGTCTACAGATAGATAGATAGATAGATAGATAGATAGATAGTTAACTTTAGTCTGACAGGAGAGGACTTTCCTTTCACTTAGTTGTAGAAACAGCTTCTAATATCGGTTAGCGCAGCAACAACAATCTTGCACTCTCTCGCTCGCTCACTCGTGCCACACAGACACACACGGAGCCGAGCTTGAATGAAACACCCATAAGTAGGCTACCTGTACTGTACTGTAGCAGCATATCATTTTCGAATCAATCATTTTTCAAATTACGAATTTCACATATATAAAAAAAACGGACAGACAGACAGACATACAGATAGATAGATACTTCATTCATCCCAAATTGTGAAATGTGTGGAAACAAGTATAAACATAATAACATGAAATACAAATGAAAGCAATAGACAGGAATATATGCATATACAGTAGAAAGGACACAATGAATATTATAACATTTGATGTAGCCTTACTATGAAGGCTAACCTAAATACGGTGCTTTTTTACAGATTACCTTATCTGCACTGGTAAGGTAAAACTAGGCCGATTAATAAAATGTGAAGTGCTTTGTAACTTTGACCCGCTTGACTGAATACACAAAAAACAATGAAGAAAGAGTTATCTCTGGGCTGCTTCGCTGCCAGCTGCTCCCCCGGGACCCGAAAGTGGCGTATAGCCTGTACTTCAACATCAATGCATACAAATGTACTCGATATATGCTGTATTGAACCAATATACTAACACAAACTAACTGTATCACTATAACATGATGATGATGATGGTGATGAAGAATGCATCTAACGTTCCGCTGTTCATTATAATACAAAAACAGAGTATTAAACAAACCATCATGCTCTTACTTTGAAATCATGCGGAAATGTCGTCATCAGCAGGCCATCACGTGGCTTCCGAAAATAACCGAGTGACACGAGTAGATTTTTTGCCGAGACTGGCGGAAAGTATGTCTCAAAATTCCGTGTGTGTAAAAAGACGATCCACAAGCAGAGATTTGAGATCCACAAGCAGAGATTTGAGATCCGCAAGCGCATTTTTGGTTGACAAATACAAAATGGATCCACAAATGCCTGATCGAAAGTTGTCAATGTTAAAGAGATATTCACAGAAAATATTTAGCCTATTTGCAGATCCGTTTTACATTTGCAAATTTATTTGTGAGTTTACAAATCTTTTAAATGCATTTGTGGATGGTGTTTTACATTTACAAATCACATATTTACACACAAATTATTTTTCTGTTCACACAAATAATTATGAGACAAATCTATGCCCATACATGGCTAAAATGCATGATCTGTTTGGTATTTTGAAAAAGAAAACGTATAAATATACCTTATATAGGTATGGCCCTACAATATATTATTCAAATATAGCATGATAGGTCCACTTTAACTAAACCTTGAGTTAACTTATCCATTAGCTAGTAGCCTACCTTAGTTAACTATATTTGTTTTTGTCTTTTAGCTAATTAGCTGTAAACTCGAGGCACTGGCAGTTTAGTAATTTGTTCATCACCAGTCACCTTCAAAATAAGCCAAGAAAAGCCGGCATAACATGGCACAGTAAAGTGGGAGTTGCTGCTACCTGTCTGTCTGAAGGGACTGCCGATGTCCGCACCGCTGTGCAGGAGACGTAGAGGGAGGGATGGAGGGAGGGAGAGCTACGGAACTTCACAGTCTAATCTCCCGACCTGATATTTTGTATTCAATCAATATATTTTTGGAAAGGGAAACTGTGCGCAAACAGCAGTAGATATATATTCATTTATAAAAATAAATAAAAAGGGCATTTTCTCTGGAGGAAGAAAAAGGGCAGGGGCTCAAGCCCACTCTGATGTCTATGTGTGCACGTGCCTGGTTTTCACTATAAGTAATGTTGTTGTTTTTGACGGACACAATAATTAACATTTTTTTACTATGTTCAATCTGAATTTTCTTTAAAATAAAAAACATCTATATTGATTCTGACTTTTCTACATCCAACTCACAGATTTATCATTGCTTTGAGAAAAAAGATTATTCATTTTCCCCTTTTAGAAGTGTAGTTATGGTCATTTGTTCTGGAAATGTCATTTGAGCCTGAGACCTGAAAAACAGGCTCAGGGCTTAACAGGTTAACCTGTTAAGCCCCAAGCCTGTTTCTTTTTTACTTATAGTGAAAACCACCCTTGAAGGATGGGATAGTAGACTAAAAGCTTTAGGAATCCAAATTATAACATATAATAAGTACCCTGTATCAAGATTGATGCAAAACAAGTGAAATTTGACCTTTTTAGAGAGATTTAGAAAAAAGAAAAACACTTCTGGGGTCATTTGGGTGCATTTTCCATATCTCTGGCCCCCCTCGTTCGATTTGATGATTGACATCTGTTTTTAACCCTTAGAGCCAATAGAATCGAAGGGAAGTTCCTAAAATCAGCTGTGGTAAACTGTGATCCGCTCAGGTAAACTTTGATCAAATTGAGCTTAAAAATATGAGAAGACTGATCAATACCTCCATAATCTTCAGTGTGGTTAGCTATGAATCTTCCAAAACTTCCAAATACCTTGTCCTGGACATAGTTTCTACAGCATAAACTGTGCAACAGTACAGTAGGCCCACACAAACTGCAGAACACTGGTGCTTTGGGAACACTCAAATGATTTAATTCCCATTTAAAATCAGGAGACTAGATACGAACAGTGTGTGTGTGTGTGTGTGTGTGTGTGTGTGTGTGTGTGTGTGTGTGTGTGTGTGTGTGTGTGTGTGTGTGTGTGTGTGTGTGTGTGTGTGTGTGTGTGTGTGTGTGTGTGTGTGTGTGTGTGTGTGTGTGTGTGTGAGAGAGAGAGAGAGAGATGGAGATCTTTAGGTTTAAGGACGGCAGAGGATGCCCTCAACAGGCCAGTTAGAGAACTACAACATCTGGAGGAAAAGAAGGAAATAAATTAAATAAACAAATCGGGTTGGTCCGGTCCAAGGTCTTTAACCAACAATTTCTCTCCCAAACTTCTCCTTTCGAAAGGATTTGATAACAGTGCTTGGACGGAATTGGGCGGGGACCGAGGTCTGGAGTCTCCACCTGCACACGCAGCCATCCTCATCAACTACTGTAGCGTCACCTTGGATAAGAGTCCAAACAACTCACAGACTGCATTGGGCGCTATGACCATCAGATCTGACGATACTGATTGGCTGAAATTATGTTTCGGCGGCATAGTTTACAGATAGCAACCGTCAGCAATTGGTTGGCTGCTGCTGCACTTACTTGGGCTCCTTTCTTAGCGCCCAGACTAGAGAGGGTAATGATACACGGGCAAAGATTTCTGCGGCCAGGCAGGAAACATGTGACTTATCAGCAGAGATGGGGTCGTTACTAAAAAAAAGTAATATATTACATATTACATATTACTTTAAAAAAAAGTAATATATTACACTACTTCGTTACTCTCTACATAAAGTAACTCGTTACTTTACTCGTTACTTTACTCGCAGGGCCGGCCCGCCCCTCCCTACAGGCAGATCACGCAGACTGCTAAAGTTTCAAATGTTCTCTTTAGTTCAGTTTCCATTGTCGCATAAGACTGATCCAGATAGCTCTGACTATGGCTGTCCTCTGTCTCCTGCTATCTGTATTTTGCGCAGTATATCTCTGAACGATGCGATGGTGATTCCACTGTGCAAATGGGCAACATTACCTCTACTATGAAGGATGCTACAAGCCTGTCCATCTCTGCTTTGGTTACCGGTCCTCCAAATTCTTGCGGCGGCGCACTCACAACATCCTCCTCACTCTGGGTTCGGGGGTCCGGTCCTTAGCTATTAGCTTCACCTTAGCATGTGTTCTTTGCAGGTGTTTGTTGAGGTTTGACGTGGTGTTTGCAGCAGTGGATAACAGCTTCTGGCCTGGACACAGTTTGCACCTCACCGTCACATTCCTGTCTATTCTTCGGACGAACTCAAAATAATGGGCATACCTCCACCCCTCGAAAGTTATCGCTGACTCAGCCATGTTTATGCAGCACTGCAGGAGATGTGGACGTGCAAGTCGCGCAGATTACGTACATATAAACCTGCGGCGGAAACCCCTCTTGTCTGTCAGTGTGATGACTGATTTTATAAAAGTAACGAAGTAACGCGTGTCGGGGCAATGTTAGTAACTGTAGTGTGATTACTGAATTATAAAAGTAACGCGTTACACTACTCCGTTACCGACAAAAGTAATATTATTACAGTAACGCGTTACTTTGTAACGCGTTACACCCAACTCTGCTTATCAGTAACTTTAGACATCGTAACACAATTTTAAACGAGATTTTATTGTAGATTATACATTTTACTGATACCAACTATATAATATTTACCTTGTTCATTAAAAATAAAAATAAAATAAAAACACTTTTTTTAAATATTTTTATTTATTTAATGACAATCAAAAATGTGAGAAGAGGGGGGACGGCCCATAGGGCCGGCCGCCACTGGTGAGGAGATAGCGAGAGACAGAGAGAGATAGAGAGATAGAGAGATAGAGAGAGATAGAGAGATAGAGATAGATAGATAGATAGATAGATAGAGACCCCATTTACATGGGAACGAAACGGGTTGTATCCGCATAGTTTCTCTTGCGTATAGCCCTTTCATTTACACGAGGCTGTAACAAAACGATAGAAACGGACCCCGCAAACGATAACGGGTCCCAAGGTGGATAGATCTGCAAACGGAATTCTCGGGGGGGTCAAACGGCTCTGTGTAATCGCCTCTATACGATCATTTCCCAATAGATGAAGCCATAGCCCCACCTCTCCCCGCCTCTGCTGCTCACTGCTGTAGCATGGCCAGTAGCTACTGTCAGTAGCTACTGCTAGTGCTACTGCTACTGACCATGCTACAGATGTTAGTATAAAATCTACAGCTCGACCATGCTACAGATGTTAGTGCAAAATCTACAGCTCCTCTACCACAACCATCAGCAACATGTGGACATGGAGAATTACATACTACATGTTGCTAAATCCACCGCGGGGCATAAACAGAAGGGCAACTATGGCAACCATGCTCCGGGGTCTTCTTCGCTGCTTTTGGTGTATTTTATGGCGGCAGCAGCGCCACTTACAGGCCTGGCATATGTACTACAGCGTTTCCAGCGGGTCGAGCGGTCTCGTGTGAACAGACACGTTAAATGAATCGAATGCGTGTGAACGGAAGACTTTTTTGAAAACGCATACGGTGCGTAAACGCAAACGTTCCCGTGTAAAGGCAGCCACAGTGACTGATTGAGCGTTGCCTGTGATAGAGTGATTGTCCTGGTGAGTGATAGTGGGTGAGTAATTGAGGTGCGACTGTGTGTATTTGAGAGAGGCTGGTATTGTAGGTTTGCGTGTATTTGTCCCTTTGTTTGTTTGTCTTTGTTGTATTAATTTGTTTGTGTGTGAATAGGTGAGGGTAAGTAGGTAGGGAGGAGTAGGTGCATAGGCGAGACAGGTGGAAGTAGGTGTTGGAGTAGAAGGAGGGACAGAGAGTGTTTCAAAATGGATCCCAGAATTGTGAAACAAATTCTGGATCTGAAAGTCCACCACCAGTATCCTGAGGGGTCAACAAATAAAGAAAAATATGTCATGAAGAGGAGAGCTGACACCTTCAGGATAAAGGCATGGATGGAGAATGACATACGCAAGTGGGTGAGTTGGTATCTTCAAAATAATGAGGTGGAATACACATTCAGGTCAAAAGTAGAGCACAGAGGAGTGTAATGTGTATTTCAAAATTGCTGATACTGTATGCGCAAACACCCTATCAGTTTAAAATATAATATAGAACATTTATTTGCACTAAATATTTGTCATAACTTTGAAATGATGTTTGTCTGTTTTAGATTGCTCATTGTCCACAGTGCCAGGCCAAGGGAGCCAACATTAAAGAAAAGCAGGAGTACAGTCCGATAGAGGTAAAATAAACAATAGCCGCATTCACACCGGAGTACTTTTCCCCGTACTTTTCGCGTTTAGTTCCGTTAGTACCCCTTATGTCGCGTTCACACCAAAAAGAGTACTTAGTGCCGGGAACTTTTACCCCCCATTTTTAGTGCCTGCTGAGAGATGGTACTTTCCTGGGGGAAAAAAGTGCCCCAGTTCTGATTGGCTGGGCGAATTGCAAACCACGCCCCGTAAAACTCTGAAATGTTTTATAGAGCCGCCATTTTATTATCCTTGCATTAGCATTATTAGCATTAGCATTAGCCCAGCGCACAAACGCAGAGAGACTAACTTATGGCAACACAAAAGAAAACATGGGAGCGGTGGAGATGAGGAGGTGTCGGCGTTCTGGCGATTTACTCGGAAGGCTTCAGTAGAAGCTGCTGGGAGTCCCAGCAGCTTCTACTGAAGCCAGTCCCCAACTCCGGGGACTTCCGGCCGGGGACTTCGGGTGGCAGTATACACCGTGAAGTTGTTTGCGGCCTGCCAGTAAACCCAAAGCAGAAGAAGACGAAGTGACGTCAGCGGCTCATTTGCGTAATCTTCCCTCAGGGAACTTATTCCGGTGTGAACGCGATCTGTACTAAGTGCCCTGGGGTAATAAGTGCCGGGGCACTAAGTGCCGGGGCACTAAGTGCCGGCACTAAGTACGGCAAAGTACTTGGTGTGAACGCGGCTATTGGCATACTGGTATTGTCAGTGTAGAAACACGTCAACAGTGATGTACTGTAATGCTCATGTATTTTTTCCCCCCCAGGTTACGGAGCCTTTTGAACTGGTTGGGATGGACTTAGTGGGTAAACTCACAGTAACAGATGGTGGCAACCAGTACATATGTGTAATAGTTGACTATTTCACCAAATGGGCAGAGGCCTACCCACTAAAGAGTAAAACAGCAGAAGAGGTGACCAATTGTATCCTTGATTTCTTTTACAAATTGGGTGTACCTCAAAGACTGCTAACAGACCAGGGCTCTGAGTTTTGCAACAAGGTACAGTGTTGATGCAGTATGAATCCCCAATATGTAACTGTAGTTGCTGTGCTAACCTATTGCTTGTTTGTCCTAATGATAATTTCAAGGTCAACTATGGCCTGTGTGAGAGGCTGGGAATAAAAAGAAGCCTGTGCTCCGCCTACCATCCACAGACCAATGGCCTTGTGGAGAAACTGAACGGCACTATCCAGAGGTATTGGTTTTCAATACCTGATGGAATTCACGCTCTTCATAGAATAACAAACACATTTCCTATTCCCATGTGAACAGGTAATCAGTAATGATATGTTGCTTTATCATACATGAGAACCCATATGCTCTCCTGCTTCCTCATACCTATACTTGAATTCTGCATTTTAAGGTCGTTGAACAAAATGGTGGCTGGTCACCCCAAACGTTGGGACCAGGTGCTTCAGTCCACCATGTTTGGTCTTCGGACCAAAAAACAGCTGACCACGAAATACAGCCCGTATTATTTGATGTTTGGGAGGGAGGCTAGGTATCCTTCAGAGGTGCCAAAGGAGTACGAGGTACAGATGAAGCGTCTTATTTTGGACAGTTTAAAATGCGAGGGTCGTGATCGGTTCGTGCACGTTCCGTGATGGCCGGCCGGCCCCCAGTCAGACTTGATACCGCCCCCATGATAAATACATTTAATTATTGTGAAGCCAGCTGCAATGGATCATTGATCCACCAGGGGGTGCAGTGGGGTTCCACACTGGAGTCATGTGAAATCAACTTCTCTGTTGTTAATAATGTTGTTTAGTCGGAAAAAACGAACGAGCCGGCTCTCCCGATTTTTAATCCTAATTTAATCATCATCATTGATGTTTATGTTCGCCGAATTGACATGAAATCACTGACAAATATGAATATTCTGTATTCAACTTCATTGAAACGATCAGGATGGGTGTTATTTTTCCCCACAATGACCAAGTCGCTGCAAATGATCCCATGTATTACATGTACATGGCCACATTCTCAACAAAGTTACGTAACGAAACATTCTGTATTCCTTGCTTACTTTTTATTTAATGCTTTATAACAGCTGGAATAGTTCGTTTAGAACAGGCACCTCACTCGCAATCTGCTCCTCCGCAACACCTACCTCCGGCTGAAATTATGAATGTACAGTAACGGGCCGTCTCCACGGCAGCGTTAAAAAATCTTGAAACGCTTCTGCCCATTCACTTTGAATGGGGTGACGTCACTTTTTTTCGCTTTCGCCGAAATGCATTGTGGGCAGGCGAGCGGAGATTCTCAGGATTTTCAAGATCCAAAGTTGAACAATGTTCAACTTTTGAAGCTGAGGAGGAAGCGTCAGCCAATCAAATCCCGTGTACGCAAATCTGACAGTTCAAGCTCTAGCCAATCAAACGGCGTGTATGCTGGGAGAGACATACCGCAGATCATTTCCTCATATTCCAAAAAATGGAGGAGAAATTAGCGGTAGCGAATCAATCACCCGGTGCTTTATGACCAGACCTACCGGGATATAAACCGGAGGAGCCAGGCATGGAGGGAGGTGGCAGAGACAGTGGTATGTTTTCGCCTGTTTTGGGGAGTTTATATCCAGTTTACTTCGGGCTTTTTGGCTTCGTATGTCGCGGGCGGGAGATTCATGTGATTGGTTGATCGCAAAAAAATCCCCAAGCTTCAGATACGCCCACCTCCAAGATTTTTTTAACGCTGCCGTGGAGACGGCCCGTAAGGCATAGTAATCATAGATAACACGGCAGGGTCCGTTACAGTTTGTTTTCATCTGATTTCAAATATTTCAAATGTCTGAAGTTAATAAATACATTCTCAGTGTTCAAGTCAATAATAGTCATATAAGAAAAGTACTGATCTAATAACAGAGATTTTATAAGGACTTTTCAATGTTCGACATCGCTCATGTGAAATACAGTAAACTGGATGTTGTGGTGCCGAGAGGCGGGGTATCAAAAGTACAAGCTAAACTTTTATTTAGCATCTGAACACACTTGTAAACAACGTGATGCCCGGGAAGCGAAGACCCGGCGGAAACAGCTGGTCTGGTTCACTAAAATGTCCGTGTACAGTATATCTGGTACTAATGTATAGCGGATCTTTGTTAAGATCCATATGTCAGTAGAGATGGGATGGCAGAAGGTGCTATATATATATATATATATATATATATATATATATATATATATATATATATATATATATATATATATATATATATATATATATATATATAATTCCAAAGCTGGTAAAGACCTTTCAAATTTAGCAATAATAGTCATATAAGAAAAGTACTGATTTGTTCTTGAATCAACTTTTTTATGGAAAATGTTTTATGTAATTTTATTTCATTTTAAATAAAATGAAAGACATTCACAGTTAATGTAATTAGATATACATTATTAATGCCATACATTTTTGCATAAATATTTATTCAGTATGATAGCTGTCTAACAGAAGTTAAATCCATTTCTCACTTATTCTGACAATGTACTTAACCCCAAATAAAAGAACCCAATAAAAATAGTTGTTAAATAATAGTGAAGTCACGTTGTAATAACAATAACTCATCTCTCTCGGTTTTTTTTGTTTTCTTTGTGTGCTTTGCCAAAAGCCACTGTGTCAAGTGTCCTAGTTGGGTTACCGTAACGAACAGCAGCCGGCTCTCGATTTTTAATCCTAATTTAATCGTTTATGTTCGCCGAATTGACATGAAATCACTGACAAATATGAATATACTGTATTCAACTTCATTAAAATGTTATTAACGTGCCTAAACTCAGTAATTCACTAAAAATTACTGATCCCTCCGCGTCGCGGAGGGATCTTGATCCCTGGGTGTTATTTTTCCCCATAATGACCAAGTCGCTGCAAATTATCCCGCTTATTACATGGCCACATTCTCAACAAAGTAACGACATGACTCCCAATATTAATTAAAATGCTTTTATGGATTTAGAAAATATTTTTATTGATTTAAAACATAGTTCTATGTATTGATTTAAATTTACATGCATCCGCTAAGAAAAATAGTCCGTTGTTACCGTTTTTTAAACAGTCAGAATGAAACGGCAGCTCTCAGCTGTGTGTTCACACTCCTAACTCTGATCTTTCTTTTCCAACAGTTAAGTTAACTGTAGGTTACTCTGAGTGACAAGCTTACAGTTAGTGAAGTAACACTTTTTTTTTGTGAGTCACGACCTCGCTGTTTCATTCTAACATAACGCTCCAAATATGACTGTTTCCACTTGGACTTCAATACAGCAACACCATTGTTTGGTTTCCATGGTAGCGTGTCTCTTTAGTAGCGTGCACTCCTTTCCTGTAAATTACAGGTCCAGCCAGGCAAAACAGTAATATGAAATATGAACGTTAGTTTTTAACTGAAATGATCAAATAAAGTCAAAATGTCACAGTGTTTACAAACATTGACCATACCGTTCACCAGCCCCCACCCCACTCTTTGTTTAAAACGAATTGGCCATCGGAATGTGTGTGTCCCAACCACCCCCTGTGATATCTCTTCACAGGGGGGAGAGAGTTAGACGCTCGTGAATTGTCAACGGGGGGGGGGGGGCCTCTCTGCACAGAGGAGCCGCGGAGAAGTGAATCACAGTGATCTGCTATTTTAAAGTAAATTCAACACATATCGACCCTAAATATAGCATATATTAAGAACGAGAAAGTGTTAACATCGTTTTTTGTAAACATATGACCAATGTGCGAGGGTGATGACATCAGAGCATCGTCCTATGGGCTTAGCCCCGGACAGGTACAACAGGTATTCACTCAGAGGGGGGTAGTTACCCATTTACATGTCAAAAAGCAACATACAGTAGGCGGGTGGGGGATGGTGAACGTTTACATTTCTCTACAGCAGTGGTTCCCAAACTTTTTGTGCCCAAGGCACACCAAAGGACAAGTAAAAATCTCAAGGCACACCTATTGTGCGAAATAGCCCTTATAACACGTGTTATCACTCATATCATGTAAAATATCTGTAAATGTGCATAATTATTTACTAATGCCAAATAAAATGTATAGATAGAACAATCAGTGGTTCAAGTTAGTATATTCCTCAGTGTAACATATCCACTAGTTGCAAAGCTTAAACATTTTTATATATTTTTTTATTTTAAGGGAAAGGATGTTTTCACTACTCAGTTTGTCAACTATGTTACGGACAAACTTGATGTCATTACAATCATTTGATTAAGTCCTGCACTTCAAGTAAAATCAAATTTGAAAGGCTCTTGAGTCTATTCTACCATATATCCAAAGATTTTTTAAAGTTTAAAAAATAATTGTATTAAAGTTTTGTTTTTTCATGTGATATGTTCAGCACTGTCATTAAGTTTAGGGATATTTTGTATTATAAAACTACCATACAGGTCATTTTGATAGTTTTAAGAGATGTCATGTAAAACTCCAACCTGTGTAGATATACATTATACTATAAAGGATATCAGAAGCACTATTTTAGATATTTTAAATTTGAAAAAATGAGGTGCAACATAGTTGACAATGAAAGTCAAACATTTGACGCAAATAACATAGTTGACTGGACACATTATTAACCATCAGCACTATGTTAATTTCAAGGCAGAAGTGCAAAATTCCATTGATAATGATGTGTAATGACGTCTACATGTCGTACAAATTGTCAACTAGGTTACCTGTCAACTAAGTTACTACAGTTATTACAGTACTGGGTAACTCAGTTGACAGGTAACCTAGTTGACAATTTCCCTATTTTGACCCATCATTTCAATGGTAGGCCTTGCCTGGATGACCACATGTCATTTTCTTGAACAGGTTAACATCACATTTGCACATATAATTGAATTAAAATCATTAAACAATTGTAAACCATAACAATGTACGTAACATTGTTGATTGTCAATGAGTATATTAATTGACCATGTGCTATTATACATAAAATATTGTAAAAATGTAGAGGACAATCACCACAGTGTGTTCAAAATGTCTGCCAAAGAGGAACATGGCATCATGTGATGCTGGTGACATGGTATTGGGACAAACAATTTTTGAGTTAAAGGGGGAAGTTCTGTTAGTAACATAGTTGACAGAACTTTTGCGGACATTCATATATTAAGATATTTAAATTATTTAAAGGGGGAAATCAATTAAAAATATGTTATTATTCTTTAGTATTTAGACTTTTGAAATAAATGAATCATTTTTTAAATTTACTTTAATGGTTTTTATTCATTATTTTGAATCCAAGACACCCTCAACTGAAAAACGGACATAGCAAAAACTGACAATTTAAGAACATCATGACACATTTCAAGCTAAATAAAGCATAGGATGCACATAATGTTTGTGTGATATTATAACATGCTTTCCAATAATAGGCAAAATATGATATTTTTGAAGAAAATAGTTAGAATAATTATAATTATCATCAATGGACATCAATGGACATGGAATGTACCCTAAATTGTAGAATCACTCAGCAGTTACATACACCAAACCTTCCAGTTATATTCCTATCAATATTATGAAGGCTTTTACAGAAGGGTTTGGTCATATATAATTCATAGCCTGAATTATATAACATTTTATACCTAAAAACATGGTGAAAATTGATATTTTAGGGCTGTTGACAGTATTTTCTGATTTATGGAGTGATACAAAGAGATATCACTCACTCAATTTCACTTTCCACTATGTCCACCGTTGTTTTTCACAACCAATGGCAGAACTTTATTGAGGCCTGTAATTAGTCAACTACAGGTCTCTTGAGTCAGTCTTTTTCTTCCAAAAAGCTTGTGACAAGATGTTATTGCTCTTGGGGCATTAAAAACAAGATTTTAACTTTAGTTTTTTATATAATATCTGCATTTTCTATTGTGAAAAACTAAGTCTTAGTTATTTAATATATAGCGCCATCTCCTGGTTAAACCCTGAAATTGGAGAATAGTGGGAGGGCCTAACATTCCTGAATACTGGTCTTTGGCAGGCAACTGGCTGGCAGTCGGCAGGAAGCTGTATGCTGGGGTCCAAAATAAGAGGCTCCATCTGTAAGATGTTCTAATGTTGTCATCCTTTTCAAACGTTTACATTTGGATCATCTGTCTTCTAAAATTCTAACTGTGATTTGTTGCAGGTCAAAGAACACAAAGTCTGCAGGCTGGTCGAAAGGGAGGACATATTTGAAGGATAAACAAATCAGGAGGCTGTATTTACAGAGGTGAAACAAAATATAAAAAGAAGCCAGGACAACGTCCGCAAAAGAAAAGTAAAAAGGGGCCAGGAGGACAACTTCAAAGTAGGGGATCAGGTGCTACGGAGGAACATAAGACAGGAGCAGAGAAAAGGGGGCAAGCTGGAGGATGACTGGTTGGGACCATATATAATCCTAGAACTAGAGGGGGAAAAGGCCATTCTTGGTAAGGGTACCAAAAAGCTGCAGACAAATATTGATCACATGACACATTATTTCCAGCCAGAGGAGAAGATCCCTGCCAAACTAAAAAAGTTGTCCAATCCCTCTCCTCTGGCTGGTCCACAACACACAAAGACACAGACACACATCCACAGCACACAAACACCCACCACACAAACACCACAAGTGGCACCTCCATCCATGGACTGCAAGGCCCAAATGGCACCAAAGGCTCCTGAACTTTGTAAGTAAACAGACAGAAAGTACACTCCAAATGATGCATTTCATAAATAACTGCCATTGCTATGTTTACAGTAATTCGAGAAATATGGACAGGGAGGAGAAGGCAGACGCTCTGGTCCAAGATTGGGCCATATAAAGTCTATTCCGAAAATATAATGGACTTGGCACCTGGGAAGTGGTTGGAGGGAGAGGTAAGTTACAAAACAAAAGAATATTGGACTGATATTTATTTAGATTGTATCACAAGTTATTTTTGTACTCTTAGTTTGTCAATGCATATTTGTCTATGGTGGGAAGGAAAGCTGGCTCTCTAGTCATACCCAGCTATAATTTTTTTGTTCTAAAAACATTCTGAGAATGTTACATTCATTGTTCTAGGAATGTTTTCAGCGGGAAGTTTTCTTTTGGTTCCCAGAACGTTCTTCTGAAAGGTAGGATAACGTTCTCTAAAAACATTCTTAAAATGTTTGGTGATAACATTGTTAGAACATTATGCCCTACTATTCTTAAAACGTTTTCAGCGGGAAGTTTTTGTTTGGTTCCCAGAATGTTCTTCTGAAAGGTAGGATAACGTTCTCTAAAAACATTCTTAAAATGTTTGGTGATAACCTTCCTAAAATGTTTTTGATAACATTGTTAGAACATTATGCCCTACTATTCTTAAAACATTTTCAGCAGAAGCTTTTCTTTTGGTTCTCAGAATGATCTTCTGAAAGGTAGGATAACATTCTTTAAAAACATTCTTAAAATGTTTGGTGATAACCTTCCTAAAATGTTTTTGATAACATTGTTAGAACATTATGCCCTACTATTCTTAAAACGTTTTCAGCAGAAGCTTTTATTTTGGTTCTCAGAATGATCTTCTGAAAGGTAGGATAACGGTCTCTAAAAACATTCTTAAAATGTTTTTGATAACATTGTTAGAACATTATGCCCTACTGTTCTTAAAATGTTTTCAGCTGCAAGTTAGATTTTTTTATGTTGCCAGAATGTTATTATTTTAGAGAAGGATAACATGCTTTATGTTTAAAACATTATGCAAATGTTCTGTGGTAACAATTTACTACAATATGTTTACATTATTAGAACATAAAGACATAATATTCCTGTAATTGTTCAACTCAAAATTCCTGGGTAACTGGACTGACCACTGTAACTATTGGAATTTGACTATTAACACATGTAAAAGGATGACTCGGAATCAGCTTGTGAAAGTAACATTTGTTTATTAGAAAAGGGGAGCTGGGAGTGGAGGTTGGTTATGGCAGCAGTGGGAAACAGTTGTTCCAGGGTGGAGAGGCCTGGCTGGTCTTGGGAATGTGGAAGGCCTTGTATTCCTCCTGGGAGAGACACAGAAATGAGTGTGAGGCAAAAGCAGGCAAAGTTGTCAAAGAATATGCTGGCAAAAAGCTAGAGCGGCACGCAACAAACCGTTCACGGCAACAATCCGGCAGGGAATGAGTGCAGGCTGCAGGCTTTCATAGTGTGGCTGATGAGCAGGTTGCAGGTGTGGTTGATTGGAGATTGCTCCCAGCCGTGTAGAGCAGACCAGCAGGCAGGTGTGGAGAGAGAGAGACACACATACAAACACTAACAGGGGTTTAAGGGACGGGCAGTGATAGTCGGTCCGTTCTTCTATGTCTGTCTTTGGTTTTCTAAGTGTTATTCGATCCATATGACAATAGAGATATGTGCATAAACAATAAAAACACTTGGGGTATAATGTTCGAACAATGTTATCACCAAACATTTTAAGAATGTTTTTAGAGAACGTTATCCTACCTTTCAGAAGTACATTCTAGGAACCAAAATAAAACTTCTCGATGAAACCATTCCTAGAACAATGAATGGTAACATTCTCAGAATGTTTTTAGAACCAACAATGTCTAGCTGGGAACTCAGACATGCCTACGCAAACATGCAATATCATGAATTACATGCTTTTTTTAAAAGGAAAATATGGTGACATCAGATTTTTTTTAAACATCCTTTTCAAACAAATGCAACAAGTTTGTATTTTAACACTAGAACCGCCAGAGATTTTTTATACCTAAAACCGCCAACTGGGTCAAATTGACCCGCTATTAGAATGCATTGATTTTCAAGGTAAAATGTTCTTTTATGGAACAGTGAGTTTTGATCGCACAGGGATGAAACGTATACCAATATAATCTGTGGACTCTCAGGGCTCGACATTATAAATGGCCCGCTAGCATTATTTAGACACCCCGGCCAACATAACGTACTTTCAACTCGCCCCACAGCTGTTTGCTGCGGAGCGCATCGCCAGCAGTCTCCCGTGAGCGGGAGCGCTCTCTCTCTCTCTCTCTCTCTCTCTAAGTGAGTGAGTGTGTGAGGAGTTCGGTGGTGGTGAGCTGAGAGCGTGGTGAGGTTTGATGGTAACTTTTCGTAAAAGTTTTCTCTTTTTTCTTCCTCTACTTTGTTTATTGTATGATTGTTTATTGGTCTTGTTTGTTGTGAGTGTGGTTTAGTGTTTCTTCCGTGAGAGAAGCGTGTTTCTCTGCAGGGATGGCTTCCTGTGAGATGCCGTCCCTGCGACACGGGGTGAGGGTGATCCCTCAGGAGAACAGCACAGTGGAGAGTGTGCTGCTGGCGGTGGGGGAGCAGGTGGGACACGGAAACATCTCCTACGCATCCCGCATGAATAAAGCTGTGGTGGTTTTTGTAAAGAAGCAGGAGTTGGTCAGCCAGTTAATTGAAAGTGGCTTAAACATAAATGAGGAGTTTATACAGGTGTCCCCGCTGGCAGTGCCTTCTACCCGGATTACCATATCGGGAGTCCCTCCATTTATTCCTAATGAAACGCTGGAGAAAGAGCTCAAACGCTACGGGAGAATGGCGAGTGGTTTCCGCACGGTGAGTCTGGGCTGTAAAGACACTAAGCTGAAGCACGTCCAGTCTCTGCGGAGACAGGTGTTCATGTTTCTGGACTGCACATCACAAACACTGGATGTGTCTTTCCGTATTAAATATGAGGAGGGTTTTTATATGGTGTATGCGAGTGCTGGCAGTGTCAAGTGTTTTGGGTGTGGTGATGTGGGGCACAAGAGGATCGCTTGTCCACAGAGACTGATAGCAGCACTTCTTTTGGAAGGGAATATTGTGAATGAGAGTGGAGAGGGAACCAGCGGGATTGCTCGGCCCGTGCGGGGAGCTACCGGAGCTACCGGAGCTACGGCCCCTGTTTCCGGGGCAGACGTGCTTGTGTCTGCAGCCGCCGGGGCCGCCGTGCCCGCGCCCGGTGCAGCCGTGCACGCGGCTGCAGCACCGGGGGCTGCCATGCCCGCTCCTGCTGCACCTGCATCCGCTGCACCCGCTGCACCGGCTGCACCCGCTGTACCCGCACTCGCTGTGCCCAGTGTAGTCATGCCCGTGCCTGTGTTACCCGCAGCAGTGGTGCCAGGCGGGTTTGTGTTTGGTCCCATGACGGCAGTTAAAGCCGCAGTTTCTGTGGGTGTTAGGCCGTTGTTTGCGGGGATTAATATGAAAGCAGTTGTGGAGGATGAGGCTCAGGTCAGGGCTGGATGCAGAGAGGGTGTGATGGAGTGCTCAGAGCGGGAGCTGCAGGGGGTCTCTGGGAAACAGGCTCAGCTGTCACAAAAACTGGACAGTGAGGCAGAGCAGGGGGGGAAATCAGCTGGTTATGATGGAGTAGATATGGAGTCTGACTCTGAATCAGATAGTGTCTCCGTAGGTGACAGTGTTTCTCAGAGTGAGGATCTCTACTCTTTTGAACAGATCCAGGAGTTTCTGGATGAAACTTTTGGGAAATCAGTAAATGTAAATAATTATTTCCCTGATGTTGAAAAGTTTGTTAAGTCAGCCACGACAATTCAGAAGGTTGTTGGGCTAGACTTACTTGATGAAAAAAAACGGTATCGCCTCAAGAAACACATCACTACACTGAGGAAAGCTTTAAACAAAAAGACCAACGTGGCTAAAAAAAGGAGTCGTAAATTATGATCATACAACACCGGGTGTTTCCTCCTTACTGTCTTTTTCTATCTTTTTTCTTAATGGCCTGTCTCTCTTTTCCTCATAGTCAGGGTTTAAGGGTAGCCTCATTAAATATGAATGGGGGCAGAGACGCTCAAAAGAGAGCCTTAGTAAAAGAAGTTATTCAACAGAAAAAGCTAGATGTAGTATTTCTACAAGAAACTCACAGTGACAGCATAAATGAAACTGACTGGGGTCTATGGTGGGGGGGGGGCCGCATGTCCTTAGCCATGGGACACATTTGAGTGCAGGAGTAGCTATTTTATTCTCCCCGCTTTTAAATATAAAAATAATATCCAGCACAGAGGAAGTGAAGGGTAGAGTTATTCTAGTGAGAGCTGAAATAGATGATTTTCTGATTAGCTTTATTAATGTGTATGCACCAAACCAAGGCTCTGAGCGTGAAGAGATCTTTAAAATATTGGAAGAGAGAATAAGTGATATTGGTCAAGGGGAGTTTATTGTTTTGGGTGGAGACTGGAACTGTTGCACTGACTTTACTTTGGATAGGACTGGAGTTGAGCCACATTTTCAGTCTTCCTCTGTATTGTCTCATGTTCTAAAGAAAAGTGATTTAGTGGATGTGTGGAGGATGATGCATCCTACATGCAAGCAATACACATGGGTTAAAATATCAGATGGTAGAGTTAGTGCAGCCAGATTGGACAGGTTTTATTTACCCAAGGCCTTTTCTGCTAGGGTTACAAACTGTCAGATCATCCCTGTGGCTTTCACAGACCATCATTTAGTTTTGATGGAGCTGATCTTATCTTCCAACGGAAAACCCAGATCTTTTTGGCATTTTAATAATAGATTATTACAGGATTTGAATTTCTGTGAACAATTTAAAATGTTTTGGGCTTACTGGAGATCTAGGAAAGATGGTTTTTCTTCCCTTACTCAGTGGTGGGAGGTAGGAAAAGCCCAAATTAAGGTTTTTTGTCAACAATACACCTCCTATTCAACAGCCAAAATTAAGAGAGTAGTGGAGAATTTAGAAAAAGAGATAACAGACTTGGAAAGTGTCTCACAAGCTGATCCGCAGAATAATGCCATTATTGAGGTTGAGGAGCCGACTGAGGGGTCTCTGTCTACCAGAGATGTCTCACAGCCCTCCTGTTGTTGTGTCAGCATATGCAGACGATATAGATATAATTATCCAGGACCACACAGATGTACAGGAACTGAAAGAAAGCCTTGCCCTTTACGAAAAAGCATCTTCAGCAAGGGTCAACTGGGGAAAGAGCGAGGCTGTTTTAGTGGGCCAGTGGAGAGTAGGGGACATTCCTAGTCTTCCTGGCGGCATCAGGTGGGGTAGACGAGGGATTAAAGTCCTAGGGGTGCAGTTAGGGACTGACGAATTTCAAAAACAGAACTGGGAGGGAGTGCTTGACAAGGTGGAAGCTAAGTTGTCTAAATGGAAATGGTTGCTACCTCAGCTGTCATACAGGGGAAGAGCTCTGATTGTGAATAATCTCGTTGCCTCTTCTCTTTGGCACAAGCTCATAGTGTTGGCACCACCACCAGGGCTGGTGAAAGAACTACAGCGCCTTGTAAACTTTTTCTGGTCTGGACAACACTGGCTGAAGGCTTCGGCCCTGTATCTCCCTGTGGCAGAGGGAGGGCAGGGACTGATAGACATTCAGTCCAGAACAGCTGCTTTCAGACTGCAGACTGCTCAGAGACTGCTGTACGGCAGCGGGCAGCGCTGGTTGGATCCTGCTCGGCTACTCCTCAGGAAGGCTGGAAGGCTTGGGATGGATAAACACCTGTTCCTAATCAGGACGACTGAAGCTGACCTGACGGGACTTACATCCTTCTACAGATCAGTTATTAACGCCTGGCAGACACTAAAGGTCACATGGACCCCGGACCAGAGACCGGGAATGTGGTTGTTCGAGGAGCCACTTCAAAAGAATGACCTCTTCCCAACTGCAACCTTTTCCTCTGTAGCTTTGGGAACAAAGTTTGTTGAGGCTGGCATCACTAAGCTGGGTCATCTAACAAGAACATCAGTTGAAACTCTTTGTAACACCATAAACATCAGGTCTTCCAGAGTGCTACAGAGGATCGTTGAAGACATCATGCAGTCCCTGTCGCCGCCAGAGAGGGCATTCATTGAGGATCCTGTTAGATTGGAAACTTGGAAAGAGGAAGATGACTATGAGTTTCCCTCACTCACCATTAGTCCTGCTGTCGGAGAGTGGCAAGAGGAGCGTGGAAAACTTCTCTCGCTAAAAACTCCAATTCTGGGCAGTTTCAGTTCCTGTGGGAAAAAGCAGCTGTACCAGTGCTGTGTCAAGACTCTTAACATCCGTCTTCTGGCTGAGGTCAAGGAGTCAAGGTGGAACGAGTTTTTCCCTTCAGACTTTACCCCTAAAGGCAGGTGGAGGGTCCTGTATAAGCGTCCTGTTGAAAAACGGATGGCTGACCTCCAGTGGAGGATTATACATGGAGCTTTAGCTACAAACAGACACCGAGCTCACCTTGACCCAAGTGCTGGGGAGGAGTGCCCTTTTTGCCAGCAGAGTGAAACAGTTGAGCACCTGGTAGTTTCTTGCACGCGGCTAGCAGGCTTATTTGGGCTACTGAAAGGATGGGTGGAAGGGTTAGGGGAAGTGTTTTCACTTCCACTCTTTGTATATGGGCCTAAATATGTGGCAAAAAAAGGAGTAACTCTCACTCTGATTAATGCTATCTTTGCAACTGCTAAGCTAGCAATTTGGAGGACCAGGAAGAACAAGATGCTAGGGCAGGGCTGGACAGATGTTGTTCAGAGTGTGAAGGGTTTGGTGGCTGCTCGGCTAAAAATAGAACATGCCTTTTACGGTGTGACTAACAACCTGCCTGCTTTCAGGAGTCTTTGGGGGGTCAATCACATTTTATGTACGGCAAGGGAAGATGGTACACTGGAGCTTTTATTAAAATGACTTAAGAAAGGTTTTATAAAAGTCTCTCTCTCTCTCTCTCGCAGAGAGAGAGAGAGAGAGAAGGCGAGCAGGAGGAAGCGGAGAGAGAGAGAGAAGGCGAGAGAGAGAGAGCGAGAGCGAGAGGAGAGCAATCGACTATCGCTCTGAGAGACGCAAGCAGCGTGATAGAGAGAGCGCTCGTAGTATCTAGCTATTCTCTGCTCTCATCTCTCCTATCTTCTCCTCTCTCTCTCTCTCTCTCTCTCTCTCTCTCTCTCTCTCTTCTCTCTCTCCTCTCCTCTCCTCTCTCTCTCTCTCTCTCTCTCTCTCTCTCAGGAACCGCAGTAGACAAAAGGCGTTGCTATAGCAACACGTCATGTTTATATGAAAAGGGGTGGGGCGGAAATAGGTATAAATGGCAATTTTTTGGGCGATTTCTTCATATTGACAATTTTTAACAACATAGGGTGCTACATAACACACTTTCAGGAAAAGTCACAGACTGGAAGACTGTAAAAAGTTACACACAATAAAAAACAGCTCTGGGTCAAATTGACCCGATTGGCGGTTCTAGTGTTAAAGCGCACTACAAATAAATCTGACGTTGACCATGACCGTGTTAATATTTCGCATCACAGGAATGTTTTATAAAAAAAGAATAACCTCCTGAAAACATTATCCAAATGTTGCTTTCAAAATGTTCTTCTTTGGTTATCATGTAACATTGAGGGAATGTTTTATAAAGAACATCTTTAATGTGTTACCCCAACAACGTCCAAAACACATCCTTAGAATGTTGCAGGCAAAACGCTCCACCTTTGTTAACATATCACATTAAAGGAACATTTTATAAAACACTTTCTGTCATCTCAGGCCTCAATAACATCCTGAAAACATTTTCAGAATGTTGCTTGGAGAATGTTCTTCATTTGTTATCATGTAACATTAAAGGAACATTTTATAAAACACTTTCTGTCATCTCAGGCCTCAATAACATCCTGAAAACATTTTCTGAATGTTGCTTTGAGAATGTTCTTCTTTTGTTATCATGTAACATTGAGGGAATGTTTTATAAAGAACATCTTTAATGTGTTACCCCAACAACGTCCAAAACACATCCTTAGAATGTTGCAGGCAAAACGCTCCACCTTTGTTAATATATCACATTAAAGGAACATTTTATAAAACACTTTCTGTCATCTCAGGCCTCAATAACATCCTGAAAACATTTTCAGAATGTTGCTTGGAGAATGTTCTTCATTTGTTATCATGTAACATTAAAGGAACATTTTATAAAACACTTTCTGTCATCTCAGGCCTCAATAACATCCTGAAAACATTTTCTGAATGTTGCTTTGAGAATGTTCTTCTTTTGTTATCATGTAACATTGAGGGAACGTTTTATAAAGAACATCTTTAATGTGTTACCCAACAACGTCCAAAACACATCCTTAGAATGTTGCAGGCAAAACGTTCCACCTTTGTTAACATATCACATTAAAGGAACGTTTTATAAAAAAACTTTCTGTCATCTCAGGCCTCAATAACATCCTCAAAACATCCTCTGAATGTTGCAGTTAAAACGTTATGTCTTAGTTAACCTTAAACCTTATAGGAACATTATTTGAAAAAATAAACATCCTAAAAAGGTTCTTTGAACATCAGATGAAAACGTTTCTTTAAAACCTTATTAGAACCAATAGGTAACGTTAGCCAAAGTTGTGAGAACGTTCCCCGCTAGCTGGGATAGACTCCTATCTACTGACGTCGCTCTTGGAGGGAACCCACAAAGGTTCTTTGAGAAGTGTCAGTAGGACTATATAGTAGGATGATTTATTTGTTTGTACATAAGTAGGCCTATGTATTTTGTGTATATGTATGTTTGTATGTACATACACACAAATACATACTTATGTTAGTGTATACATTATGTGGCAGCTGGAGCGGTCCGCCACAACGGACATCTTCAACGTAAACAGATCTAGACGGAACCATGACACTATCTGATGTAGGGGTTGGCTATAATTAGTATTTGCATTTCCATAGATCATGTACCTAAATGAGAGAGGGGCCCTGTATTTGGATCCATTTGGGGCCACAGAAGAGCAGGTCAAAAAGAGTCTGCTGCTGGCCCAGGTACCCCTAGGCCTGAGGCCAGTAACACAAAGAAACACAATATCGATATAAAGTATTTTGAGATCTTCTTTTAATGCTTGCAAGCAGATACCTCCACCAAAGAGAGTGCCCTGTTATGTTACAGCCACTCTTATAGGGAAACATTCAAAGATTATTTACATTACAAACAACATTTTGTGAGGCCAGCTGGTACCCCATGGCACTGTATGCAAAAACTCACACCCTACAAAGAACAAATGGGAGATACAGATAACCCCTTATCGTACATTTCTTCCGGCCCGTCCACACGGCGGCGTGCGTTGAAGCTTCAACGCTTCTGCCCATTCACTTTGAATGGGGTGACGTCACGCTTTGCCGAACTGCATTGTGGTTCCGTCGCTTTGCTTTGCTCGCGTTGCTCGCTTCAAAAGTTGAGCAATGTTCAACTTTTGAAGCTTCGACGGAAGCGTCAGCCAATCAACTCATATGCCAGTACAAGCTCTAGCCAATCAAACCACGTGCTTGTGTGTCCGGGGCGGGAGATTCATGTGATTGGTTGTTGGTCGAGTTTCAGACACGCCCACCAGCAAGCTTCAACGCACGCCGCCGTGTGGACGCTGCGTTCCTGTGGTTGTCATAAACCCCCCTTGTCCAAACACATCTGTTTATCACACACACACATTTAAATGCCATTTCCAGGATACAGCTGTTACATTTAATTAGGATTACACTGTATTAAAGCTCCCATGTCATGCTTTTCCGGTTATTACCCGTCCCCTTGTGTGTTATGAAGGTTTTTATGCATGTAAACGGTCTGCAGAGTCAAAAACCCTCAAAGTACACCCTGTAGGGAGTAAAACTCTAACACAGAAAAGACCTCCCCAAAACGCCTCGTTGGAGATTTCTCATTTTCCATTGTTTACTTCCTGGGTACTCTGACGTGGGGATACCCAGAGGCCACACCCTCTGCCAGCCTTTCACGAAACAAAGCTTCCCAAACCTTTCAGCGATTCATGCCGGATATGTACAGCGTAGGGCACTGAAGAACAATGCTGTTCCTACTTTGTTTGGACCAGCGGGAGATTCGGGTACACAACCTGTAAGTATTCATTGTTATTCATTGTTGTTTGTGTATTTATGATGTTTAAAACAAACAAGGTATCTACCACGACTGTTTAAATGGGTAAATGTTTTTCAGGCTACTACGTTGGGATCGCGGAGAAATGCTCTCCGCAGACCCATGCTCACAGCGTTATAAACCTTTTTCTTACTAAATATCAAGCCACACTTATTGTTTTTACTTCGGCTGTGAGTGTTTGTGTGTGCTCAGGATGAGTTTCGCTTGTTCTCGCTGTATTGCCGACACAGAAGCCTGTCTGCTCCTCACAGCAGCTGCGAGCAGCAACGAGCCTCTCAACGTCCCGACCAATCAGAGCACACTGGGCTCACAGGGAGGGAGGGAGGGGGGGACGCAGGAGCTCCAACAAGCCGTTTAGGGCAGAGAGCAAGGGCGCCGGAAGCGGGGGGGCCAGGGGGCCATTGGCCCCCCCACTTTTCAGCCCTGCCCCACATTATTGCAGCGGCGGATGCCGTGGAACACTGTACAAATCCCGTTTCAATAATTCCCCTCTACTCTAAAGTCGCATCTAAAACGCGATCTGATCTAGCTGTGTATATTTTGTTATGTTTGATTGTTATATTCAATCTCATTAGCTACAGGCATTTTTTAAGCTTGTAAAGGGAAGATGACAGCTGTCACTCGCCACTCTGCTGTTCCACAGCGCCGCTTCCCCTCCCTCTGCTGAAATTATGAATGTAAGGCGTATAGTAATCATAGATAACACGGCAGGGTCCGTTACAGTTTGTTTTTATCTGATTTCAAATAAACAAAGTCTTGGCTTTCAGAATATTAAACTTGTTTCGGCAAATTCAGATGATAAATACAACTTTGAAGCTTGTAACGGCATAATTACAAGCGGAGAACGGAGTAACTTTACGTCACTGCAGGCATTATAACAGCCGGAGAGTGTTCTCCCCGGGAAATTAACACAATACACACAAACGCAAAAATACACAAACACACACACATATACACACACACACTCGCGGGCTTCCCCCAGACCAGTAATCCAAACGAAAATATCTTCCCTCCGTAGTATTTTGATCATTTGCTCCGCTAATAATCAATCAGTTCGATCCAGAGAAGAGGAAACTTTAAAGGCCTTTTTCTCAAAATGATGACTCTGTAACAGTCATTATATAATGTGACATATTTTGCTTAATATTTGGAGTAGCCTACAACAACAATCCTGATATCATTAGAAAGCTATGAATCTCCTCTTTCCAACAGTGTATACAACTCAAAATGTGTCTTCGGGTCAATGCGACTAATTTCGATAGAGCAGGTCACTTTGCATTAGGTAAAATAAAGCAGACAGACATAACAGGAAGAATATGTACATTTTAACCCAATCAAATAGGACATTGTCACACCATTCAAATGTATCCATGTAAATTACAACCAATAAAAAAGCTTAGATGTGTTTATTTGTTACGTTGTTTACTTTATTTGTTACGTTGTTCTGTGTGTGTCAGCCGTTAACCTAGATAGAAAGAATATATACACTTGCAAACACGTCATAAGAACCAGCGCAGAAGAAAACTATACAGTCAATCTAAACTTAAATGAACAACTAGAAGGTCACATCCCTGACATCCACGTCTCTGGAGCCTGGACCTTCATCAATCATAGAAACAGCGAAGCCAGATGAACCCAAAAGCAGCAGCTCTGCGGCCGCAGAGACTGTCAAAACCGCCGCCACCGCCGTCGTTGAACCGAAACAGGCTGGTTCCGACTGCATGGAGGTTTGTTGCCGGGACATTGAGACGGGTAAAGCTGTACAGAAACTGACCGCCAGATTATTTGGGCAAAGAGAAAGGTACTTCAACGCAGAATGGTACAAAAACAGAGAGTGGTTAATTCTTTGCAAAACCACTAAACGGGCCTTCTGTGAAATATGCAGATTTGCTGCTGTCAAACGGCTTGTCACTTTCTCAAAATGTGGAGATGATAGCTTTGTTAATATCGGAGTTAATAACTGGAAAAAGTGCCCAAGCCTCCTGGACAGCCACGAAAAGTCTCATTTCCACAGAGAGTGTATTAAAAACTAGTGCGCTTTCTTCAGTCAAACACCAGTCAACATACAGCTTGTCAAACAACAGCGTATTGAGCAGGAAAAAAGAAGAGATGGAATGATGGAGCAACTGCGCTGTCTGCAGTTTCTAACCCGACAGGGCCTAGCAATCAGGGGGCATGCGGATAAGGAGAGCAATTTCCAAAAGAACTCGTAGCTGAGAAAAACCCCACTCAGAAAAGCTTCATGCTCACCGGGAAATATGCATCATGAGACAATTAATGAACTTATAAATCTAATGTATCGGGAGTCTCTCACCACTATATTAACTGAAATTTAAAAGCAATGCAAAACATGCAGTTATTGTGCTTCCAGCAAACATCCACTGATAAACTGCGATGTTAACAACCTCATGATAACCTCATATTTTGGATCTACCTGTGTTTAGTCTAGAAAAAGGTAAATGTGTGCATTTTATTATAAAGTTGTGTATATTTACAGACTGTTGCAAAAACTAAGAAACTTATAAACATCAGGTTTAAAGAGCTTTACAAAAAAGTAACACAATTAGAGATGTTTGGAGTTTTATTTTAGTTATTAATTTACATTTTTTGTCAAAGAGATGCTGATTTGATACCGTTAGTTACGGCATTTCCTGTTTCTGCCGGAGAGAGGGGAGTTTGTCCCAAAGCTTGCCGCTGTATCGACTCCCTCCATCTGACAGGAGGGAGCCTCATGTGTCACTCCACGGAGTTAGTTCACTCCGTCACGGAGGGGGAGTGTGTAGGGGGAGTGTGTAGGGCGTGGTTTGGGATTGGGCCATACACACGCACTTTTTTGGCCCCCCCACTTCTAAAATGAATCCGGCGCGCCTGGCAGAGAGTGAATACCGGTGAATACACATACTTTACAGAGATGCTGTATGAGAAACCAATGTGAGTTTGAAAAATTGCACAGTATAAATCTATTTTAGTATACCTCAACAATGGAATTATGATCAGTAGAAATGGCCATGACATGGGACCTTTAAGCTTTAATATAATTGCCATAACATTCCCCCCTTGATTATTATTAATCATCAATCTCTCTCTCTTGTGCCAGACCCCATTTTGCCTGAATGGGCTCCATTCCTCAAACTCCTTGTGGTCGAAGCTCCCTTAATTGTGTGGATCCTCAGGAGCAGTGTGTCCTTCCAAGGGTGACGCCTTCCTGCAGTGTCTCCAGTGGTTTCCAAGTTGCCCTCTCAGACATCATAGCAACATAGTTGGTCAACAGCAAATCCTGGAACAGCCCAGCCCACCTTGGCTTTCTACAATTCAGTCTCTTTCAGTCCTTCACCACCACCCATTCTCTGCTTGGATCGTGTGCAGAAGTTCCATCAATGGCACCATGCAGGCAAAACTGCTTCTACCTGTCAGTGCTTGGATCTCAACAAGCCTGTTAAATTCATTAATATTTAGAAACATGTCAACAATCATCAAACAGTATATTATCCCCACACATGGAGCACGTTCATTTCAAATCCATCATTCAATGGTCAGTTTGAACCTAAATGAAAAATGTAAATTGTGAATTGTTAGTTATATGAGCAGCCATGTCGACATTATTGGCTACTCCCCCCTTTTACACATCAACATATGTGTAACAACACCCTGTGCAGGAAAACAAAATCATTATTATTTCCACATTAAACACTTAAGTGAGAAGGCGTGTTTCTCTCCTTCAACCAGTCCTAAAAGAAAACAGAATCTTGAGATTTAGTTTGAGCCCCACACTTACAGTATGGATTTCCACCTCCTGTGGAAGCAAAATGGCATATGTGTGGTTTTCCAGCTTGTGGAATTTAGGAACCCTCTCGTTTCCCACAAAGCCCCAAAATCATGTGTTAGTCCAAAACATGCTTGGTTAGTCATTGTTCTAAAATCATGCAGTTGCACTGATCACATGTAGACCAGTGGCGAGCCGTGAGCTTTATACCTAGGCCCTCTGACCCCCACCAATGCTATGGAAACAAGAACAGTTTCACAGCGGGCGGAACTTGTCATAAAGTCCGCGATAATAAAACCCACCCATTTAGAGGGAAGATATGATTGGTCAATTGTACTGTCATTTGACATTACTCTCTCGTTCAGTTACTATAACGGGCCCTCTGTGAATCGCAGAGAGGGCCAGACGAGCTTCTTTCATGTAACCCTTCACATTCAACAGAGACTGAACAGGCAGATTCGAAGGATTTATTTCTTTGGAAATGTTATTTTAAATACAATTAAATCAAGTTTTTTTTCGGTAAAACTAATGAAAAAAATATAACAAAAATAATATTTAAAAAAATATATATTTAAAAAAAATATATATTTTTTAAATGTTTTTAAATATTATTTTTTAGAATATCTTAGGCCCTTACAGAGGGCCTAGAGGGCCCTGACGGCTCGCCACTGATGTAGACATACATTCACACTCACAATGTCTGGTTGTAAAGTCAAGTTTGGTCAGGTACAACCCATCAGTCATTGACAGTGCTTTTGTCAAGTAACACTGTCATTCAGGGTCAAAGGTCATTTGGTCTCAGTCTTTTGGCCATGGCTGCATCTCACTTCGGTTAAATGGAATCCTTGCGTCCCTCACTTGCGTAGTTTCCCTGCGTTTAATCCCTCCCACCAGGGAAGCATGGAGAGACGCAAGGAAACCACGAGAAGCAGGGAAATTAGTTTTAAGAGCAATGGGACGTCCTTTCCTCCGGAGCGTCACGTGAAGCGACGTCCATCTGTGATGACGCCGCACAGCTGATCGTCTGACAGCAGCCAGCTCTGTCCCCGTTATTTTCACTAACAGCCCCACCACACATTTACCGATACAAACATTTGTATCATCTGTTGTAGACCCAAATAAAATAAAATAAGAACTCATTCTCAAAAAAGATAAACGCCATTCTTAAAATGTATAAACGAACAATAGTTTGATTCATATTGATTAGAGTGCACAATATAAATAAAATAATTGAGAGAAGAAAAATAGATATGTTATCTATCATGAAATTGTTTCCAATAAATGAATAAAATGATTTTTGACCACTTTGTTGTTCAGATATATCACATATTTGGAACTGAATGATACATTATCGCTCCTCCGTCCTCCGGCACAAATAAGGCCACTGGGACGCTACTCAAGATGGCGCAGATAAATCAACTTCCGGTGATACCGAGACCGAGGAGCGAGGAAATTAAAAATAACCGAAGTGAGACACAGCCCATGTGTCATGTTCTGCAGAGACTTTGATATTTCAGCATAGACAATCCTTTGTCTACAAAGGTCTGTCATATGCTGAGTGCCATCATTTATTTCTTCACAATTACAACTATAATTTTCAAGATGGCTCTAACTTTTCATTGGGACAGCTGTTTCCCACATTTCCTTATAGTACTACTACTGCAGTTTATTAACACCTAATCTATATTAAAGGACACCTATCATGCTATATTTAAATGATATATTGTAGGGCCATACCTATTTAAGGTATATTTATACGTTTCTGTTTTCAAAATACCAAACAGATCATGCATTTTAGCCATGCCTCATTTCGCTCTATTTGCTGTTCTCCAGCACTGTTTTTGCAGGGCGCTGATTCTGTGAGCTGCAGCTGACCACGCCCCCCTGCAGGAGAGGGGAGCGTGCTCTGATCAAGTCAGAAGAGGGGGAGAAAAATAGATCTCCGTCCTCCGTGTTTTATTATATTATTATATAGTCGTTATTCATTTGTTTTAAAGCTCAATAAATAACAAAGAAGACCTTTGACCGGCACTTTTCTAATTTTGTCCGGAAGATTTAAACTTTAACGGACATCTTGACCGGCGAAAGAAAACCTAACTGAAACTCTGCCGCACGGTCCCCTCGTTCCTTGGAAGAGGCGGAGAGGTGGGTGTTTGTCATCTGCTGGTGGACTAACCGGAGAGAATTACAGTGCTTGCCTCGACGTGGAGGGATTGCATTGAATTAAAGCAGCAGGAGCAAACGCTTGCCTCGGGGAGGGAGAAAAAAAGCCACAGCGGAGAATAAACAGAAGGGTAACCATGGCAACCATGCGCGGGAAGTCTTCTTTGCTGCTTTTGTGGCAGACTACAGCGCCACTTACAGGCCTGGCATATGTACTACAGCGTCTCCAGCGCTTTCGAGCGGCAATGGCCGGCCGTGGCCCAACCCCACATTCCCCTGATAGGTGGAGAGTTGGCCCAATAGCCGTAGCGCCACCGTCCTGACGTCAGGAAAGTGTTCAAATCTGGATCAGTTTTTATCAGATCCGTTGCAGCCCCTTTTTTAGAGATTTGGGTATGGAGGAAAATAGAGAGGGTTGTGTTTTCTGACACTTGGTGAGTTCCCTGGAACACCGGGGATTCATGTATAAAAGACGTACAAAAGTGTATTTTGCATGATAGGTCCCCTTTTAAAATATCTAATAGATCTATTTCAGAAACTTGTGCACATAACTATTATCTTGAGTCAAAACATTATTAGGATCTGTGTAGCTCTGCCATGTATTTCACAATTCATTACATTTATTTATTTTCAATTCTGGTCTACTTAAAAAAAACATTTAATCTTTTTAACCGGGGAGTAATGTGTGAAACTATATGGGAAGTTTGAACATGTCACTATTACTCCTTCCTTCAATGAGGATTTAAAAAACAGGAGTAATTCCATCAATGGTTTCCTGTTCGTGTGGCTAATTATATTTTACATGGTCTGTAGTCGAATTAAGGAGTTTATCACTATGGTGGTGCAGGTATGTTTGAATAAATACCATATTTGAGATCAGCCCACAATTTGGGCGTAACATCTTTTCATTTCCGGTCATCACTAATTAAGTGGATGTCCACTGGAAGGTGGTGGCGCTTGTCTTTTTTAAACTCATAAACTGGTGCTTTGCATGCTTCCCTAGGAAGGTGCAGATAAGGTTTTTGAAAACAACTGTAGGGTGGGTAAAGTGACCCCTTCTCCCTATCAGATGTTGTTTGTCAATAATATGCACCATTACAATGAGTGATCCAAGGCCCCTGTTACGGTATCTGAGAGGACCGGTATCTACGGCGGTCGGAGAATGATCCTGGAGCACAAGAAGAAAAACACGTTAGACGCTAAAACGTCCAGGTATGAGAAAATAGCTATAATGCTAAGTAGCCTTGAAGTTATACCACTGTGGTTTTACAACGATCTGGCGGAGAAAGGTTGTGGAGCCTCAGTTGATATGCCGTTGTAAATGGCTTGATGGAAAGCAGGTGTGTAGTCGGGGAGGGTGCACAGCTGATTGCAGCAGGTGAGTGGAGGTTGAGCCGGGAGCCAGGAGCGACAGCCACCACGCCCACACAAACAACACAGACAGGGGAAAAGAAAGAAAGAAACAAACACAAAGGAGACGGCTGGAGGAGTACAGCCACCACAGCCCCACATGTTTGCTCCCAGTTATATTGTTTTTTCTAAATTGAATTTGTAATCCCTATTTGCCCAAAGTGTCTTTTTAAATACTCTGCATCTCTACAGACAACAGTTATTTCCCCAGAAAATGTTCTCCTTATCTCAAACCACTGCTAATCTGTACACAACTCGTCACTCACTCGCGCTGACGGGGAGGGGGAGGGGGAGGGGGGGGGGGGGGGTATTCGGTTAACGCGACCACTGCTCCCAAGCCCTGTTGTTGCAATTTTATTTTCTGTTAAATAAGGTTAGTTAGATATATCATCACACAACTTCTCAATTTAAGAATCTCATGAAATGACACCAATTTTACATACAGTATATCAAGAGCTGCATCTTCACTTTTAACATTGCCATTGAGACAACTGTGGTGTGGAACACACACACACACACCTAAAATACAAGTAGAAGAATTAACATAACCAAAATTGAAAACTGTTTCAAATGACCAATGACCCATTTGAAAACACAGCAGATTGTATTTTCATTTAGAATTAGGTTCTTTTCACGGCTTCATACATTTTCCAGCCAAATCAACTCATGTTTCCACTCTTGTCTGACAAGTAGAAGTCATTGCAATACTAAAGTGTCTAGGAATACCTTTTATGAAACATCAGATGACTCTTTATGCAGTCCAACCACATCTCCCAGATAATATTTTATAGGGACATAGACTTTATCTTTGTGATTGAAACTGTAATATGCAGTGTAATCTACTAAATTTTCAGCAGATAACAGTTCAGTTGCTTCGGCCATGATTGGTATCTCTATATTATATGCCATGTAATCTTTATCATAACAAATGGTGTTGTGTTGTTGGAACTCAAAACAATATAATGATGAATTTATAACATAGATATTTCTCAGAAGTCCAAATACTGGTAAATTATTAGAATTAACAGTATTCACAAGTAATGACTTATCCCGTATATATTTGTTGCCATTTAGATTGATCCATTTAACAGAAACAGCATGGTTTACATGTCCAAGAAAGGCCCTCATTTTTTCTTTTAAGTATGACATGTCGTCTATTTCAGATGTGGGCCCCAGTGAACACTCACTTGAAAAAATTGGGTGCTCAGACAGACTTACATTTTGATAACATTCATACATTTGGTTATGCCTTATAGACTTTTTAGCATTTTTAAAATGTAGTTTTGAGGCCCATTGTTTGAAAAAGCAATGCTTTGATTCAAATCTCATGCACATATGACGGACCATTGGTCCAAGTAGTTTAATCTGGGATGGAATATGAATCAAGTAATGTTGTATTGGTGTTATGTTGTTATCTGGGAACATGTTCTTCATATGCTTTAAATGCTGTTCAATTAGTGTTTTCAAGTTGTTAATAGTCTGTAGACCAATAACAGGAGCAAACAAAATTTGAACAATCTCTATGAGTTGAATAATGATTGTGTAATATTCATTACCTTTAACTGTATCAATTAGAAATGGCAGTATTTTTAGTAGAACAATCATTTGACCAGAAGACTGCTTCAACTTATTATCATTTGAAGCTAATGTGTTGTAGGATATAGGGCTTGGTTTATCCCTGACATCAAGTGGAGAGTAGGGAATTCCAATTAATGCAGTGTTGAGAACATCCAAGTCTAGCTGTCCTAAAATAACTAAATGTTTTATCACACACTTAATTTCTTGTGGAGCAATGCCTTCAAGAATGATATGCATTATATCTTGGGGTGTTTGTTGGATCAAGTTAAAGGCTGGGAAATCTACCAGTTTGCTCCTTCTGTTGATGCCGTATGTAGTTTTTAAGCTGCTCCTGAGAAACTCAGTGTTGGCCTTCTCAATGTCACTGCACTGCCGGACATGTCTCTCTATTGTCCTTTCCTCAAAGTTAACCTCATCAAAATGGGATTGCATGTGCTCAAATGAACATTCAGACTGCCGGCATTTACTATAAGCAAAACCAACACCCTCTTTAAATCCACACAGCTCATGCTGAGCTGGGGTGTCTCCACATATTGAAACTAATGCTCCAAATATTTCACGTTCACCATTCCCAGTTTGAATTTTAACAAACCTTTCCAATATACTATCAACTCCACAATCAGAGAGCTCACTCTTCTGTGCAATGGCGAGTAGGCGAATAGCAGCTAGATTTGATCTATATTTAGGATTAATGTTTCCCAATGTATAATAGAACATTAGCAACTTATTTTTTGAAGCAACAGACCCTAGAGGGTTACAAATTTCAATTTCATCAGAGTAAAGGATTATCTGTAAAGCAGAAGGCCGGGAAGTAAAAAGAAAAAAGGGTGTGATTTCATTAATTCTCCATCTATGATGTCATACAAATACCCACTTCTGGATTTCTGCTGCTTGTCTATCATTGCCAAGACTTTTGGATGGGACAATAACTGTTCCAAACTTTTGATCAGAGGTATATAATGAAAACATCTGGGTTTGGTAGAGAGGACTCTTTTTGTCCCTTATTTCAGCAAGCAAGCAGTATACCCAACAGTAACCTCCTCTGACTCCACAAAATTGAAATTCTTCTTAATCACACTGTCCTGCCTGTACGTTGTTGAAACAGAGGCAAATGGATCCTCAATCCGATCAAATACTGCCATAGCCTCCTTTTCAAGTTCACATCCTTTATGTCGCTGGAATGCTGTTTGTAGCTGACTCCTCAGATTAGTCACCAACAGGGCTTGGTACTGCTGCATTGCCGCCAAGACGTCATTCACACCACTCTGAAACCCAGACCAGAAAGGACAACAAATTACATTATAATTAGAGATAGGCTACGATTCAGAGTGAGAGGTAGCAAACTCCTATATGTTAACACGCTCCAAGAGCATGCATAGCTGCGATAGTTGACAAAATGTAAGTAAAGGGCTAATTAGCATCTTTGCAATTTACAGTAAAAAATTATCAACAGAGCCACTGGCCAAATTACGTTTATAATCGTGAATGAAGACAAACCTGTGAAAGATGGTGTTTTTCTCTTGCAGTCAACACAATAGCAGTAGCTTGTCTGGTCAGAACGTCATAGCCGGAGTTCTCCTTTATGAAAAGAAAAATTAATAGAGAAAGCATTTGTTATGCATCGCTGTTCAGATTAGCACAATTAAGAATGAACTAATTGCATTTGATTGTGTGCTAAAGAATACTATCAATATTTTTACCTCAGATTGATGGGTTGGTGAAGAACCACCTGCAGGCATACTTGGGATATTCAAAGTGGTATTTGAAGAATCATCAGCAGTCCGAGACAGAGCAGGTTGCCGTGAAGAGTGTTGGAGCAGAACACCTATGGGCGGTGGCTGATAGCTCCCCCCCTCTGCTACGCGCCGTTCGTTGGATGAGGCTGATCTCTATTTAATAAAGAAAGGAATTGAAAACACCGGAATCAAAAGTTATAACAATTATCTGAGTTTACTGGTAGGAAACAAAACACGTATACAAGTTTTACAGAGTACTCCGGCCTTCAGGTTTGTGATGCGGTTTACAGGTAGACAGACCAGCTTTCAGAAAACGAGAAGTACGGACTTCAGGTTTGTGATGCGGTTTACCGTCTCTAGACCAGCTTTCAGCAAACCAGAAGTATTTTTACATACAAAAACAACAGTATTCATATCCATATTTTGGGGCGGAGATGTGTCGACTCTTCCTTCCCATTTTACTCCGAAGCGAATCAGAGAGTCCGTGGGGAGGAGCTGTGTGAGCTGCTCACTCCCCCAGGTGTCCTTACTGGTTGGATCCACCTCTGGCCGGGTTCAATACAGCGAATCAGAGTTCTGACCAGAACGTGAGATTCTAAGGTTCCACAAGGTCAAAGTCAATCTTATCTCTGCCCCGATATCCACTCCCTTATTTTCCCATGGAATATTTCACATAAACTGTTACTCTCAGACAATTAAACATTGTATACAGATACAATGAGCCCAGAAAGAACATAATGATACCCAGAAAGAACCTTGAAAAGAACATGTGTGTGTGCTCTGGTGAGAAGGGAGGTGTATGTGTGTGTAACAGGATCTCTGGGTCAGTGAGTTGTAAGTGAGAAGACATTATATATGGGATTACTTAAAACAGTTCAAACAATACATGTTCACTTCATATCTTTTTACTTCAAGAGGTAAGGGTGCTATTGTCAAAGCCAGAGTACAATGACTCATTGATGTCAAAATCACCATAATGATTTGGAGCGACAAAATCTGGACTGGAGGCCAATGTGATGTTCTCCAATGTGATGTTCTCCAAAATGGTGTCATTCTCTGGTGGCACTCTGTTCTCCAGCGTTGAATCCTCTTGTTGCACCATGTTCTCAACCGTTTCATCAGCTGGTCTGTATAAAAGGGCATACAGAGGATGTGTGGCTTAGTCTGTAGGGACTTGGTCTTGGAACCGAAGGGTCGCCGGTTCACGTCCCGAACGGACCAAAAAAAGATGGAGTGAGCTGGTAGCTGGAGAGGTGCCAGTTCACCTCCAAAGCCACTGCTGAGGTGCCCTTGAGCAAGGCACCTAACCTCGAAACTGCTCCCTTGGCGCCGGGTACCTGGCAGCCTCTCTGCTCTGCCACCTCTCCTATCTGCATGTGGTTGTGTGTGTGTGCATGTATATCCTCCCCTGTGTGTGTAATGTGTGTAAACACAACAGAGTGGGGAAAGAAATTTCCCTGTAAGGGATTAATAAAGTGTATCTTCTTCTTCTTCTTCTTCTTAGAGGTGCAGGGCCCAAATTCATAATATATCTTTGCAAATAAATAAATAAAAACATGTCAGAATGACTACATTGTGAAAGGGCTATTATTATTATTTTTAAAACAAATATGTTGTGGGTTTGTTTAAAAAAATAAACAAGTTTGGTGCTAAAATTATATTATGAAACTGAGGCTTGTATAATCTAATAGATTCAAGACAAAATTCAAAAAAGCAACATTCAAGGTTCAAATAAGGTGTATTAGAAGCAGCTTTAGTTTGTATGTACTAACTTAAGATAAAGATGTTAAGAGTTAAAAGCAGTAATCACTTCCCTCTATACCCCCCAAAACAGTGAAAGAATGTCTAAATGTGGCATCAACAGAAATATTATGCAGGATCATTTAGTAGTGGTAATTTTATTGTGTTGCTGTTAATTCATTTCAGATGATGCCAATAGGTGTAATAGCATTGCTACATGAATAGTGCGTTAGCAATGAGAACGTGACATGAAATCTCGCGAGAGCACGTAAGCAAATGAGAATCTGTGTGTATGGAAATGGTAGATGTTCGCGCTTTGTTATTATACATCCACGAGTTCGCGCTGTTAGGCAAATGTGAACATGAATGTTACTTTTACATTGACCAGAAAAGTAAAAAAATTAAATGTGTAGCACGGGAGTCCTGTGTGACTTTCAAATTTGTACGCCAGATACATATAGAATGAAATTGCGTTAACAGTAAATATTCATGTAAATGCCGCTGCATTCAATGTCTAATACGCATATTCACATCTTGAGTTAACTCAAAAAATACATATAAAGAAAGGACTTTTGTTAACTGCTGTTGCCTAATTTTACACATGATACTTTAATGTTTGACATTAACAACATAAATACAATGATACCATCCCTGCTGACGAACAAGAATTTATTCATTTAAAAAAAAAAAAATACCCTCGAAACGGCATTTTCTCTCTGAGAGGCCAAAGAGCAGGTGAGCCTACCTGTATGCCCACAAGTTGTTGGCGTTTCTGTCCGCTGCTGATATGAGCTCTCCTCTTGAGAATCCTGCTGTTGTCCTCTCTCTCCGTGATCGAGTGCTGCCGCTGTCAAGGTGTTCAGAATGGGTTCTTCGAATATGATACCAAAGTGAGTTGTAGACTCGATATTCCTTGACACAACCATCGATTCCACATACAACTCGAAAATCTGGACTACGACTATGGGCAGAGTTTATGTGACTCAATAAAGACTTGAGGGTCAGACCATAGACTGTATATATAAATGGACGTAGGGTCCGTGACGTCACCCATAGGATTCTGCAGAGTTGCCGAGAAGCCCTTAGTAGGCGGAGTCGGCCACTAACGGCTCGACAGTGACGTCTGAGTCTAACTCCCGCCTGCTACATCCTGATCCAAATAAGGGCAAAGAGGCGGAGCCGTGGCGGAGACGAGGCGGGACAGGGCGGGACCTTCTGCCAACGGCCGTGAAGTTCCAGACCTAGCTCAGGCTAAGAAGCTAAGCTAACATGCTCACAGTATTAAGCTAACAACCCAGCTTCCGGTCACTGCTCCTCGTTCCCGGCGTTCTGAAGGTAAGATCCCCTGTAACTTTACAAAACTTGTCCTTTTGATTTAAATGTTCTTGAACCTACACGATACAATTGTTTTTTAAGTGCTTCACCGTTTTTCAAATATAAATGTCATTTGTAACAACTTTGTAAACTATCAGAGATATGGCCAGTGTTGCGTGAATTAGCCTATGGAATTAGCCATAAATTGTGGCCTATACAGTATGTAAAGGAATTAGCGTATTGTGAATTAAACAAAGCTTTTCCCTATGATTTAACTGTTCTTGATATTACACTATACAAGTTTAAAAACGCTTGTCCATGATTCAAATATAAACAGTGTAATATGCATGGGCTAACAAATGCAAAATTTGCATATTTATACTTTTTGACCATCAATTGTATATACATTTAATCCAACGTTACTGTTTCAACAGCGCTGTGAGAGTATAAATTAAATATGACTGTAGAAAAAGAAAGGCGCTTTTATATTGATTAAACCATTTTTATTTCTTTCAGCATTAAGAAAAAAAGATGGCAACCTCCTCCACAACCTGTAAGTTGATGGTCCTGGCTTACTTTACATGACTTCAGATGGTTGACATTACACACAAACATACTATATATATATACATATATATATATATATATATATATATATATATATATATATATATATATACATATATATATATATATATATATATATATATATACGTCAGGTGTGATTTCATATGTTATGTTGTATGTTATTGTCAAAGGAACAAAATGAGCAACCCTTTATACTTAATTTGATATTCCTCATTATCTGAAGCATTTGTTACTCTCATTTATTTTCCTCCCATAGTGACTGTATGGATAATCGGACAGCTATGTCCGGCGTGGAGCCCAGAGAGCTACAGAGACCATCGGCAGCAACCTTGGCCTCGACCTTCGCGTCTGCTGGTTCGGTTGGGGTGGACTGCGCTGGAGAGGTCTCCTCCCCTTCTTTTCCAACTCCCTGCGAGGAAGAGCAGCCCTGGATGTCCTCCTCATCCACTGTGGCGGCAACGACTTGGGGGATGTGCCCAGTGTTCACTTGGTGAATCAGATGAAGGAGGACCTGCACCAGCTTCACCATCGGCACCCTGGCATGAAGATCATGCTCTCCCAGATCAACCAGAGGTGCCGATGGAGGGCTGGTGCAAATCCTGTCAAAATTGACAAGGCCCGGAAGTTTGTTAACAGTGTTATCGCTACTTTTGTTCATAGCCTAAATGGTGCCATTGTTGACCACTCCAACATTAGACATGACAGTCCTGGGCTTTTTTTGCGAGATAGAGTTCATTTCACCCCTAGGGGAAATGATATTTTTTTAAAGTCACTAGCCAATTGCCTGAAAGACCATCTCCAAAGACTGTGAACTGCTAAAATGTCAGTATCACTGTTTTTGGATTTGGCCTTTAGAGTATGTTTTCTAAGGCCCTTGCTAAGCCCAGACTGTCATGGCTAATGTTGAGTTAGATATTACATCTGTAGCCATAACACTGTTAACATGGCTGCTCTTCCTCTTAGGAATTGTAAATTGTTCAGTATGCAGATAATTATTTGTTTTACAATAGAAACATTTTTCTCAATAAATGTTCCCACATGTTGTGAGCATCAACTTTAAATCTTTTGTCAACAAATAAAAAACATCTTAATTTCCTTTACGACAACATTTTGTTTATAACACCACTACATTAACAATAAGCATAGGAAAATGATAAATGTATAATTTAAGATTGTGCTTTTACTCTATATTTAATCCGATCTATTTCACATTGAAAATGTACGACTTAAGTACACTAGAAAATAAATGAAAGATGTGCAACAACTGTATCAGTAATTCAAATGATATAACTTATGTACAGGGTTGGGAGGGCTACTTGCCAAAAACGCAACCAGTAACTTAATGTGAGTATCAAGATATAAAAGTAATGTACTGTAACCTGATAACTTTATTTTTCTTTTGGATTACCTCAATATCAAATGCAATGCAAATAAACACAGGAGAGAAGAAATATTAATAAGATTTTTTTACTTAAATGTATAATATACATAAAGCTGACTCAGGCAGTAGGTGTATAGATTCACAATTAAAGTATTAGCCTACAGAACAGTACCGCTTCCAGAGAAGAGAGAACATCTGATCATTTTACAACAAACACTATATGCTCTTTTCAGGTTTTGAATAAGATTGTAATCCTGAGTTTCCCTATTATTAAAAAAAGTCAAACTAATCCGATTACATCTTTTCCTATGTAACTAAGGATTACACTTTCCTTTTTTTCTATACGATCTTGATTCGTGTTGGATGTAATCCATTACTACCTAAGCCAATAAAAGTCATAACTTTTGGAAAATTGTCTCAAGTTATAAATTATGCCTTCAATCTCTTTCACGTGGGGAAGACATCACATTGGCCGAGGCGTTGCAACTTCCCTCAAGCGTCCTACATGAAAGAAAGATCACATGTTAAAAATGTGTGCACAGACTATTCAGTATGACCCGTCTTAGTTTAAAGCCCACTCACCACGACAAGGTCAATCAGCAATTTTATATGTTCAAATGTCTACTGTGAAGGATATCATAAATCCTTAATGCAATCGAATGTAAAACAAAAAAGTTATGATTGATGAAAGTAGTAAATCGGTCAGATTTGACCCGAAGATAACAGGAGGGTTAATGCCATATTCACTTAATAACACATGAACAACTTTTACAAATATTTCTATATAGTCTGTGTTGGTAAATGTCATCTAGGTTGCACATTTCCTGCTGAAATACATGCATACCAAGTTACTGCGTGGCACTTTGGTTTTGATAAAACAGTGTAGTTCCACTATATAAACGTTACATTCATAATCAAACGAGACAATCTGCAAGATAATGAGCTATTTGTTGTTATGTTTAATGCTTGTCATTCACACGTTAATAAAATAAAATAAGTACCGATACATAGCAGAACAATTGTGGCGATGTTCAGCTTAATAAGCCTTGTTCAACATAATTTATTTAGCTAATACTACAGCGGGCTGCAGGCGAACCAAGTCTGCGTTTCGCTGCATTCCTTGATCTCCAGTTATAATGCCGGACTCCGCCGCCGGCCGAAGCTAACGGAGCCGCCGGGACGCGCTAGCGAGCTAGCCCCCTGCGGCTCCGTTAGCTTCGGCCGGCGTGGACTCCGGCGGCCACCACTGGGATAATTGGGTCCCCTTTTAACATTTGCTCCCGTTTAGCATTATGGGCGTCACAGCCATATACTATAAAAGGCTGAATCATAAACTAAACTGTATATATATATACACATGTATAAAGGGTTACGTCCTTAGCTGGCTAATAAGCTACATAATAAGCTACATAACAAGCTAAACTAACAAGCACACAAACACCTGCTAACGGGATTAACATGTATAATATTATCATTTTACTCACCGAAAAAAGCTGAGAGTAGACTTCTTGGAAGGTCTGTTAGTACATTCAAGCGCACAGCACGACATTTTAATTGTCTGGTATTTGTAACAATATTCCCTAAAAGGCACAATCACCACGAACACGGCTAAAGGGTCAAGTACAGCAACTACAACTAACTAACGTTGTAGCCTAGCAGAGTGGACAAATTGCTGTTAGCTGACAGTGAGGCACGTACCTGTCCATCAAAGTGACCACGCCCTAATTTATGCAAAAACTTTAAGACCTAATATAAATAAAAGGGTCGCGTTAGAAAACAATTCACTCACAGATTCATAATCACGAAGGTGGAATCTAACTATATACATAATAAAATGTATTGGAGCCAGGGCTAGAAACGTTTTTATTCTGCTGTGAAATTGGGCATTTTAACATTGGGGTCTATGGAAATTGCTCCTTTCTGCAGTCATCGCCTATCGGCCAATATATGAACTGCAGTTTGTGGCACTTCCGTATTGGCGTCCCGGCTCTTCCCCAGAGTTTGCCGCTTGGGTCAGACCCACAAACACAAAGCAGATAACACAGCGCCAAATCATCGCGAAAGTCGATGTTTTTTTTCTAGACAAACTGCCTTGCTGACTGACCGTGCACCTGACCCACGGTAATGTTTTCTACCCGGATCCAACTATTTTTAAAACACAAGGTAATATCATGGGGCAGTTCTCATAGTTACGTGCGTTGATAACAACAATCAGCCACGTCTTCACATATAATTATACTTGCCTGTATTTTATTTATTTTTTATAGTTCAATTTTTGGGCAAATGCAAAGTTGTTGTAGCCGCCAACATCCTCCTGCCCCCCTCCCCCAGTGTAGAAGATGGTATAATCCAATGTGTTTGAAAAAAGGCGCAAAGAAGCAGAAGAAGACAGTTACGTCTCATTTGCTGCACCTGTTGATGTGGAGAACTCAACCTGTGGATATTAGTGAATTTAACTTACAGTGATGGATAAACTGGACGAGGAAACAGTTACAACACTCAAAGGTAAGCTAAATATTCGTGTATTAGGTCATTTTTCAATGCTGTTGTGTTTTACGTAACTAATCTAGCTTAGCAAATTGGGTTTTCTTAAAGGCTAACGTTAGCTTACTAAGATAAATGTGCTGTCATTTTAAAATGAAATAAAATATATACTTTTTTATACTTCTCTTATGTTGGTGCAAGAAGATATTAACGTTCTAGCATTAGGATAAGGCCTTGCTTTGTCTTCAGGTGCTCGGACATGTTTTATGGGGAAAAAAAGTGCCATTTTAATATAGATGACACAGGGTCTTTCTAGCTAACGAAACCTCAGACAAGCAAACCTTTACACATTTGTGTTACAATTTACTGTATTTATAACCTTTTATTGCAGCAAACAAATTACCTTATTTCAAATAAAAATAAATTTGTTTATTTTTTAATTAAATAATTTAAAGCAAATCAATGCACACACAAATGTGTTCCGTTTCATATACATGTAAATAAAATCCAAATGCAGAAAAAAGTTTTACATATGTATTTTTGATCCTCACATATTTGTTTGCCGTTTAAAACCGCTGCACCTACAAACACAGATCGCTTTCTATGCATGGATCGCTGTGCATTCGTGTGTGGGTTTTTTGAGACTCCCCTGACGGTCACCCGATTCGTACTTGTAATTTTTTCTATCTATAGCCAATCAGATGTCTCCTCAATTCTAAGCCAATCACATGAGCGCGCCCCCACGAGGGTAGATTTCTTGCGTTCATGACGTAGTGCTTCATGTACGCATTTTGCGCTGTCCGGAGCTGACAGGTCCATGGAGCCTGCCTGCAGGCGCTAATCTCAGGACACTTCCACTCTCAGTACATTGCCACTTTCCGAGCAGCAAATGCACGCAAATACAAGCCTTTATATTATTAAGGTACAGTGCCACTTTCCGAACCATTAATGAATGCTTGTGTACACAAAAACGGCAGGCAAAACCGTTTTAAATGTGTGTTTCCTGTATGGCGAATACAGCTGCTTTATTTATGTCTGTATGAAGTTGTTGTGAGTGTGGAGGGAGCAGCTACAGGTTAGCTTAGCCTAATCGATCAGTGCACTACGAAGCCAGTGCTAGACAGTGAACTGTCAACGGGGGGGAGCCCCGCCGGTCATTATCGGCCGATATTCACTCTTAATAGTTTGATCGGTGCTCTCTATAAAGGCCGTTCAGGAGAGCTGGATCTGATCGATATGGACATAAACGCGACGCAAGTGAAGTTTTAGCGAGCTGCATGAGAAACTGACGGGCTGTCAGGAGAGAGGGAGGGAGAGAGGAAAAGAGATGATCCTTACGCAGCCTACACACGGCGGCGTGCGTTGCCGCTTGGCGGTGGGCGTGTCTTGAGCTTGGGGAGTTTACGCGAGCAACGCGACCAACAACCAATCACATGAATCTCCCGTGTCTCTCCCCAAGGGCTGGAAAATTGAAGAAGTGACCAGAAAGTCGGGTTTGTCAGCTGGAAAAAGCGATGTCTATTATTTTAGGTACTAAACGAACGGGGGCTTGCAAAACGTTTAGCTGCTGCAGGACACAAGAGTTTGCGGAAACAAGACAGGAGTTGATAATTGGAAGGGGGGTCTGTGTAAAGTTTGTGATGGGAAGGGGGGGGGTTTCTGTTTGCAGCGGGGTAAAAAGGCATTAAAAAGGCTCCCGTGTATGAATCTCACCATAGACATAATGTCTAAAAAGCGATTTTTAATTAATGTCTATGGTGCTATTTTATGCAACATTGCATGGTGGCTAAATATACTGTCTATGCCTGCTGTCCATTCAAACGAAGTACACTAGATATAAACTCCCCAAACAGGCGAAAACCTACCAGTTTCACCCACTGTCTCTGCCACCTCCCTCCATGCCTGGCTCCTCCGGTTTGTATCCCGGTAGGTGAACAGGGACTGAAAGCACCGGGTGATTCCCTACCGCTACGATTATTTTCTCCTCCATTTCTTGGCATATGAGGAAATGAACTGTGGTCTGGCTCTCTCAGCATACACGCGGTTTGATTGGCTAGCGCTTGAACTGTCAGATTTGCATACGCGGGATTTGATTGGCTGACGCCTCCGCCTCAGCTTCAAAAGTAGAACATTGCTCTACTTTTGCAGCGAGCACCGCGAGAAAAGCTACGCTTTGCTCCCAGAATGCAGTTCGGCGAATCGTGACGTCACCCCATTCAAAGTGAATGGGCAGAAGCGTTGAAGCGTCAACGCACGCCGCCGTGTGTAGGGGCCGTGACTCCCGTGTTATTAGCCATATCCGGTCATAGTCCGGTAATTACCTGCTAACGGAAACTCTGCTACACAATTCTTCTTCTTATTATTATTATTGAAACATGACCGGTAAGTTTCAAATTTGTCCGGTAAAATAAATTCTGTCTGCAGAAACCCTGCTCCGGACAGCGCAAAATGCGCACATGAAGCGCTACGTCATGAACGCAAGAAATCTACCGTCGTGGGGACGCGCTCATGTGATTGGCTTAGAATGAAGGAGACATCTGATTGGCTATAGATAGAAACAATTACAAGTACGAATCGGGTGACCGTCAAGGGAGTCTCAAAAAACCCACACACGAATGCACAGCGATCCATGCACAGAAAGCGGTTTGTGTTTGTAGGTGCAGCGGTTTTAAACGGAAAACAAATATGTGAGGATCAAAAATACATATGTAAAACTTTTTTCTGTATTTGGATTTTATTTACATGTATATGAAACGGAACACATTTGTGTGTGCATTGTGTTAGTTATTCTTGAATCCCGAGAGCAGGAGAGACTGAAAAGAGTCAAGGCAAGCTTATACAAGTTAACAGCATTTAATTACACAAAAGATGCGGTGGTTTACAAAAGAAATGTGCTCGTTGGTGGTTTTTTCCTTGGTCCCGTGCGTCCGGGTCAGCTGGGGGCAAAGAAAGATCCTTCTTGGGTCTCCCGGGTAAGACCTGTAGTCTTCTCCTATTGGCCGGCGTCGACGGGGGCGTGTCCAATGCAAATCCTGTCGGTTTCTGCTGCTAAATTACATCACTCTGATGTCTGTGGTCATCTAAACATTCCCTAATAAACCTCATTCCAGCGTCAATAAATGAGTGTTAAACTCAGGGTGTTTAGTGTACAACATCACGTTATTTCACCTTCAATTCACGGTTTGAAAACGTAGCATTTCGCCACAAGCTAATGCTAACCGGAAATGACGAAATTCACCAGCGGAAAAACCGGAAGTCACATGTGAATCTTCGGTTTTCAGAATAAAACAGATTTAAATGAAATAGTGTATTTCATTCAAATTACGCCACATCAACATTGATTTTAATTTCTAACAATCCCTCCTTTCACACCTTTTAAGATGTGAACACAATACTGGAATCAATGAGTTCTTCATAAGACTGCTTTTAAACTGACGGTATGTTTTAGACTAAATTATGCCATAAAACATTGATTTTAATTTCTAACAATCCCTCCTTTCACACCTTTTAAGGTGTGAACACAATACTGAAATCAATGAGTTCTTCATCTGAACTTTGCATAGTACATAACTCATATAAAAAAAACATACTATCAAAATGGAATGGTTCAAATAACAGTCATCAAAAATACAAAAAATACTTCGGTTGGTCTTCAACATAAGTTTTCCTTTGTGCTTAAACTTCTAGTTTTAACATTCAATATCACTTTTCAAAATAGCAGCAATTAGCTTGGTTTTTAACAATCCCTCCTTTCATACCCTTTAAGGTATGAACATAATACTGAAATCAATGAGTTCTTCATCTGAACTTTGCATAGTACATAACTCATAAAGGGTAGAAAATACAAATAATACATATTCATCATAAATGCGAAGTTTTTCATTTGTGCATAACTTCTAGCTTAAACCTTTAATATCACTTCGTAAAATAGCAGCAATTAGCTTGGTATGGAAAACGTCGAACTCCCTCCTTTCACATCATATATATCATCTTCATACTGTATCTGGTGTAAAGGCACTTGTTCTTTCACAAAATATAAGGATAAAACTATCTGAAAATATTACTCTTTATTTAAACAATCCTATCCTCTTTAGTGTTGCACACTCCCTTTTTCAACTAATGTCTAGCGCTATTCTATCGGTCTGTTTTTATGTGACTGTTTGTGTCATCCTTTTACTGTGTCTCTGGTGTGATTTAGGAATCTCTGCTGGTTATATCAGATATAGTTCTCCCCATCCACATTCTTGTTGGTTGTGGGACAGAGGAATAATAATTCAGAACCTGCTGATATCTGAATCTTAATACTCGGCATATGTTACAAACAAAATAAAACATCTTCATGGTGAACTAAATAACATATTTCAATAGCTCGAAATGTCTGATGAGCATCTGTGTTGTTCCTAAATAAAATCCTTGTAATCTTTTTCAAATCTAAATATAACAATGAACTATTCCTGTTTGTGGTAAAGACACACACTAACGTTATGTAATACAATTTCATTATGGATTTAAAAACAACTGAAGTCATAATGCTGTCAGAGTGTGGTTTCCTGAGTGTATCTGTCCTATAAAAGGTACGTCATTCTCTGCTTGGCTCGTGTGCAGAAATCCCATCAGTTGCACCTGGCAATACTGCTTCTACCTGTCTATTATCAAGCTGAAAAATGAATACAGAATTCCAACATACTGTCATCAAATGTCTTTCTATTATAAATTCAATGTATATCCCCATAATGACCTAAACAATAAAGTCCATGGCTTTTACTTCTATTTCTTTACCAGGCTAGTTACAAGATGTTGTCTAAATTAAATTCTGTGTCATTACATTACTATGTTTTAGCTTAACTGTAATATGTTCTCTCTATATTTCAAACCTCAGTTACTCTAATGTCTGTTAAAATATTACAAAATTGTTTCATTATCACAGGTCAACTTCTTTGGTACTGTATTCCATTCTGGAATTACATCTCTCACAGTAGCCCCTTGGCCACTGCATCTGTGTTACCTGTTCAAAATGCAATCAATATTTAGAAACATGTCAACATTCATCAAACAGTATCTTATCCCCAGATATGGAGCAGGTTAATTCTAAAACTATCATTCAATGCTCAGTTTGAACATCTAGGTTGGGGCAGAAGGTTTATTTCAATCCCTAAAAGAAAAATTTAAATTGTGAATTTGACAGTCATGTTGACGTTATACATTATCCACTCTCCCCCCTTTTTACACATGAACTCATGTGTAATAAAATCCTGAAATGGGGAGGGGAGGAGAGAAAACTTTCAGTTACATTTTGGTTAGAGACATAGCAATTTTACATCCATTATTATTATTATATTTCCACAGTAAACACCTCAGTGAAAATAAATTTTTCTCTTCATCTTTCAGTCCTAAAAGAAACAGAATCTTCAAATTATAGTTTGAGTTTTTTCATTTGCAAAACGCCAACTCCTGTGGGAGTAAAATATCATCAAGTAGATTAGAAATGGGTCACATGTGCGGTTTCCCATTTTTGTGGAATTATAAACCTCTCGTTTCCCTTGGAGCTCCAAAATAATGTGTTAGTCCAAAAACATGCTTGGTTAGTTATTGTTTTAGAATCATGCCGGCATTCATTCACACTCATACCGTCTGGTTGTCAAGTCAAGTGTGGTCAGGTACACCCCAGAGTCAGTTATTGACAGTGCTTTTGTCACACTGTCAGTCAGGGTCAAAGGTCATTTGGTCTCGGTCTTTTGGCCATGTCGTGCTCTGCAGAGTCTTTTCAGAGGTAATTCAGCATAGGCGGGTACCCTTTATCTACAAAAATATGTCATATGCGGAGCGCCATTCCTTATTCATTCATGATTTCAACTATGATTTTCAAGATGGTTCTAACTTTTCATTGGGACTTCTGCCTCCCACCTTTCTTGAAATTTGGTACAAAATTCACTTCCTTATAGTACTACTACTGCAGTTTATTTACACCTAATTAGTATTAAAATGTCTAAAATATCTATTTCAGAAACTTATATACATGTGGCTATTATCTTGAGTCAAAACATTATTAGGATCTGTGTAGCTCTGCATTTCATAACTCCTTATAATGTCACTTAAACCCCTTTTCTGGTCTACTTAAAAAAACAATGTTAATCCCCTTAGCAGTGTGTGGAACCTTGGGTGTTCGAACATGCAGCAATTACTCCCTTGGTTCATCAAGGATTTAAAACAGAAGTCATTTCATATTTCCATCTTAAAGCCCTCCTATGGTGATAACTATGCCACAATGGTGAAATCAATACTTTAGATTGGAATACTATATTTGGCTTGGTCCTAGCTTTCCCTTTAACATTATCCATACAAATAAAGATGTGTCTGAATTTATACAGTGGTTCCTAGAACTATCCCTTTAATCTGTAGATCAATATTGTAACAAATTAAATCACCACTTTATTCACACATGAATAAGAATCTCTTAACGAACAATTTGTTAACATGATGGAAAGATTGAAGAATATAGTTCTACTCTGTACTCAAACACCCACTGCTTAAAGTGTAGTGAATGTTTCCATCATGTCTCCCCCTTTATCCCTCAGTGTGTTTTAGGATGATTCTCATTTTACTTTTAATAGTTTCCTTTTTACTGCTATTTTAATTTACCAATTGATTAATTCATGGTTAATACATCTTTTTGTCCCTACGTATTTATTAAGTCAATTCAAGTTCTTTAAATGTGGTCACTTTTATGTGCGTTTTGTGAATAAGTGTGTTTATGTGTAAACTCACTCATTCCCGTTTTCCTGTTCTCCTCCCCTGGTTTTCTCAAGCCGTGACCCCGGCCTCCTCACTTCCAATCGACCATGCCAACTCCTCTGATTCTGTCTTCAGTCCATCAGCTCTTGAATCCATCGGCTGTAACTCTTTTAGGCAGCCTTTGGCCCGGTTACATCTGCAGCCCACATCATGCCACTGTTCTTGTACTGCTTTGCATTTCATCTCCTCCTTTACAGTCTCTCTACTGTTTTTATGGAGGGCGGATTCTGCTCTCATGTCCCACACTTTGCTCTTGTGCCAAATCTCGTGGCTCAGCTTGGAACTTCATGTCCTGTCTGAGGGACTGATGAGTATCTCTCTGTATGTCAGCATGCCGTTTGGTTCTGGATGCCACAGGTGGAGTTAGTTCTGGCTGCAGTTCTGGCTGCAGTCTTGTTGTTGTTGTTGGTTCAGCTCTGGTTCTCTGTCTGTTCGATGGAGAAGGAGGAGTCTCCTGTTGGGTTAGGTCTTTTGTCAGCTTGGAGGGTCGGGGTCGTAGCCTTTCTGACTCAGAGGGGGAGTCCAGGTCTCGGGACGCATTACCTATAGGAAGTCTAGCACACTGAGGTTAAGAAATTCAACCCTTTCCACTCTGTCTTTTTTTAATCATACTATCTGTCTTAGTTGTTAAATGCCATCTAAACAACACAATTAATGTCTACTAATGTTATTACAAAATCTCCTTCTAAAAATTACTTCAACCATTGTTACATATTTACCCAACATAACTCTTTCAAGAAACCATTTTCTCCTATAAATTGAAATACTTACATGTTTCAAGCATCACATTCCCCACACTACGAAAGAACATCTCCATACTTTCTCCAATATTGTAATCCCACTGTTTCTCAGAACAGTAAAAACCTGCAGAGGACACTAATCAGATCACAGTAATGTAAATTGACTCAAGTGTAAGCCCATGTCTACTTTCTGTTATACTTATTACTTTTGGTGAACATTAAGTTTATATTATCTAAATTCCTTGTCTATGACTTGGAAATAGTTTGAGTGTAAAAATGTGTTTTTTCTCTGGTGGTGCCTTTCCTAAAAATGTTCAATTACTTATTGTGTTGTACCAGTTTTTCCAAAATCAGTTCTAACTGCCGTGCCGTTTCTGGAAATGTGGTGGTACGGCTACACAATTTGCAAGAAAGTGCCAACATGTTCCTTTGTTAACTCTGATCCGGAGTGCATCTGCAGTGCGTTCTACAACTTCCCATGGTCCACTCCATACAGGTTGCAATGAGTTAATCTTGTGGATTTTTACTTTCACCCAATCACCTGATCCAACAGAAATATTCATCATGGACCTGGCATATGCTTCCGCCTCAATTTTCCTAATATCTAACACTGGTTCTCCCCTGTATTGTGAGGGGCTACATTGTGGTGGATATTGCTGAGTGGGGCAATCTCTGGCCAAATGTCTACAATCACCACATATGAAGCAGCCATCATCCCTTCTCCCTCTTGATCGTTGCTTTCCTCTCCATTGTCCCTGTTGTTGTATGGGAGGGTATACCTGTGCTTGCGGCTGTACTTGGGTAAGAGGATATGCAGGTGTTTGCTGTTGAAAATACTGTGGTGCTTGTGGCTGTACTTGGGTAGGAAGATACACAGGTGTTTGCTGTTGAAGATACTGTGGTGCTTGTGGCTGTACTTGGGTAGGAAGATACACAGGTGTTTGCTGTTGAAGATACTGTGGTGCTTGTGGCTGTACTTGGGTAGGAAGATACACAGGTGCTTGCTGTTGCTGGAGTTGTGTGGGACATTCATTGGACCAATGTGACGTCTGACCACATGTGTAGCAGCCACCATTTTGGAGACTTCTTCCTCCGCTTTGTTGGTTCTGCATTTGATTCTCTGGTTCTTCCTGAGTTTGAACTGTTGGAGGTGTTCGCCCTGCCTTCTCTGCTAGTATGGCCATCTGCTTTGTCGATTTCTTGTTTTTATTAGCTTCGGCCTCTTTCTCAGCTTTTGCATTTTTCTCAGCTTCTGCATCTTTCTCAGCTACTTGTATCTTCAAAAGTCTTAGTTTTAGTGCTTTCATCACTTCGTCATTTTCCCTCTGTGTTGCCTGGTATGTCATGTCGTGGTGAATGAGCTGTAGTTTCCATTCTTCTGGGAGTTTAGCTTCTAATCCCACCACGGCTTCCAGGCATACCTGAACTGATCGGGGAAGGGCTTTAATGACCGCGTTCTTCCACAACATTACGACAGCCGGAGAAACGTCATGTCGTTCTCCAGTGCAGTCCTCCCACACTCCTTCACATCTCTTCAGGAAGGTATGCATGTCCTCCCCCGGTTCTTTTCTCAGGCTGTTGAGGGCGTGTAAACTGCGTGTTGTCGGGTAGATGCTACGAATAGCAGCCCAATAGCTCGACCTGATATTGTTGAATGAAGTGTCATCTGGAGAGTTGGTGCATTTGGCCAAGAAATCTACTGCTCTTGCCTCTAGTCTGCCTTCTATCCGTCTAAGCAGTGCCCTCATGTCTCCCAAGCACAGGTGGTCTTGGACAGTGTACTTCTCCAGATCTTTCACCCACTTCTGACCTCCTTGGGTGAGTGGAGGTAGCTTTGCCACTAATGATTCCATGTCCCTGTGAGCCCATGGTTGGTAGTCAAATCCTCCTCTCTCAGCCGCTATCAATGGCATGAAGGTATGTGCACTGGTCTTGGTTCTTCCAGCTTTGGGGCATGTCCCAGGGTATTCGTCCCTACTATTGTTCTCTGAGGGAGATGCAAATCTGCGTCGTTGCTGTGACTGTTCTTGGTAGGGGGAGTGTCTACTGGTTACAAACTGTGTACTGCCGTCGTCGTCATCTTCATCTTCATCTCCTTTGGAATAGTCTTTGTCAGGAGAGTAATTTGTTCGGCGTTTTGTTTGAGATTCTCCCCATTTTTTAGTTATTTGTCGTTTTCTTTCTTCCTTAATTTCTTGGAATCTTTCGTCTGCAGAATGTGTTGGTTCAGGAGAGCAACCAGTTCGGTAATTTTTCTCTTCTTGCTCTTTTTCCCATATTTTCCTTTCTTCTTGTTCTTGTCTTTGTCTTTCTTCCATTCTTTTGATGAGTTCTGCTTCCATTCTGATGAGTTCTGCTTCCATTCTTCTGTTGAACTCTTCCTCTCTGATGTGTTCTGCTTCCATTCTTCTGTTGAACTCTTCCTCTCTGATGTGTTCTGCTTCCATTCTTCTTTTGAACTCTTCCTCTCTGATGAGTTCTGCTTCCATCAGCTGGTTGACACTGGATAGGATTCTTACCTCAAACGCCAATTCTGCTTGGTGAGAAGGGTTGTTCTCTGATATGTCGGGAGGAGGCACTTCGGTCAGGCTTGGATACTGCTTTGGAGTTTGGATAACTGGAGCCTCTTCTGTTATTTCTGCTGTGTCTTCATTTACTGGCAGATCTGCTGCTTCTACCAAATGTAAGCTTGTTGTCAATCCCTGGCTGGCATATTTTAGATGGAGTATCAGACTTGTAACTCTAGCTTTTCTTTCTTCAGCTTTGTTCATAGCGCTTTTTCCAGGTCCATACCACGAGGGTCGTCCAGCTTTGATCCATGCCTCTTGCTGTTGTAGGTATTCTCCATTCTCATATTCAACTACTGCTTTTCTATGGGCTTTCGTTGGTCCAGGTTTATCATCTGCTGGAATCAATCCTCTCGTTTGCCACTGCTCGAACAGTTTCTCTATTCTGTTCCATGTCTTCTGTCTATCTTTTGGCGCTGTCATAGCATCTGACCTGATGTTTACCCTCTCCTTAATATCTGCAGTTGAGCCTGGCATTGAGAATGCTCTTAACTTAGTGTCATTTAGTGACATATTTCTTAAGTAGTTGGATATAGTTATTAAATGTATCAAAGATGAATCACTAATCTACTGAATAGTACCTTCTGTCCTGATAAAAAATATCCTATGTCATCCGAACTTAACTTCAATATCTGGGATTTTTTTTTATTTTTTTTTATTTATTTTTTTTTATGTTTTTTTTTTTTTTTTTAATAAAAAATTAATAAAGTAAATTAGAAATTATGCAAATTTTAAAATCAGAAATTTAAAAAATAAAAAATGTACAGTGTATGGTTTTGACCTTTAAAATATGAAAATTCAAATAAACTGTGTACAGTGTATTCTGAAGTTTATGAAATTATGCAAATGTCATAACTACAATACTTCAATTCAGAGAAACCACATGTAATCTTTATCTGTGTGTGGTGAAGAATGTATTGACTGTAACACTTATGTCCGCTAGGGCAGGGGTTCCCAACCCCCGGTCCGCGGACCGGTACCGGGCCGCAGAGGTGTTACTGCCGGGCCGCGAAATAGCTGTGAGTTTATCGTAATATTTGCAGAATTATAAATATATAAAAATATTTTATCATAATATTTTTTCAAAAAGTGTTTAATTTTCGCACCTATGCCACCAGTCATATTATTTCATCCAGTAGCTCGTGCACACGAGCATGTTACCGGTGCGCCAAGTAGGAAGAGGAGCGCACAGGAGACAACCGTTTGATTGCAGACTGTTATGTTTATGTGGGGAAATGGTGGTGCATACATTATTTGAGATATATTTCAAACTCGGACTTCATTTTAAGGACATGTCGGCCAGGGGTGTAGAGCTATTTGTTTAAGCACCGGATTGGCAAAACAGAAGAGTAAACCAGTCTGCCTTGATCTATGAATTAATGTCCGGGACTCTCACGATCTGCTGCCCGCAGCTGCTTTATAGAAGGAAACCCTCCTTCACTTCTTAAAACGGCTGCAGCATCCGGAGGCAGCGGGACGTATACTCCGCTTCTGAGAAGTGCAGCACCAGTATGACTGTGTTTAACTTCATCAGAACAGCTTAAGAGTGACTGCAGGCTGCTACGTGTTAACCACACACACCTATACACACACATCTACACACATCGAACTGCCCGATTACTCCCCCTTTTATTAGTTTTATGAAGGAGATGTCCAGTCAGTCACCAAGGCGCATGATGTGTGTGTGTATGTGCTCTGCTTAGCTCAGCTCTGTGTGTTCGGTGTGTTTGTGTCTGTCCGACACCGGCATTTGTTTTCAAATGTTTATGAACAGTAATTTACACACATATGGCTAACTCCATATATGCGGCTGTTCCCAAAATAAATTAGTTTAATCTTAATCTCGATGTAGTGCTAATGCTGTCGGAGTGCACCGGAACGAACGACACTATCATAATATCTTCTGAAAACAAATGCCAGTGTTCATAATGCGGCTTCTCCTCGTTTTCCCAGCATTCACTGGATTATCCGTAAATCATACAAACAAAACCAAAACGTTAATTTATCTGTTTTCCCGTTTTGGTTTAAAAACTGAATAACGTCGGTTTTTTGGTTTTCCGAAAAACCAAAAAATGATACCGGTTCTTTTTTAAACTTTGTTAATATGTTTTGGATGCATATTGTTCTAGTATTTGTTCAGGCTGTTACATACAATTAGCCTCTGTTGCTACCTGCTGGTGGTGAGTAAATATTAAAATCAGTTAAAATTGACAACCGGTCCGCGATTTTTTTTTAATGTATCTGCCGGTCCTTGGCACAATAAAGGTTGGGAACCCCTGCGCTAGGGGAGCCGTTTTATTTTTAACTCCTTTCAAATGTATCAACTAATACTTCCAGTTCATAAACCTACTTCCGGTTTATTTACCCAAATAAAGTTCTAATATATATAATAATAATAATAAATTACTTTCTTTGAAAAGCATGAAAAACAAAAACAACTTAATCTACTCTCAATGTTCATCTACACCAGCGGTTTTCAAAGTGTGAGGCGCGCCTCCCTGGGGGGGCGCCAGAGAGCTTCAGGGGAGGCGCAGCATGAGAAAAAAATAACGAGAACAAGATGAGTAAAGTGTCACTTGCACACTTTTGGCTGTCTGTGGAGACCGAGTTCCCCCACCTCGCCAAAAAGGTTGTAAAAGTGCTCATTCCCTTCACCTCCACCTACCTGTGTGAGTGCGGGTTTTCCGCATTGACTTTGATCAAAAGCAAGTACCGGTCAAGGCTGCAGCCAGAGGATGATCTGCGTTTATTCCTGTCTACATTGCATCCCCGCCAGAGTCCTGCACGGGTCTGATTTTCAAGACCCGCTCACGCCCCGCACCTGCAACGAGCAATACCGAACCCGCCCCACCACCCGCACATATTGCCAATTAGTTCCGCAAACCGACCCGACCCGTCGGCACAAGATCAGCAAACCGACCCGAACCCGCATATCCTAGGAGCACTGAAAACATGCAATTATTAACACACGCAGTTGCGTATTTGGCTCAAAAAGCGTGGGATGTTGGTTATTTTCTCCATCCAGGATGACACCAAAAGCCTCCTAGATGTTGGATTTCGCTCTTGAAGAGTTATTTACAATGCTGTATTCTCCGCTAGAGCTTCACCTCAGCCATTTCGAATGTGGCGCGCTCAGCAGCAGATTGATGCGGTGCAGAGGTTATGATTATGCGCGGTCCCGCGGGGAGAGGTCTGAGGAATCTTACCACCCGCGAATCACTTTTTTTGCGGGTCATCCGTCGGGTACCGACCCAATGCAGGACTCTGATCCCCACAGGACTCTGATCCCCGCATCATCCACCTGTGCGCATCAAAGACGCAGACTCATTGTTCCCAGCACTAAAGTATGGGTGAGTGTAATGAGGAGGCAAAGTTGATGTTCAGTGTGTTGCCGGGAGCATAAGGATTCATCCACGATGTTGAAAATGTAAAAAATGTTTAAAACAAATATTTAAAACAAAAAGATAAAAAGGTTTTAAAAAGTTATTTTTTAATGTTTTTAGGAGGTGATGCTACTCAGCCAATCAAATCGGTGCTGTCAGTGAGTCAGCACGATAGATTCAAACACACAGAGACGAGACAAGAAGAGAGAAACAGTTGGAGTAACTTCAAATGGCGTGCTCAAAAAAGAGAAAGGTAGACAGCGAAAACAGAGCATTTAATGACATTTGCTCTTACTGGACCTCTTTGAAATGCAATTGAATAACCCTGCATTATAGCAACAACAACAATAATAATAATAATAATAATAGCAATAATAATTGGGAGGGGGGGCGCGGCTGTTCTCATGTTCTCTGAGGGGAGGCTCACCTTCCCAGACTTTGAAAACCCCTGATCTACACCATCCCTGTGTATCCACCATCCCAGTACTTACCAGTTGTATCACCTAGTAATGCCAACTGGCTAGCTAACTAGCTTAGCATTAACCTCATGTGACTGGGGGAAGGGGAGGGGAACAATGGGAACATTTGATGCAATTGAAAACCACACTGCTTGAAACACTCCAATACAAACTTCATTTATCTTAGCTCTAAATTCTATAGATGCTGACCTTAAAAGCTGATCTTATACCAATCTTGTACACAATCTTTCCGGCTTAGAACATCACACAAAAATATACTTTTCGGCTTAAGAACTCCACACAATATACTTTATTAAACGAGACTACGCCGGTGTAGGTACCATATGTGTTCGGCCTACCAGATGTGTTCGGGGTCCGTTACGCTTACCAATGACGTCACGCATTGGCTGTACGGTAACCCAAGAGGACATTTTACACGGTCAAATTCCGAATGTATTGAAACTCCAGACTCAACGTAAGAGCTTGAGCCTCTTCGGGGGGTGCTAACATTTAAACATACACTTCATTCTTTACTTTGTCCGTTATTATATGTAGAAGATATTACTTTTTTCTCCGTCATGTTGTTTCCATAGCAACAACTTCAAAATAAAAGCATCTAAATAGATTTGTGTTCTACACACCAAAATACGTTATTTGAACACCCCTCTCGATCGATTTACAAGAAAAATTAGTATGGCCCGCCCTAATACACCAACGCAGTTTTTAAAGATATACATTTTTCAACACAGAATCATTTGGCAAATTACACCATATCCAATCATTTTACGAGTCAGAAAATGCTATCTGTTCATTGCAGTTATTGTTTATTGAATTAGATTACCATGAGCTCAACATAATTATGTAGAGTACAAGTCCACAGCCAAGAAAATGTTATTTGCATATCATTTTATTTATGAATATGGAATTATGGAATTCTAACACTGGAATTTGTTATTATTTACTATAACTTTATTATATTATTCGGGTACAGCCCTACTGTACCAAAATATCCGAATATTCGTTCGTTGGAGTACTATTCGGGTTTCAATTTCGTTATTCAGATATTCGTTTTTGTTTTTTTTACTTAACCATAAACGTTATCGTTTACTTTCTCCGTCTTTATATGTAGATATTACTTTTCTCCGTTAATCTCTGTCACGTTGTTTCCAAAGCAACAACAACTTCCTGTCAACTGCGCTAACTCTCCTTCAAAATAAAAGCATGTCCATAAATAGGACATGCCAAATTACACTTAACACATAGCCTATACAACTGCAACGAATGTAACAAACACAATGCGATATCCTTTTCAATTTCAAAGAACACAAATTGGGTTACATTAACAAATAACTATAAAACAACAATACTGTAGAATAACAAAATGAATGCCGTGAATACACTGAAATACACGTGTAACTTGAAGCGGTTCGCTGCTGATTACTACGATTCCGTACAGCCAATCACAATGGGTGACGTCATTGGTAAGCGACGGACCCCGAACACATATGGTAGGGCGAACACATATGGTACTGACACCGGTTTAACACATCAAACATATAAACTAACATGAACGGACCCAGTCCAGTGCTAAACAGAGCATGGCTCGTACCTCCCCAGAGATCTTAACACTATTTGGAGCCAGTCCAATGTAAACCAGATAACCTCTAGTGCCTTCCCAAAGGTCTTTAATATTCACATTAATCGGGCGGCGCCGAAGAAACCTGTAGTCCTGTAGTCTTCTCCTATTGGCCGGGGGCGTGTCCAATGCAAATCCTGTCGGTTTCTGCTGCTAAATTACATCACTCTGATGTCTGTGGTCATCTAAACATTCCCTAATAAACCTCATTCCAGCGTCAATAAATGAGTGTTAAACTCAGGGTGTTTAGTGTACAACATCACGTTATTTCACCTTCAATTCACGGTTTGAAAACGTAGCATTTCGCCACAAGCTAATGCTAACCGGAAATGACGAAATTCACCAGCGGAAAAACCGGAAGTCACATGTGAATCTTCGGTTTTCAGAATAAAACAGATTTAAATGAAATAGTGTATTTCATTCAAATTACGCCACATCAACATTGATTTTAATTTCTAACAATTGAAAAACACAAGTGTGGATCCGGAAATACAAGTGTGAATCCTTCTGTGTGCATGTGTGCATTATGAGACTGTTCTGAGCCCATAAAGAAGTGCTGCAATGTAAAAATTATGGAACAATATGTTGAGTAAAATAAACTAATTGTTGATGAAAACTAATAGTTTATATATATATATAAAAATGTAATTTTTACTTGTTTAATGCTGTACATTTTTATCATCAAACTATAAGTACTTTGCAACCTGTTTTTGAAAAGAGCTATATTTAAATGTTAACTTTCTATTGTTCACATGGTCAAATAAATTCAGTGATAAGCTGAGTGTCTTGGCAATAACCCTAAATTATCAATTTCAGCTGCTAATATTGGAGAGGACTTGCTACATTCACTCTCCAGGGATGACATCAAAGACCTGTTTCCTGGTCCTGCAAATTTCTTGAGGCGCCGGGCTATCTGGCTTGTTGTGAATGACGAAGGAAAGGTCAGTTCTATGTCTATGAAAGTGTATTTAAACTGAGTACAACGCTGTGTATATCAGTAACATGTTAAGGAAACAAATCCTGCACACTTAAATAATATTTAATTTATTTTTAGCGAAAGCCCCAGGGGATTAAAGCTATTTAATTTGAAAAAAAAACTACCCATTTAGCAACAATGAAGGGGCAATATTTACAAACCAGGTGCAACAGCTGAGCCATATACAACAGCAGTTGTGCTTTGAGAACAATTTAAATATGATTGTTAAAAAAAAAACAGTGTTGTCAAATGTTGCATCCTCTTAAAGTGCATGTTCATATAACTGACAAGTAAAGGCACACACTATAATAAAAATAGTTATCCTATTAAATGTGAAATTGTTCATGTATTTTAGGTGGAGACTACTGCCGAAATTCTACAACCATCACCCCCTAGAAACAGTGACCTTTCAAATGAGGAGCCCAATACTTCGATGTTTGTGACTATGTCCAACCCAAAATGCATAGTCTTCACAGACAGTGAGCTCGAACTGGCACGGCACTCATACTTCGAGCAGAAACGGCTCGGTAATGAGCATGTACCCTTATCCAAGGAGCTCTTCTGCAGACTCATAAGAAACACAATGACAAACATGATTTCAATCGCAAGAGCCTCCGAGGACTGTAGATACCCCAGCAAACATGAGGTCAATACCATGGCAAAGAGATTGGTGGAGTATTATCCAATGATAAAAAACTAGGGATGCTCTGATCGCCAATTTTGGGGCCGATCGCCGGAATCAGTATCGGCCGATACCGATCGCCGATCCGATCGAGTGGGCGGGGCCTAAACTCAGTTAATGGGGCTCATTCACTGGAGCTTCCACAAACAACAATCAACTTAATTATTACATTCAAATTATGTATATTATTCAAGTTTACATTCACTTTGGATAATACCACGGGAGAAATTAGCGGAAGCGCTCTCTCCCTCTCTCTCCCTCTCCTGACAGCCCGTCAGTATCGTCTCATGCAGCTCGCTGATCCAGTAATGTGTGAGGCCGACAGTGAAGAATAAACATATTTATAACTAGTTTAGCTTGTTCCAGAGGTAGATATAATAGCTAAGTGTGTTAGGTCTAACTCTTGTGTGTTTTGCTCCGCTCACACCGCCCATCACAGCGGGTGGAGCTGCAGGATTTCTGCTTCACACACGTTGCATACCGCTATTTTACTGTCTTTTTCGGACACCTTAAAATAATGCCAGACCGGTGAAGCCATTTTGGCGAGCTTGTTTTGCCGCGTACAGAGAAAAGTGTCATGTATTTTACGTCATGCGATCGGCCCTCGCGATCGGCATGTTTAGAGAGCACCGATCGATCGGTAGAGAGTGAGTATCGGCAGATCTCGATCGGTGACCGATCGATCGGAGCATCCCAATAAAAAACAGATCATCAAAAAATGACTGGGTAAGTGGGTTTTTAATCACAATGGCTTGATTTTAAAGTTTATGGCAAAAGTGTGGGTCTGTTTTGTCATTTTAAAGTGTACAATTTGTTTCCACCAGGAGCATGTTGCTAAAAAGCTCCAGAAGAGACTCAAATGTCAGAAGCCCAAGGAAGTCCAAAGTTCCTCCTTCAAAGAAACCACGTAGAGATCAAGAAATGGATGCCGATATTACAACAAGTGACTACGATGGAGATTCCAGCGCATCAACAATTATTCTGGAGCGGTCCCCTGCACCAAACCCCCCTGCAGCAAGCCCCCATGCTAGAGCGAGCACCTCTTTTTCAGCCAGCCCCCCTGCTAGAGCAAGCATCCCTGCCCCCCCAGTGCCAGACCGGGATAGCAGTGACAAAGCATGTATGTATTTCATTAAATACAATCAGTATGCATTTAGTACAAACCTGCATTTTTCTGGTCTGTTTAAATCAGAATTTTGTCTGTTATTCCCCTTGGTGAAGTAAGTTTGGGCAGGTGTTTAGCAGAAGTACAGGCATCAATTAACACATTCTGTGAATTCAGATGTTCCTCCACTGTAATTTGGAAAGCTAATAATTCCCCACCCTCCACTCTTTATGCCTTCAGCTGGTTCCGTTGACCTTTTCGACAGCCAGAAAACCCAGGCAAGACACTACAGGACTCTCCAGGAAATGTACAAGTCCAAGAGGCCAAATAAAGCTGCGGTGGCTCATTTGATGAACCTGGAGTTTGAGTCTAGAAGATGATTCATTACCACTGAGGTTCTAAAGGAGCAAGACAAACCGACAAAGATTCTGGAGGCTTACCCATGTTTCAGGGAATTGGATCATGTAAGTAAAGATTTTCAGCATTTACAAGTGCACATTTGAAGATGATTTATATGAAATGATTTTCATTTCCATTTGTATTTGAATGCTTCTTCCAGGTCATGGATGAGCTGCAAATAATCATTCAACCCAAAAACTTCCGTTACATCTTGGAGTTGAAGGACAGATGGGAAACTTTCTACTCAAAGGTACAGTTTTATGGTGTGATGAAGAAAGCCATGAAGCCTCCAAAAACCTTGAATGGAGGTAAGGTCTCAATACTTAGATAGATTTTTCCAAGTTTCATTTTGACGTATCATGATTAACTGATATTCATACTGCCTTATTGTGCCTTTTCTGTCAAACCAGTGGAGCATGCCACAGCCCTGCCACTTCTCTTCCCATCGAACACTGTGCCACCAAGGAAGCTGGGCACCAGCAGGGAGGCTCTCTTCCATATCCTGACGGTGAGACTTACTGTACTGAAGTATTTTTTGTTGCTGTATAGTATGTTGCAGTTATTCATGCTTGTATCCTTGTTCAGGTAAAGGGGTTTGTTTCTTGTGACGCTTCTAATCTTCTACCTTGACTTTTTTTTTGCCCAGACTTCAGAAGACCCAGCAACGTTCCTGCGCCAGCGGTCCCTGTCGTGTCCAGTTGTGCTGGTCTCTGAGGAGAACTGCATGATCGCCGTAGGAAGCACGCCTCTGACCACCTTCCAAAAAGAGCAGTTTGATGAAGGACTTCTCTACCTAATGGCTTATTATTATGCCATGCACCTTACCTACCCAAAGTGCATATCCACACTGCTGTCTGTTCTCCAAACAGAAATCCTCAAAGATGTCATCCATGAACGCGACACAACCCAAAGCTACAAAAAAGCAATAGGCGAGTGGAAGGCCTTTATTGAGTGAGTGAAATGTGCCTAATTCTGCTCTGCAGGCGTTGTTAGTTGTTTTCCTATGTAACTGTAGGATGCTGCTAAATTCATTGTGAGCAATTTCAATTGGATGGTTTTTCCATTCATCGAGGTTTAGGTTTGTTTGTGGGCCCCACACTTCACTTCCATAGAGTAGAATGGGTTCTATTATTGATTGGAGTAACTTAAATTAGAATTTGTCTTTTAATCGCATAAAATGCCCTGCCTGCTTTCTCTCTCTCTCTGTTTCTCTCTCCACCTCTCTCTCTCTTTTTTATCTTCTCCTCTCTCTCTCGCTCTCAGCTCGCTTCCCTCTTCTCTCTCTCTCTCTCCGACTCGCCGTCAATCTCTCTCTCTCGTACTCTGCATCTCTCGGTACTCTCAATACTCTCTCTCTCTCTCTCTCTCTCTCTCTCTCTCTCTCTCTCTCTCTCTCTCTCTCCACCTCTCTGTTTTTCTCTTTCTTTGATAGAATCCTTTTTATCTGTTCGATGTTAAGTGGTCCTGGACTCAATGTTGTTAAATATGTAATTGTTTAAAGGGCCCATGTCATGCTTTTCCGGTTATTACCCGTCCCTTTGTGTGTTATGAAGGTTTTTATGCATGTAAACGGTGTGCAGAGTCAAAACCCTCAAAGTACACCCTGTAGCGAGTAAAACTCTAACACAGAAAATACCTCCCCAAAACGCCTCGTTGGAGATACGTCACTGCCCATTTGAGTCTTCCATTTAGTTCCGGGTACCGCATGATGTCATGTGGTACCCGGAACGAAATGGACCAATCCCGAAGAGCTATGGCCACACCCAGCGGCGCTGGCCGCACCCTCTGCCAGCCTAACATTTACTGTTGGAAGCTCTGGTTCAGTTCACAATCGATCCAGTCATGCCAATGCCAAGGACCTGTTTCCTGAAATGTGAGGAGAAATCTGAGCTGTTTGTCCTACCGACGGAAGAACCACGACGAAGTCAGTGGTTGAAATGTCTTTTTAACACTGTTCCTTCAGAGGTTCGAAGAATGTTACTGTGTGCGCGGCATTTCACAGACGAAAGCTTCCAAAACATTGCCCAGTTTGAGGCCGGATATGCACAGCATTTGAAACTGAAGGACGATGCTATTCCTAGTTTGTTTGGACCGTTTGGAGCAGGGGAAGATTCGGGTACACAACCTGTAAGTTTGCATTGTTATTTGTGTATTTATCAAACAAGGTATCTACCACGACTGTTTAAATGTGTAAACATGTTTCGGACTGCTAAGCCAGTGCTAACTGTGCTAACTAAGTTGCTAGCGTTTCCATATCAACTCTAATATCAGCAGATGGCCTTATGGCGCGTTTCCACTACAGCGCGCAGCCCGGTTTAAGAGGGCTGTGACGTCAGCGGCCCGTCTTTGGTTGCGTTTCCACTTGGCCTAGTACCGGCCGGCGGGTCCTAATTCACAGTTTTTCTGGCCTCATAAAATCGTGGGTCCAGGGCCAGAGGCAACGAGGCTGAGTCGGGCTGAGTATGCTAAACTAGAGAGAGCGTCGCTGGCAAAGGGGCTACAACTACAACAAGATGGACATATTTGACCGTGATTTAATTGTAATACACGTTTCAAAATGATGCCGAAGTAACAACATACTGATACCGGTTAGTAAAAACCATGAATTAATGCTTTGTCAAGTCTGCAGACAGACGGCAGGGGAAAAACCTTTTAAAATGCTTGTTTTCTAAATGGAGATTGGCTAAGCTAACGCAGTATATGCTCCGACCGTCCACACTCACAACAACGGCCTATACAGACATAAATAAAGCAGCGACTGTATTCACCATGACACAGGCAGTCTGTGGTTTGTACTTGTTTAACTTTTGTCTAGTTTCTGAACATATATGAGGAGCTGTGAGCTCTGAGTGCTAACAGCTAACGGCTGTGTTGTTTTTCTGGGGTCCTCTGAAGATCACGTCACGGCTCCGCCTACACTGCGTTACTATAGATACTGCCCCAGTTCCTAAACTGTAATGGAAATGCGCCATAAAGTGAGCCAGTCCTAACGAGGCCCAGCCATACCGAGCGAGGCCGTGTAGTGGAAACGCGCCATTACATACATGTATCTCATAGCAGGAGAATGTCTGCATTCACACACGAAATACTCATAGACAGTATACTCCAGGTGATTTATCAGTCGCGAAACGTAATTACATTATAGCTGGCGTTCCGAGCGTGTATGCTACCGAGCTAAACAACAAGGCTACTAAGAGCTAGACATGAGTTTGCTCGGAAAAACATTGTTTTTATGCCAGCTACAATGAATGTAGCAGACTACCCATATAAGATTGCAATTGTAAACATGTGCTTGATAGCCTAATATGAACCACTATCTGTTGTTCATAGTATAGTATAGCATATTGAACAACTGAACAACTAGCAAACGTAGATTAGCATTGTAATCCAGCTGGCAAGCTGACGAACATCAAACAACTACGTTTATTTCACACTTCCAGCAGAGACAACGGGGAAATCCCCTCTCTTTGCCCGCTCACAGACCCCCAAAGGATGGTACATTACAGTTGGCTTTCCTCCAACGCTGATAGCATGTATAGCTAACGAGGCTAGCTATACATGCTAGCGGGAAACATTGTATTCATGCCAGTTACAATGAATGACCGAACGTAGCAGACTACCCGTATAAGATTGCAATTATAAACACGTTATTGCTAGCCTAATATGAACCACTAGCTTTTGTTCATAGTAGTTTTATTACACTCCATTATAGTTGCCCTTCCTCCGAGCTAACGTTCATATCGTGTTTGCTAACAAGGTAAACAAGAAAGCTAGGTTAGCATATTAGCTGGCAAGCTTACTGTGTTGATTAGATAGATGGATTAGATAGATCCACACTCCTACCACAACTACTACTAACGAATCTAAAACAACTAAGTTTCTCTAATATTTTGTGATTTGCATTTGATTTCGTCCAGCCAGATCCTGGCCGACAATACATGACGGGGACGGGTATCCACACTGAGGCCTCGTCCTAAAAAGCCCCGGCTGCGATAGGCAAGATGCCGACAATGGGGAGGAATGGATGATATACTGTGTATATATGTATATTTATGTTCATTTTGTACATTTCTAAAAATAAAGTTTGATGGAAATACTTAGTAGGCCTATCCTTTCTTCCCTGAATTATTTGCTCCTATAACGTATCATTCATATATAGCAAACCATGATTTGATTTCTCATCAAACAGTAGTAGTTTATTACAGGTAAAAATAACTTACTCTTCTATAACAACAGTTGTAGGTACAGTTCGGTTAGTTAGCGTATAAAATATACGGCTGTACCGACGCCATTATAAGACTGATGTTCCGAGAGCGAGCCGAAAAAAGCACTGTTAGACATGGGCGGAGCCTCTCTGGTGGTTGACTAATCAGAACAGAGTGGCCAAGCTGACCAATCGGAGCACACTAGGCTCACAGGGAGGGGGGGGCAAGAGCTCCAACGAGCCGTTTAGTGGAGAGAGTGAATACTGCTGAATACACATACTTTACAGAGATGCTGTATGCGAAACCAATGTGAGTTTGGAAAATTGCACAGTATAAATCTATTTTAGTATACCTCAACAATGTAATTATGATCAGTGGAAATGGCCATGACATGGGACCTTTAACGCTAATGTTATAATAGTCATATTGCTCTGAAGATGGGAGGGGATATTCTATTAATTTTCACGTTCACACAGTCAGTTGATTTTTGCCGGCCGTCTTTCCTGCAACGGCAGTTTTTCTGTATTTCCTCTATCCTGTAATATGACTTGATAGCTTTAAACTCCGCACACGGAGCTCTGATCGGTCAGCAGGCGGTGCTTTCACTGAGTTGATCTCTTAGCCTGCAACCTAACCTGCTCCGGAGCAGGTTAGCCGCTCAGCATAAGTTACCATGGAGATCTAGCCCGCTAAAAAGAGAACCAGCGTCGTAGGACCGGAAACCCCGAGTTTTCCCTGAAGTTAGCCCGCTAAGCGAAAATCCTGCTTCTTAGTACAGGCCTCAGGAGTTAATAGAGGTGAGATCTTGCTGACGTTGGTGGATCTGAGCCAAGCAGTAAACTTACATAGACTCAATAACTTATGTTATTATAGACACATGCATTTCCAAACATTTGGTCTACCTATGTTGTAAATCAGGGCCGAATTCACCATATACATTGGGGGGGACACATCCCATATACCCGGGGGTGTATTTCGCTGTCGCACGTCCGAGTGCAGCTTCAGTTAGTGTTGATGCTCCAAGCATAAAGAAAAAGTAAATCTGTTTACAGTTCTGTTTCAAAACTGTAAACAGATTTGGGTGTTGAGAGATGTATCCATAGATCTCTTCATTTTGCTCTCAAAGTGCACCAAATTGATGCTTTTAACTTCAACATTTAAAAGAAAATCTTCCCGGGGGAGCATGCCCCCGGACCCCCCCAGAGGAGGTTAGGTCCACCACCTGCCCACACCCCCCGTCAAATTGTCCCAACCACATTGAGGATGCTTCCTACACCCATGCCTGAGACACAGTTTCGTGAATATTGTTGTTTTTTGCCCCCACGGTCCTTTGCTGTGAAGCGCTTCGAGATTTGTCTTGGCAGATGAGAAGCGCTATATAAATTCAATTTATTATTATTATTATTATTAATTATATGCAACAGACATGGGAATAAAGCGAAATGTTTTGCACAACTGATCATGAACACTGGATAACTGAAGTCAATACCAGGCTATAAAGCACATTAGAACAAACACTATATGCAGCATATCAGAGAAAGAAAGCTTTTTTATTTTAAGAATATACTACAAATATAGTAAAAACACTGAACAGTTGTGAAATGGTCAAAAATAAAGTTTGAAACACATTATCTACCAGCTGGTAGTCAATACCAGGCAAACGGAAATAAATCACTGCACTGCAGATTTGAACAGTTTAATAACTATAAATAAAATAAACAACGACACCTGACCAACAGAAGAACATTAAATTATTGATCTACCCTGAGGCCAAGGTCAACCGTTAAAGGTATAATATGTAGGAATTTCCTAAAAAACAATGTATAGATAGAAGTGTGTGATGGTGTCTGTGGGTGTTTCTCAATCGCGAGTACGCTTGCTTGGTAGCACATGTCTGCCGAGCATCTTGCTTCAGAAGCGAGTCAAGAATACTTCCTGGCATTCGGAAAACGAAGTGTGGAACACGCTAGCAAGTGTGCTGGTGTGCGTCATATGAGAGGCCCCGCCTTACATCTTCGGCCACAGATTTGGGGAAATTGGTCCGTGCGCAAAGCATTGTGGGGATTTTAAGACCGCGAAGTCTACTCATGTGCAGACTCGATATTTCTCCAAACGGAGTACGCCGGGCTCGGTAGATTTCCAAGTATACTGGAGATTGGAACAGTACTTCGGCGGCACTCGATGACGTAGTATGCTTGAAATAGTGGCTCTGAAGCAGCTTTACTCGCGATTGAGAAACACCCCCAATCTACAGAGACCCTGCCCTCTGCCTGTATTTTCTCTTCTCCTTTTATTTTGCTGTGTTCAGGACGTTTATGGGCGTCAGCAAAGAGCCTTTGGCTCCAATGTGTGTGTCTAACCCCCAGCCAATTACCAGGGTGTGCAGCTCCATCAGTAAACAACAGCAATTAGGCTACAGAAAGGTCCTAAACTGATCTGTGGTTACCATCCCGTATGTCCTTGATAAGTCTTACAAGTACACCATGTGTTCTTGCTAACCAGTAGGTCCACTCATAAGGAGAGCTGTTTTTTTAAGGTTTTCTCAGAACGATTCCCCCGCATACGCCAAACTTCCCTCTTGTATGTCTGCCATGCTCTCTCAATATTTTGAGTATGTAGTCCTGTTTGTGGATCAACATCATTCTGGCTGTGGTTGACCCTGCCTGTAGCCCTCCTGGGAAAGACTGGCATATGCTCTCCACTCATCACTCACAACAAGACTTTGAGGCTTGATATGCTTCTTGATGATGGGAACAAGGGTCTCCTTGTTTCTTCTCTTTACTAGGCGAAGAATGGGACGTCTGCTTGCAGCTTTGATCTCGAGTATACCAAACACCCAAGATCTCTTTCTTTTCCAGGTGTTACCAAAGCGTCCTCTTCCATACTACCAAAAAACAGTGTGAACATTATTACAAAAATAATCTCTTGACTTTATGTTTAATCAATCTATTGTTAGTCAGGTGTAATTACCTTTTCATTGAAATCTGTTTTAAATTCCTTTTAACACAGTAAACATGCTTACAAAATGATTTGCTGGAAATGGATAATCTTCTCAAGGTCTAACCCGAAGGTTATCTTTTTTCTCCTCGACAGTTCATGAATTTGTGCTTTTATTTTTGTCACAATGACCACATTAGGAACCACAAAATCTTGACTGAAATTGATTGAAAACAAATCTTGTGACACTGCAATGCAATTCAATTTAGTCTTGACTCTGGCTTTGTGTGAATATTTAGTTATTTATTCAGAATGTATGTAATTTTTGAGTTAGGAACACCTGTTCCTGTTTTATTTGACTAATATATAAGATAAATACAGAAGCCTAATGCATTCACTTGAGGAAAAAAGGTTTTTCACAAGAACTTTTTCTGGAATTCTGAGATAATAATCTTGTTAATTAAGAAAAACATTATTTATGTAATTGACTTGCCCTAAATTACTTTTTTTTCAATGTGCATTTAAATAAGTAACACTTAAGCAACAATGAGAACATGTTTTAAGAACTCATTAATTTGTAAATTAATATCACATTTTCCTGAACTTTCTTATAAATACGTTTTGGAAAACTTCATGAAAATGCTTTTGTCAACGCCACGGTCATGCCACGCCCTCAAACGAGAATACCGCGGTGTGAGACTTCCTGTTCCTCTTTACAGCGATTCTTCGGCAGTTGGACACGTGTTTGCGTTGGATTCTCTTCAAATCATCTAAAACAAGTAAGCATACCACCTGAGTTATTAATTACTGCTTTTTAACTAACAAGTGTTATTTACTTTTCTTGTATTCACTGTTTTGAACGGAACATCGACATGCCAGCGCCATTACTGCTGTTAAAGTTAGACTCAGCCCTGTTGTGCTCATGTAGTCTATTTTTTCGCGCAAATGGTGTTGGGCAAAGTTTGCATCAAATGCCTACCGACACAATTATGTGGTTAAGTTAAAGGCCCTGACACACCAGGCAGTCACCAGAGAACTCGCCGACACCGACAGTTCCATCGACGAGTTCTCCTGCGTCTTGGCCATGTGTCGCACTGGAACACACCGCAAAGACTTCAGCCGAGCACGTACGAACTGCGCATGCGTGAGTGGCAATAACTCTCCTTACCAGCAGGCGGCGGTAGTGTGTATTCGTCATTCAAAATAGGCAACAACCGGAAGACAGAGAAGAAGAACAGACTGATATAAACAAACAAATAGCGTGTGCGTTCCATTTTCACTCTCGTCCATCGAAAACATGTTTTAGAATATAAAAATACATGAATGATGAAATGAGCACATAAAGTGCAGACATACTATAAAATCACAGTTAATAGACCTGCATCTGATGATCGCAGTGTTCTGGCGGGTGTGTAGTTTATTGAGTCAGCAATGTAGTAATGTAATAATGGCCACTTCTTGCTAAATTTACATTTCCATGTGATGCTTTTATCCGAGGCGACTCACAATAGGTAAATGAACAGCAGTAGACAGTATCTCATTTACTTAGACACTGTACTTAAGGACAATGTTGAGGTACTTGAGACTAATCCTGCAACTTTATACTGACAAATAAACCGATGAAAAACCGGACTTGACCAAACAAATCACGGAGCTCTCAGCAGAGGACAGCCGGGGACGTTCCCGCCAATATCAGAGATGTCCCTGCTATGTGTGGGAGGTAAGAGAGGACATTTAAGGGCTATGTTTGATGTCTTTTAAGTATCACCTGCTGGGGTTTAGCTGCTGTCCTGTGCCTTTTTAAATCGTTTGTTTACGTCCCTCACTTCCGTTTCGCTTCTCATTTGCTAGCTGAACAGCTGATCAGAGTGGTTTCTTGGCCCGATAGCTTTTGGCCGATTCAACATGTTGATTCAACATGTTGAATCGGCCGGGTGTCGACCGTGAAAGGCCAAATAATGCGGCTTTCACACCAGCGCTTTTCCCTTTTCAGCTCCCGCTCTGTTCACACTGCCCAGAGCTGCCGCTGCTGCGTCATGACGTCGCAGTTTACGTCGCTGACTTTCTCCCACAACAACAACGGGGGGGGACTGCGTCGGGTCGATGATCGTGTTGCTTTTAATCATACGAAGCCAGATTAAATTAAATAACGACTTCTCCAACCTTATACTTTTCTCCAGAGTGCCGTGGTTCATTGTTTATTAATGTGTTTCAGCGGCATTTACCGACCGCTGCAGTGCTGGCTGCACTTCCACGGGAGTTTATTGTCCCGTTAGCGCCGGGTTAGCGCACACGGCTCTAAACTATTCACTGTCTGACTGTCACACAAGCAGCTGATACATATCCCCAGTTCCCCTTAAGTGAATGTGTGTCAGTCTGAATTGACGCTGTTTGGCATCACAATGCTGTTATGAAAGTTTCTCTGGTATAACATGGGTGATGTTAGCATAGCAACCGAAGCTAAACTGACTACTTGCTAAGCCGTTTTCTACAGGCACATTTTACCGGCGTATTTTTCATTATGATTCTACTTGTGATAGTCGGACATGACAACCTGTACAGCCCATGTATCTCCACAATGATCAATAACAGCGAACGGATGGTCAAAGTAAGGTTTCCTGCACGCCTCGACGTAAGAGACGTAAGCGACGCCGCGTCATAGCTCCGAAGCTCTTGCCTCTGGACCGACAATTTTTTGGAGCTGGAAGTGAACCGCATTCCGGAGCTATGACGCGCCGCCGCTGCGGTGTGAACAGGAAAAACCGGCGCTTTTCCAGCTCCAGCTCCGAGCAGGAGCTGGAAAAGCGCCGGTGTGAAAGGGGCATAAGGCGTGTCACGGCCGAGGGTTCGGGACACACCAAATTGACTTTGGGCGATAAGGAACGCGTTGTCGCCAGACAACCGAAGACGGCCGATATCGGCCTGGTGTGTCAGGGCCTTAAGAGCACGTATTAAGAATCAACTCCGCAAACTGTTCTCCTGTGCCGCTCTAAGCGTTTGCCGGGCACCGTGATACAGCCGCGGGGCTCAGAGGCTCTGCTGCATGTTGTGTGGTAAAATACCTCGGCTAAAGCTATTCCCTACTACTTTATAACCCAGCGGTTAGGTAAGAGTAAGTCACTAATGCGCCGATTTGATATTTATTCCTTTGTATGTATTTCACCGTTTGTTTTACTGTGAGCAATTAATTATCTTTCTACAATCTTAGATGTGTACCCAATTTAAACTCATCGTCTGCAGTTACAGCATCGAGTTGTTATTATACAATATGAAGTGCAACTAAAACTATATTTTTCATGCTTATGCAACGCTATAGATGCAAATCCATGTTTGAATCTGCAGGAGAGAACGTTAGCTCTCTTCAGTTAAGGTGCATTCAGGCGCAATTCAGTAAAATTGTGAATTGGGCGAAGATGGATTTATAACGTCAGCAAGATGTGTTCTATGTAGTCCAGTAAAATGCAGTCTTTAGCGAGAAATATCAATAAATACAGTTTTATTAAGGAGATGTTTTACTACAACGTAAAATAGATATTAGACAGTATGCAAACGAGATAAAGGAGTGTATATTGAAGTAATTAGGATCTGCTGTGTAGAGAATCATGAATTGTACTGGTATCTACCAATACTATCCTTAATATATGCCATCCTTATAAATGTATATAAATACAATACCGTTTTAAATTATACTTATATTTTAATTATGTTTGATTCAATTAATTGAATTAAATATGTTTTAATGAATTCTACTGAAATGATTGTTACATTTTCATCATGTAACTATTTTGTTCTTTTATTTGCCTCCCCAGAAAACAGTCCCACCTCCTCTTGAAGACATTTAGCCTCCTGCTATGGACTTCAGGTTCACATTAGGTAAGCCCTTGAGTGTGTCAGACTAAAGTTGTTGTTTCAGAGGTTAATTCAAGACGTGTTATGTTTACATACTAATATAATGAGCATCAGGTAAACGTACCCATTTCTATTTTTTGAATCACAGGTGGGATGGAGTTGTAAACTATGCAGCACTAGTGTCACCACTCAAAGTGATATTTTAAAACATTATCGACTCCATCATGGAACCTTTGGACAGAAACGTGCCTTGCCCTGCATTCATGTAGACTGCCTGCGCTCTCACTTATCAAGATAAAAGTTGAAATAATCGTCTGTTCTTTTTATTCTAGGACCCATGTGCCACTTTATATAAATCTCTGAGCATGAGGTGGGGTTAAAAATATGTAGTTGGACATTTTATGAACTATATCAATATCATGACTATGTGGTTCATTTTCTTGCAAACCAGCCTTTTTTTTGATGGCTTAAACCCCTTGTAATGCATGTGAATAGCACCTCTGTTACCGTCTGTTAACAGCTAATGTAAACTGTCTCGTTATGATTTCAAGACGGATGTGATTTTTGTTGTTGAGGAAAACACATGGTGTGTCCTGATTTGTACTCAATTTAGTGTTTCATTTGTATACAGGGAACAGCAGAGGTCTAAGTGCAACAGGCTCGTGATGCACAGCATGAAGTTATACGTTGCCCACGAGCCAGATGCAGTTGGAATAACCATCAAGTAATAACCATGTGTCTCCATGTATGTTAATGTGTTGTGCTTTTAAACAAACTGGAAATAATCAAATTTTAATAAAATGTATTAACATATTCTTAAAATAAAAAAAGCTTTCTTTCTCTGATATCCTGCCCATAGTGTTTGTTTTACTGTGCTTTATAGCCTGGTATTGACTTCAGTTATCCAGTGTTTCTGATCAGTTGTGCATTCAATTAGTGGATGAATGTATGTGTTCTGTTGATACAGATGGAGCGTCTTATTTTGGACAGTTTGAAACGCGAGGGTCGTGATTGGTCCGTGATCGGCCCGTGATGAAGAGCCGGCCCCCAGTCTGACTTGATACCGCCCCCGTGATAAATACATTTAATTATTGTGAAGCCAGCTGCAATGGATCATTGATCCACCAGGGGGTGCAGTGGGGTTCCACACTGGAGCTCATGTGAAATCAACTTCTATACAGTAAACTGGATGTTGTGGTGCTGAGAGACGGGAGTCGGAGGCGGGGTATCAAAAGTACAAGCTAAACTTTTATTTAGCATCTGAACACACATGTAAACAACTTCATGCCCGGGAAGCGAAGACCGGCGGAAACAGCTGGTCTGGTTCACTAAAATGTCCGTGCGGAACAATACCCCAACCCATAGATCCGTGGGTGAATAATGTCAATCACCACAATGTACAGTATGTCTGGTACTAATGTATAGCGGATCTTTGTTAAGATCCATATGTCACGGATAGGATCATAGTCTGTGCTAAATAAGACATGTAATCATTTACAAAACATCACCATGTTGTTATTTAACAAAATAATGTTGTTTAGTCGAAAAAAACGAACGAGAGGAAATGCGGAGGGATCTTGATCCCTGGGTGTTATTTTTCCCCATAATGACCAAGTCGCTGCAAATTATCCCGCTTATTACATGGCCACATTCTCAACAAAGTAACGACATGACTCCCAATATTAATTGAAATGCTTTTATGGATTTAGAAAATGTTTTTATTGATTTAAAAAATAGTTGTATGTATTGATTTAAATTGACATGCATCCGCCAAGAAAAATAGTCCGTTGTTACCGTTTTTTAAACAGTCAGAATGAAACGGCAGCTCTCAGCTGTGTGTTTACACACCTAATGGCCCATCACCCACAGCTCTCTCCCCCCCCTGATCTTTCTTTTCCAACAGTTAAGTTAACTGTAGGTTACTCTGAGTGACAAGCTTACATATCACATCATAATGTATCATATATTCCTTATCTGAGTCAGCTTCTTGAGCCGTATCTGGCCGTGCAACACACAGTGTCACATACTGTATGCAGAAGTATTATTTTAAGCAACACATTAAGTTGACGAAACACTCGAGTCAAATGTAATTAAAGTCAGATCCACTCGTGTCTTATACGGGGCAGTGATATCATAAACCTGTTAATGTACGCATTCAAACGCTTTTTCTTTTACCAGCTGTATTCACCTTGCAGGTGCAGCTATGTGGCTTTTATCCTGAATAAAGTGTTTAAGTCATGGATGTTTAAAGTTTAACTTCTTCATATTTGACTAATATTAAAGTTCACTTTTCATTCAGGAAGTATGACGCTGCGCTGTCAGTACGCTTGTCCATGTTTGAGATTGGTCGAATGCTCCAAATACCACCCCTTTCATGTGAACGCGCACCTAACTAGATAGGACACGGCTGGCTTAAGCGATCCACTTGATAACCAGCGTCGTAGTACAGTTTAGCGAGAGCGCGTATGTTTCCATGGTAGCGTGTCTCTTTAGTAGCGTGCACTCCTTTCCTGTAAATTACTAAATTAGTTTTTAACTGAAATGATCAAATAAAGTCAAAATGTCACAGTGTTTACAAACATTGACCATACCGTTCACCAGCCCCCACCCCCCTATGTTGAGTAGGCTACTCTTTGTTTAAAACGAATTGGCCATCGGAATGTGTGTGTCCCAACCCCCCCTGTGATATCTCTTCTCCAGCAGTCTGTAGGTTTGTGTTCGCATATTTATGCTGTCGCAGTTCCTCTTGTTTCTATCGCGCATTGCCGGTATGAAAGGGTCTGTGCCGGAAATATCAAGATAACACGGCAGGGTCCGTTACAGTTTGTTTTCATCTGATTTCAAATAAACAAAGTCTTGGCTTTCAGAATATTAAACTTGTTTCGGCAAATTTAGATGATAAATACAACTATGAAGCTTGTAACGGCATAATTACTTAAGCGGAGAACGGAGTAATTTAACGTTACAGCAGGCATAACAACAGCCGGTGTTTATTTTATTATTATATATATAGTCGTTATTCATTTGTTTTAAAGCTCAATAAGGAAGATTTAAACTTTCACACACAGCTTTTTCCAGCGGTATCCATAAATCTCTTAATTTTGACCTCAAAGTGCACCAGATTGATGCATTTAACTTCAATATAAAGAAAAACATCTTCTGTTGTAACAACAATAACATTATAAATAGTAACATAGCTGAACATGACTGAGGCTTTTTAACATATACTTTTCCAATGTCTGAGTGTAATATCTGCATTTTCTATTTTGGTTTGATAAGGACACATCCTGGGGATTGTGTTTACAAACATTGACCATACCGTTCACCATCCCCCACCCCCCTACTGTATGTTGATTTTGTTTGCCTACATGTAAATGGGTGGCATTTAGTACCCCCCTCTGAGTGAATACTTGTTGTACCTGTCCGGGGCTAAGCCCATAGGACGATGCTCTGATGTCAACCAGTTGACAATTCACGAGCGTCTAACTCTCTCCCCCCTCCCCCGTCGCACCTTCTAACAGAGCCCCCCCACATATCAAATCCCAATTTAACCCCTGGCCTCTGGAGCAGAAATGAAAGAGTTTTAAAAATGTTTACGTTTTGGTAAGTTTTTAGAGAAATGTTGTAATATTGCAACGTTGGCCTTAGGTGGGAGCAGAATTTCTGTATTTCTACTCACATAGTCTGAATAAATATATTGAACAACTAAGGGTTAATTTGCAGGATTGATTGCTTTCTTAGCCCTATATCAGTATATAGCATGAATAATAATCACACATCACTCATATTTGTTATGAATAATCATTTATCATTTATTAAATAGTAAGTCGCTTTGGATAAAAGCGTCAGCTAAATGCAATTTATGAAAGCCTCACTCAGGATTTTTTTAACAAGTGTTTTTATTGCTCTTGGGGCATTAAAAACAAGATTTTAACTGTAATTTTTTATATAATATCTGCATTTTCTCTTGTGAAAAACTAAGTCTTAGTTTGGCCATAGTTATTTAATATATGGCGCCATCTCCTGGTTAAATCCTGAAATTGAAAATCTGGCAACGCCCTCTTGGAAAATAGTGGGAGGGCTTAACATTCCCAGATACTGGTCTTTGGCAGGTCTTAGGCAGGTAACTGGCTGGTAGTAGGCAGGAAGCTGTATGCTGGAGTCTGAAATAAGATGCTCCATCTGTAGGTTATAGACTTTCTACTGTTCTCAACTGTTTTTCACTTTAATTGGATAGTCCTAACACATGCCTACAAACGCTCAGTGGAGAACCTACTAAAAGTATACTGATAGTCAACTCTAGATTAGTTGACGATCAACAGATAGTCAACTAAACTCTAAAGTTGCTTATCTGTTGATCATCAACTAATGGTTAATGTAATAGTCAACTAAACTCTAAAGTTGCTTATCTGTTGATCATCAACTAATGGTTAATGTAATAGTCAACTAAACTCTAAAGTTGCTTATCTGTTGATCATCAACTAATTGTTAATGTAATAGTCAACTAAACTTTAGTTGCTTATCTGTTGATCATCAACTAATCAACCCCTACCTCACCGACCTGATCCACCACTACAACCCTTCCCGCAGCCTTCGTTCATCAAAAGCGAACCTCCTCTCTATCCCCACACGAACAAAGCTCCGAACCTGGGGGGACAGAGCCTTCTTCATCGCTGCCCCCACCCTCTGGAACTCCCTTCCACAACACATCAGAGACTGCACCGACCCCCCCACTTTCAAAACACTGACCAAAACACACCTCTTCAGATTGGCTTTTAATTTGTGAATTATGTTGTGTTGCTGTTTTAATATGTTTTATTCTATTTGATCTTGTTTTATCACCACTGTAAAGCGTCTTTGAGCACCTGAAAAAGCGCTTTGAAATTAAATGTATTACTATTATTAATGCTTAATGTAATAATCAACTAAACTCTAAAGTTGCTTATCTGTTGATCATCAACTAATGGTTAATGTCATCTTTAGTTGACATCTTGACTCAACAGATAGTCGACATGACCCTGTTGACTTTCAACTGACAGATTGATTTTGAGTAGTTGCTTGTCAATTTTGAAGATGTTGACACAATCTACAGATAGTAAGGTTGAATATCGGTTAATAACCTGTTGCAAAAAACATGTTGACAGTCAACAGAGACTTTTTGTAAAATCTATAGATCAACACTTGAGATGTACCTTATATTCTACTGGCAGTTAGTTAAATGCATGTTACTTGTCTGTTGAAACAGTGTTGTTGAATGTCAACTGATGACTTATAGAGTGTTAACTATGGACTATCAAAATAAAGTGTTACCAAAATGCAACACATTTGTCAAATTTAGAGCTGCAGTATTGTGTAAGTACTGTGATCGTTTCCACACTAGCAAATGGCTAATATCAGTGATGGCCCAAAAAGTTGTTAACTGATAGCAACAAATGTGTTCTTGATTCTTTTGTGTACACCCACTCTTTGCTTTTTTCTCCACGATTAAATATCTAAAGCATGTTAAACAAAAAGCTTGGATCAAGAAAACCTCTTTAGTAGCTCTAAAGGCCCTGACACACCAAGCCGATTTTGGCCGCGATAGATGTCTGGCCGTCGATGAGCATCCTGTCGCCCTACTCAGATTGGTGTGTCCCGCACCGTCGTGTCTTTTCGGCCGTGCCGACACCTTCCGCCCCCGATTCGGCAAAATAAATCACTCTGATTGGCTGTTCAGCTTAGCGAATCAGTGCATGGGAAGCGAAACGGAAGTGAAGAAGGCACACACGGACGGCTATTATTTTTCATTTTCATCTCACCTGGACGCAAGAATTTATTTTACATCATGGCGATCTGGAATGAAGAAACCTAAGACCAACTCAGTTGCCACGTAATTTGCTGCCACTCTTCCTGCATGAGGTGGACAATAGCTTCTTCAAGTATTTAACGGACAGGACCCTGGACGATGTGGCTATTCTTTTATTTTATTGTATTTTAGTCGATTGTTTACATTGTAGGCTACAGTTCTACATTTAATAATAAACCACTTTTTACCGCTACTGCAAAATACAAAACTTTATTTTGTACCTTCATACTACAGCCATTAGATAACACAACATTATAATGATGTACATGATGATACATAATTTGCCTGTCAGTGTTATGATGTTGTATATTCATATAATCTTGGATTATAATTACTGATGCATGGAATGTGGTAGCAGCAGTACTTTAAGGTTGCCAGCCACAATGCTTAAATAGTTTATTTCTGCTTCAGAGAGCTGAAGTTTGTATATATCACGCAGTCTGTCTTCCGGTTGCCTCTTTTGAATGACGAATACACACTACCGCCGCCTGCTGGTAAGGAGAGTTATTGCCACTCACGCATGCGCAGTGCGTACGTGCTACTTGGCCGTCGGCTGAAGTCTTTGCGGTGTGTTCCAGTGCGACTTTTTGGCCAAGATGCAGGAGACGTGAGGCGACACAACAGTCGGGTCCGTCGGGACCAAGCGGCAAACTCTGGGGCAGAGCCGGGAGGCCAATAAGGAAGTGCCACAAACTGCAGTTCATCTATTGGCCGATAAGCGATGACTGCAGAAAGATCAATTTCCATAGACCCCCATGTTAAAATGCCCAACTTTACAGCAGAAATAAACATGTTTCTACCCCTGGATGCAATAAAAATTATTCGGGATATAGTTAGATTCCACCTTCATGATTATGAATTGTTGAGTGAATTGTTTTCTAACATGACCCTTTTATTTATATTAGGTCTTAACGTTTTTGCATAAATTAGGGCGTGGTCACATTGAGTGACAGCTCTGTCAAGTGACTGCTGCTGTTAGCTTCTTGTCTCTGCTAGCAGCTCCGTGATGCATGCTACAGGGACTCTGCCTGCTCAGCTCATCCAGGGAACACAACTTGACCCCGGCCGTGTTTGTTTGTTCTTCATGCTTATATCGGAATATTGTGACTCGCTCTGCGGTTAAAACAGACGGTGCATGAATGCGGTTTTGCGGCAAGTGAAATTCGAGTACTTTTTGTATGTGTTTATGATTTTAATCAGCTACGTGATGAATGTTAAAGCTCCCATGTCATGCTTTTCCGGTTATTACCCGTCCCCTTGTGTGTTATGAAGGTTTTTATGCATGTAAACGTTGTGCAGAGTCAAAACCCTCAAAGTACACCCTGTAGCGAGTAAAACTCTAACACAGAAAATACCTCCCCAAAACGCCTCGTTGGAGATACGTCACTGGCCATTTGAGTTCCGGGTACGGCATGATGTCAAGCGGTACCCGGAACGAAATGGACCAATCCCGAAGAGCCGTTACGTTACGTCCGCGGAGCCGTTACGTTAAGCCCCCGCTGATTGGTTCAAATTGACCAATCCACGGACTTCCTCACACACACACACACTCTATGTGCAGGCAGCAGCTCTGCTGATTTCTCCTCCCTGGCTGCAGGCTGATAACAGACAGTTGGGATCGCGGCGAAATTCTCTCTGCAGACCCATTCTCACAGCGTTTATCAACCTTTTTCTTACTCAATATCAAGCCACACTTATTGTTTTTACTTCGGCTGTGACTTTGTGTGTGCTCAGGATGAGTTTGGCTGTGTTTCGCTGTGTATCCTAAACAAGGAAACAACACCTCCACGGAGCTCAGCGCGATTCACAACGTCCCGACCAATCAGAGCACACTGTGCTCACAGGGAGGGTGGGGGCTGGAGCTATTGGAGCTACAACGAGCCGTTAAAGGCAGAGAGTGAAATTCAGTGAATACACGTAGTTTACAGAGATGCTGTATGAGAAACCAATGTGAGTTTGGAAAATTGCACAATATAAATCTATTCTAGTAGACCTCAACAATGGAATTATGATCAGTGGAAATGGCCATGACATGGGCCCTTTAAGAATGACAGGGAAAAGTACTCCGGTGAGAAAGCGCTGTTTTAATAAGGGCCGTGTGTGTTCAGCGCTCTGCTTCCACTCCCTGCACTGCAGCCGTGCCTGCAGTCCCTCCCCTCTCTCAAGCACGCTCTAATGGCGCGTTTCCACTACAGCGCGGAGCACGGTTTAAGAGGGCTGTGACCTGGCCCGTCTTTGGTTGCGTTTCCACTTGGCCTAGTACCGGCCGGCGGGTCCTAATTCACAGTTTGTCTGGCCTCATAAAATCGTGGGTCTAGGGCCAGAGACAACGAGGCTGAGTCGGGCTGAGTATGCTAAACTAGAGAGAGCATCGCTGGCAAGGGGGCTACAACTACAACAAGATGGACATATTTGACCGTGATTTAATTGTAATACACGTTTCAAAATGATGCCGAAGTAACAACATACTGATACCGGTTAGTAAAAACCATGAATTAATGCTTTGTCAAGTCTGCAGACAGACGGCAGGCGAAAAACCTTTTAAAATGCGTGTTTTCTAAATGGAGATTGGCTAAGCTAACGCAGTATATGCTCCGACCGTCCACACTCACAACAACGGCCTATACAGACATAAATAAAGCAGCGACTGTATTTGCCATGACACAGGCAGTCTGTGGTTTGTACTTGTTTAACTTTTGTCTAGTTTCTGAACATATATGAGGAGCTGTGAGCTCTGAGTGCTAACAGCTAACGGCTGTGTTGTTTTTCTGGGGTTCTCATTGAAGATGACGTCACGGCTCCGCCTACACTGCGTTACTATAGATACTACCCCAGTTCCTAAACTGTAATGGAAATGCGCCATAAAGTGAGCCAGTCCTAACGAGGCCTAGCCATACCGAGCGAGGCCGAGCGAGGCCGTGTAGTGGAAACGCGCCATTAGTGCCTCCCCTCTCTCATGCACGCGCTAGCTGCCAGAGCATGTGAGAAAACGAGAAGCATGGCTGCAAGTGGGAGTGCAACTGCCGCTGCGCCTCGGCTTGTTGACAAAAAAGATGCCAGAAGCGCCATTTTTAAGTATTTGAGCTATATCTCTGACAGTGAGGGCAAGCCTACGGACACCACGAGGCCGGTCTGTAAGAAATGTTTTAGATCCCTGCAAACCAAGGGAGCCAACACATCAAACTTGGCTAAGCACCTCGCCGACCGGCATCCAGAGCTGTTTAAAGAATTTAAAGACAGACAGGCTAGCGAATGTGATAGGTAACATAATTACGTCATGCTCAAGCCCATGCCCTCAAATCTAAGTCAAACAAGTGTAATTTATTTTGTGACAAACGAACGTTTTCGTAGTTTGACGAGGCAATTAATGGCAATGATAACTGTCTAATATGGCTATCTTTTTAGCTAACTTACCAATGTGGCTAACATCTGCAATGTACATTTTGTCAATAATTATTTATATTACTGTACTATTACACGTTAATAAAATATAAAGTTAACTATCAAAGAAATCACATAAACTCAAGTATAAAGAAGAGACCATGTTGTAAGAAAACACTTAACAGATAAACTACAATTTTATTGATCATGAAAATAATAAAAGAAAAGTATCGAAAAAGAATCGCAATTCTTGACTTGGTATCGGTATCGAAACCAAAATGTTGGTATCGTGACAACACTATCCCATTGAGATCATCGTGAGTTTTTGGTATCGTTACATCCCTAAATAATATATTGTAGGGCTATACCTATATAAAACATGTCTGTGAAGTTTTTTTTTCAAAATACCAAACAGATCATGCATTTTAGCCATGCCTCATTTCGCTCTATTTGCTCTTTTCCAGCCCTGTTTTTGCAAGGGCTGATTCTGTGAGAAGTCTTCTTCGCTGCTTTTGTGGCAGCCTACAGCGCCACTTACAGGCCTGGCATATGTACTACAGCGTCTCCAGCGCTTTCGAGCGGCAATGGCCGTGGCCCAACCCCCCATTCCCCTGATAGGTGGAGAGTTGCCCATATAGGCGGAGCACCCCTTTTCTGACGTCAGAACAATTTCAAATATGTATCAGCTCCGTTGCAGCCCCGTTTTTAGAGATTTGGGTATGGAGGAAAAGAGAGAGGGTTGTGTTTTCTGACACTTGGTGAGTTCCCTGACACACCGGGGACACATATTCATGTATAAAAGATGTACAAAAGTGCATTTTGCATGATAGGTCCCCTTTAAAGAAGTGTTTCTCAAAGTGGGGGGCGCGCAGAGGCATGACAGGGAGAGACCAGGAGGAAAAATGGTTTTGAAAAACCAAAAAAAAAAGAAATCATAATTTGAAAAATTATTGATTCGAAAATAATATGATACAGTACAGTACAAGTACGTCTGGTTCTCTGTGTTTCATTCAAGCTCGGCTCTGTGTGTGTGTGGAACGAGCCATTTTGTGTGCGTGCGCGAGCGAGAGAGAGAGAGAGAGAGAGCGCACCGGTACCGAAGATCGTTGTTGTTAGCTTCTGGTGCTAGCGAGCTAGTGGCTGGGTCTCAAACGTTTTGGTCTTCCCAGGCGAGCATGCCCCCGGACCCTCCTATGTTAGGTCCACTCCCCACTTATAAAAATAGCACTTTACCCCTGCTTACACCTGTGAGCTGATTATCGAGCCTTCATTGTAACAGTCGTGGGTACACTGTGTATTTGCGTGTGGATTGTTGCAGTAGAAAATTCCACTGTAGCGCCCGGTACATTAATGGGAAACCCTAAATGTTTGAGCACCCTCTATGAAACGTCAAGCTACCCCACAGCACCCCCAAAAGAAATCTCTGGCGCCGCCACTGAGCCTGCAACCCCGTTTTGAAGAAATGTGCAGTGCAACACAGGCTCATTGCAGCCACCATAAGACACACTTTTTTGCCAAATATCAGCATTTTCTTTCTTTTCATTTTTTTGCACAGATTGCAAAGTGGCAAAGTATTATAACTTATTGTTCTAGCAAAGGGATTGCACAATACAATTGTGCAATCCCTTTGCTATGTATGTATGTATATTTTTTGGCCACACAGACTTATGGAGCATTGTTTTATTATCACTGTTCTAGCAAAGGAATGCACACGTTCATATTGATGTATTTTAATAAATGTTAACTTGGCCCATTACGTGACTATTTGTGTTGGGGGGGCCCGACTTTTTTTTTTCTCCAAAGGGGGGGCCTGACAGAAAAAGTTTGAGAACCACTGGTTTAAAGTGTCCAGGTGATGCAGACAGGCTGGACCAGAGAGTGAGAGACAGAACTGGACTGCTCACAGCAGTGAACTTCAGCACAGGTACAAAGACTCTTTTTTCATACTGTACAAATAATCAAGACAGATATTGGTTTAAATAAACGGAAGTATTGACTTGAATACGCTGATATACATTCCATTAAACAATACTAAATACTAGATCACCTACACATAAATGAAGTTGAGGTTTTTTTTCCATGCAAAAGGTTACATTTAGATGTTAACAAGCAATATGACTTTGTCAGCTTTCTAATTTAATGTATTGAAGGCAAAGATATTTGACACATAGTGAGAACTGCTATTTTATCTCTCAATATTGTCTGTAAAAAACTTGTTAAAACTTATTCTTTCAGTGAGACAACAGAGCAAGATTCTACAGTTGCACTACGTTTTGATAACAGTTAAAGTGGACCTATCATGCTATATTTGAAACATATATTGTAGGGCCATACCTATACAAAACATGTCTGTGAATTTTGTTTTTCAAAATACCAAACAGATCACCCATTGTAGCCATGCCTCATACTGCTCAAACCCCTCTTTTGCAGCCCTGTTATGCGGCTTTCACACCAGCGCTTTTCCCTTTCTAGCTCCTAGCTAGAGCTTTTCTGGTTCAGCTCCTGTTTCCCTTTTCAGCTCCCGCTCTGTTCACACCGCCCAGAGCTGCCGCTGTTGCGTCATGACGTCACAGTTTACATCGCTGATTTTCTCCCCAACGGAGCTCACAACAACAACGGGGGGGGGGAATGCGTCGGGTCGATGATCGTGTTGCTTTTAATCATACGAAGCCAGATTAAATAAAATAACGACTTCTCCAACCTCATACTTTTCTCCAGAGTGCCGTGGTTCATTGTTTATTAATGTGTTTCAGCGGCATTTACCGACCGCTGCAGTGCTGGCTGCTCTTCCACGGGAGTTTATTCTCCCGTTAGCTCCGGGTTAGCTCACACGGCTCTAAAGTATTCACTGTCTGACTGTCACACAAGCAGCTGATACATATCCCCCAGTTCCCCTTGAATGTGTGTCAGTTTGAATTGACGGTGTTTGGCATCACAACGCTGTTATAAAAGTTTCTCTGGTATAACATGGGTGATGTTAGCATAGCAACCGAAGCTAAACTGACTACTTGCTAAGCCGTTTTCTACAGGCACATTTTACCGGCGTATTTTTCATTATGATTCTACTTGTGATAGTCGGACATGACAACCTGTGCAGCCCATGTATTGATTCCATCCGATAGCTGCTATAATAACAAACAAAACGTCTGCCTGCTCTCCACAATGATCAATAACAGCGAACGGATGGTCAAAGTAAGGTACAAATAAACAGAATCACACGAAGCCTGGTTAGTGTTGCCTGACTTTATAAAGTGTGTTTTTTTTTATAAGTGTGTGGTTGCCTTCTAGTCACTTTGCTCAGCGCTACTGCTTGTAGGCAGGCATGACGAGACTCTTCAGTCGACCCATGGCATGTTCAGGTGAGGTGGGTTTAGTTTCCTGCACGCCTCGACGTAAGAGAGACGTAAGCGACGCCGCCTCTAGCTCCGAAGCTCTTGCCTCCAGACCGACAATTTTTTGGAGCTGGAAGTGAACCGCATTCCGGAGCTATGAGGCGGGGCCGCTGCGGTGTGAACAGGAAAAACCGGTACTTTTCAGGCTCCAGCTCCGAGCCGGAGCTGAAAAAGCGCCAGTGTGAAAGGGGCATTAGAGAAACGCGGATCTTGAAAAAAAAAAGAAGAGGAGGCGGAGCTAATGCCTGATCAGAATTCTACCGGAGATAAAGTTAAATTCGGTTGTGATAAAACGCCCTCCTGTTTAAACCACGTCAAGGATTATTTCTGAAATAGTATGGAGCTCAAATGCTTTTTCTCTTGCAGGTTTATCACAAGGTGAGTTCTTTTTTTATTTCCTGCTTTTTAAACACATGTGCTCTTCAGTACAGGTTAGCTCTGAGTGTTAGCGAGGCTTGCTAATGTAAACAAACATACGGAAGAAAAGAGAGAGGGTTTTATTTTCTGACGCTGCGTGAGTTCCCCGACGCACCGGGGACACATGTTTATGTATAAAAGACATCACAAAGTGCATTTTGCATGATAGGTCCCCTTTAAATATTATTTTGATAATAAAATAGGGAGGCTGTGGCTCAGTGGTTAGTGTGCTGGACTTCGAATCAGGGGATAGCAAGTTCGAGTCCCACGAGTCAGCATGTCGTTGTGTCCCTGGGCAAGACACTTCACCCCAAATTGCTCCTGTGGGGATTGTCCACAGTACTGAATGTATGTAAGTCGCTTTGGATAAAAGCGTCTAACAAATGACATAATGTAATATATTTCAATGTTGATGAATTGTATATTGTTATTCATTCATAATCTGATTGTCTTTGTAGCTCACTGTTGAAATAAAAAAAAAACATTACAATTACAAAATAATTATATATACAGCCCCTAAATACACAAACACACCTCTTTCATAAATAACACACTTGTTCTGTAATAATATGTTTTATGTTTCCTGTAATTTTTGTTAGGAAAGGACATGCCTGAAAGACAAGATTCAACATTTTCTCCTTCTCTGAGGGTAAAGAAGAACATCCAAGAGGAAAATTAAAAGCTGATGTTATGAGATTTTAAGACCAGTACATTCACTAAGAAACTACACTTTTATTTTGAAAACAAAGATCTGCACACCGAATATTTTTGTAGTCTATCAGGACCATCATTTGTTTGTGACGCTGCACCTCAGAGAAGGTGTGGTTATTGTCAGGCTTATAAAGTGTGGCAAAAAAAAAACATAGTCTGATCGAATGCACCTATTTCCACATCTACACTCCATCAGCTGATTATTTCTATTTGCCTCACTTTATGAGCTTCACAACACCTGTGCCTTGTACCGCAGAGTTTGCAACGTCACAAATAAATGGGGCCAATCTTCAGTCAGATGTGAATGTGTAATCTAACATTTTCAGTAAGAATAATGGACAAAAGGAGTGCAAATACAAATACAATTTATTGAAATGTGAACCAAAAGTTAATCAAAAATGTTTTAAATAAAAAGCACATATGGACAGAAGGTGTAAACCTATTAAATGTATAAGTAAACACATTTAGTCAAATAAAGTGACAGACTAGGCCTGTGCAGTTGGTATCAGCTATGCCCAGCATGGGCTCCTCCATCAGGCCTGATCCTCCTCGCAGAGGAAAGACCCTCAGTCCTCTCCAAACCAACAGACAGGACGTCCATCACACGGAGGTTTCTCCCTGAAGTCTCTGCAGCTCTCTGGACACCACGCTGTCTCAATCCGTCCATCACACGGAGGTTTCTCCCTGAAGTCTCTGCAGCTCTCTGGACACCACGCTGTCTCAATCTGTCCACACTGAATATGAGAGGGGAAAAATGAAAATATTAAATGCTTTAGACAATAAGAAATATCAAGTTGACTGTTGAGTTGCTCAGTTTTTTTAGATTGTTAATACTATTACTGTATAACTAATATCTCAGGTTAAGAGGCACATTCAAATAAAGATTGGTCTTTAAATACATTTTGTCTTTTGAATTATTTGTCTAAAGTCAAGGATCTAGAACTGGTACTTGTAGTTTTAATGATACAGTCTGGTTATAATGCTGTTTGGAGGAGGCATCACAGGTAAGAACACTAACTAGCTACCATCACATGTACCTTAGCTTGACTTAAATGTATTACACGTATAATTAAAGGTGGGGTACAGATGTAGCACTCCAGATAGGACTCCAGCTTACAGCTTCCTGCCTGCTTCCTGCCTAAGACCAGCATCTGGGAATGTTAAGCCCTCCCACTATTTTCCAAGAGGGCGTTGCCAGATTTTCAATTTCAGGATTTAACCAGGAGATGGCGCTTCATTCACAAATACAGAAAGACAACTTTTCATGGACTTTCAGTTTTGTTTAGAAGAGCATTTGAACACATCAATATGTTAGATCAAATAAAGTATATCTAATCTTGTAATTCAATAATATATAGTCTTTATATATTAAATAATCATAATAATAATGTAAATGTTTACATTACACTTCTTTATTTGTCTTGCGGTCTACCTACGCTGTAAAATGTATTATCTCTTCGATTCACACACGGCATCTATTGCACTTCTGTCCATCCTGGGAGAGGGATCCCTCCTCTGTTGCTCTCCCCGAGGTTTCTCCCATTTTTCCCTTTGAAATGTGGGTTTTTACTGGAAGTTTTTCCTTGTACGATGTGAGGGTCTAAGGACAGAGGGTGTCGTTTTCTCATACTGATATTCTGAACAAACTGTGCTGTTGTATTTGCTGTAAAGTGTCTTTACTGTAGGGTATTTTTATTATATGTACAGCACTTGCGATTTGATGCTCATACTTTTACCTTTACAATCGTTTGCTTTAATATGCAGTATATTTTTTGTATATTTTTGTGTTTGCTTCCTCCTGCTCCCTTTCGGACACATACTGTATGATTTATTATTATTATTAATATGAAGATATTATTAAGATAAGATAAGATAAGATGTTACTTTAATTGAACATTTTAGTTTAGAATGTGCTATCCCACGGTAATTCAGAAGGCTCACAGGTCACATTCCGACCATTATTTAAAACAATAGGTGCTTTCATAATAATGATGAGAAACTATGAAATAAGAAATGAATCAAATTAAAATGTAATTATCATATCATATATTATATAGTGTATTGTATTATTAAATAATATCATACATTAACCCCATTATAGCAGATGCCACATTGAATGGATGAACACATTTATGCATCAATAATTACAACAGAGTATTTCTAAATACAAGTTGTAAAAATACTTATATGTATTTAATACTAATAACATAATGATTAATTTCAGATGATAATACTTTTCAGTGTCTGTCTCATGCAGCAGCTGATCCAGTAATGAGTGACCCGGCCGACAGTAAAAATAAACATGTATAACTAGTTTAGGTAGTTTGAGAGGTAATTAAAATAGCTAAGGGTGATGATCTGACTTGAAGTGTGTGTTTTGCCCCTCCCGCTGCATCACAGCATATACTGTGTATATCACCATTCTTTAATTAAATGTTTGATAAGTGCATGCAGATCACAGTAAAGTCCCCTGGTTTGTGACAAGTTGTGAAGTCAACAGATAGTCACTTAGAGGGGGGTACTATTTCTTTTCAAATGCATATAGGCTATGTAGGCTACACTGCTATTCCCGTGAATAATTTGAATGGGATGGGGAGACGTGTGTGATTAAAAATGAGTGGCCAAACTAAGACTTAGTTTTTCAAAAGAGAAAATGCAGATATTACACTCAGAAAATAAATGGTAGACATATCAGTACTCTTAGGCCACATTTACACGAGAACGAAACGGCTTGTATCTGCATAGTTTCTCTTGCATATAGCCCTATTATTTACACGAGGCCGTAACAAACGGACCCCACATACGATAACGGGTCCCAAGGTGGATAGATTTGCAAACTAAACGCTCTGGGGGGTCAAACGAGTCCGTGTAATCGCCTCTATACGAATATTTCCTGAAAAAATAACGATAGCCCCACCTCTCCCCGCCTCTGCTGCTCACTGCTGTAGCATGGTCAGTAGCTACTGTCAGAAGCTACTGCTAGTGCTACTGCTACTGACCATGCTACAGATGTTAGTACAACATCTACAGCTCGACCATGCTACAGATGTTAGTGCAAAATCTACAGCTCCTCTACCACAACCATCAGCAACAAGTGGACATGAAGAATTACATGAACTACTACATGTGGCTAAATCCACCGCGCGGCATAAACAGAAGGGTAGCCATGGCAACATTGCTGCGGGGCTGCTCCGGGGTCTTCTTTGCTGCTTTTGGTGTATTTTGTGGCAGAAGTTACAGCGCCACTTACAGTCCTGGCATATGTACTACAGCGTTTCCAGCGGTCTCGTTTGAACAGACACGTTAAATGAAACGAATGCATGTGAACGGAAGACTTTTTTGAAAACTGTGCATAAACGCAAACGTTCCCGTGTAAAAGCAGCCTTAGTGCCAAGTTGTCTCAGACAAGAGAGAAAGAGAATTCACTGCTCTAAACAAAGTCAAAAATCAACATACAGTAGGGGGGTGGGGGATGGTGAACGGTATGGTCAATGTTTGTAAACACTGTGACATTTTGACTTTATTTGATCATTTCAGTTAAAAACTAACGTTCATATTTCTCTTTTTGAGAAGAGAAATATGAATATGTTAGTGGCTGACCCAGCCCCATGGTCTGTCACAGTAGTGCGGGAAAGAGAAGTGCACTGTTTTGCCTGGCTGGACCTGTAATTTACAGGAAAGGAGTGCGCGCTACTAAAGAGACGCGCTACCATGGAAACCAAACAATGGTGTAGCTGTATTGAAGTCTGAGTGGAAACAGTAGCATTTGGAGCGTTATGTTAGAATGAAACAGCCAGGTCGTGACTCACAAAAAAAAAAGTGTTACTTCACTAACTGTAAGCTTGTCACTCAGAGTAACCTACAGTTAACTTAACTGCTGGAGAAGAAAGATCAGGGGGGGGAGAGGGCTGTGGCTGATGGGCCATTAGGTGTGTAAACACACAGCATTCAGACTGTTTAAAAAACGGTAACAACGGACTATTTTTCTTAGCGGATGCATGTCAATTTAAATCAATACATACAACTATTTTTTAAATCAATAAAAACATTTTCTAAATCCATAAAAGCATTTCAATTAATATTGGGAGTCATGTCGTTACTTTGTTGAGAATGTGGCCATGTAATAAGCGGGATAATTTGCAGCGACTTGGTCATTATGGGGAAAAATAACATCCAGGGATCAAGATCCTGATCTGCCTGACAAGGCTCCATTAAAATATAAATATGTTTAGTGAATTACTGAGTTTAGGCACGTTAATAACGTTTTAATGAAGTTGAATACAGTATATTCATATTTGTCAGTGATTTCATGTCAATTCGGCGAACATAAACATAAATGATCGTGGTGAAGATGATGATTAAATTAGGATTAAAAATCGAGAGCCGGCTGCATTTCCTCTCGTTCGTTTTTTCCGACTAAACAACATTATTTTGTTAAATAACAACATGGTGATGTTTTGTAAATGATTACATGTCTCTTATTTAGCACAGACTATGATCCTATCCGTGACCAGAGTTGGGTGTTACTTTGTAACGCGTTACTGTAATAATATTACTTTTGTCGGTAACGGAGTAGTGTAACGCGTTACTTTTATAATTCAGTAATCACACTACAGTTACTAACATTGCCCCGACACGCGTTACTTCGTTACTTTTATAAAATCAGTCATAATCACACTGACAGACAAGAGGGGTTTCCGCCGCAGGTTTATATGTACGTAATCTGCGCGACTTGCGCGTCCACATATCCACGTGCAATGCTGCTTAAACATGGCAGAGTCAGCGATAACTTTCGAGGGGTGGAGGTATGCCCATTATTTTGAGTTCGTCCGAAGAATAGACAGGAATGTGACGGTGAGGTGCAAACTGTGTCCAGGCCAGAAGCTGTTATACACTGCTGCAAACACCACGTCAAACCTCAACAAACACCTGTAAAGAACACATGCTAAGGTGAAGCTAATAGCTAAGGACCGGACCCCCGAACCCAGAGTGAGGATGTTGTGAGTCGCCGCCGCCGACTCCAAAGCGGCACAAATTAGAATTTGGAGGACCGGTAACCAAAGCAGAGATGGACAGGCTTGTAGCATCCTTCATAGTAGAGGTAATGTTGCCCATTTGCACAGTGGAATCACCATCGCATCGTTCAGAGATATACTGCGCAAAATACAGATAGCAGGAGACAGAGGACAGCCATAGTCAGAGCTATCTGGATCAGTCTTATGCGACAATGGAAACTGAACTAAAGAGAACATTTGAAACTTTAGCAGTCTGCGTGATCTGCCTGTAGGGAGGGGCGGGCCGGCCCTGCGAGTAAAGTAACGAGTAAAGTAACGAGTTACTTTATGTAGAGAGTAACGAAGTAGTGTAATATATTACTTTTTTTTAAAGTAATATGTAATATGTAATATATTACTTTTTTTTAGTAACGACCCCATCTCTGTCCGTGACATATGGATCTTAACAAAGATCCGCTATACAGTAGTACCAGACATACTGTACATCCAGCGTACTGTATCGAAGTTGATTTCACATGAGCTCCAGTGTGGAACCCCACTGCACCCCCTGGTGGATCAATGATCCATTGCAGCTGGCTTCACAATAATTAAATGTATTTATCACGGGGGCGGTCTCAAGTGAAACTGGAGGTAGTCTCTTGATCACGGGCAGATCACGGGCAGACCCTGTGCCGACCACGGCCCTCGCGTTTCAAACTGTCCTAAATGAGCTGCTACATCTGTAGGTCATTTTGGAGAAACTCGCTCGAGTGCGCTAGAATTTGAAAATACACAGCCAGAAAAAATCTGCCACTTCCTTACAGAGCCCCTCCTCCAACACACACGAACGCGAACATGACCAATGAGGGCAGGAGATAAGTTTGTGCACAGATGGAAGGCTGACAGGCAGGTAGGCCATCCAGTTATTTTAGCCGGGCCGGCTAAAATGATTGGTCGTGCTTTTTACAGTACTACGGCTTCCACAGATTAAATATTTTGTCAAAGCACTTAAGATATTCATTGCTATCGGGATATTAAGAGCATTGGAATATAACAAAAAGTGTATCTCGAGCCGGTCTCTCAAACTTACCTACCCCACCTTTAAGTGATAGCAAAATATAAATAACTAATGTCATGCAAACATATTAATATTTGCTTGATTCCAGTGTTGAATTTAGCACAATTGCATACAAACGTCAAGGGATTTTAAGATTCTGAAGTATTATGCTAAAAACTCAATAACTTAGATTATTATTTATAGTTTTGCTGAATAGTTTCATGTCCGCTTACCTTAGAAACGTAAAATGCGACAGCAGTGTGCAGACGGGGAGCATGTTAGCTTCGCTTGGTAGCTTCAGCTAGCTCTGGAGCTTCCAGCTCGGTGGCAGCAGGTCCCGCCTCGGCTCCGCCTCTTTGCCCTTATTTGGATCAGGCTGGAGCAGGCGGGAGTTGGACTCTGACGTCACTGTCGAGCCGTTAGTGGCCAACTCCGCCTACTAAGGGCCTCTCTGCAACTCTGCAGAATCCTATGGGTGACGTCACGGACCCTACGTCCATTTATATATACAGTCTATGGTCGGGACGTGTTCTTTGGTGCCAGTTTGGTGTGTCAGGGCCTTAAGCGACACGCACGAGTTGTCTGTTGTTTGGGTATTAATCCCTCATTATACTGTCACAGCATGTAGGAGTTAGTGTAACACCTCTTCCCAACTCACTTTCTGCCTATTTAAATCCCTGCATTAATTTTTCAAAGCAGTAATGGCCCATGCACACCTTTAATGTCTTGTAGATGGGAAAGTAAGAGGAAATGTCCAGCATAGTCTCTTCTTTTGTGGAAACAGAAAGTATATGTTCCGCTGAGCTTAGATGCCCCCCCCCAAAAAAGAACTGTGGCAGTACCAAGTTTAATGTATACATAACTTAAACCAGAGTTCCCGTTAGCCGGTAATTACCGGACAATGACCGGTAAAATATGCTGAAGTCCGGCAAATCTAAATCTCTCCGGTCAAAATGTCCGGTCAAAATAATTTTCCCTTAGCGCAATACCGCATCAGTTGCGCCACTTATGTGACAGACAAGAATAGTATGTGACAGACAAAAGAGTATGTGACAGACAAAAATTGTCAATTCTAATGTCTAACACTTAATGTGGAGAAAGAGATGTCCTGTATGGGTTGATTGTGCGTTGATCTGTTGGTAATGCCTCGGGGTTCCGGTGGGCATGTAAACAAATGCATAATGCTGCGCTATACTTTGTGGCCTCATCCGGTTGCATAGCGACGCTTATTGTTTAGGTGTCTTTTAACAAGCAGGTAGTCATATCATTAGCTAGAACTAGCTAGATCTGATCGATATGGACATAAATGCGAGTAAAGTCTAATCTGACAGGAGAGAGAGATCGGCTGCTGCTGACGAGTCGACACGCAGCTCTGCATGATCCCCTGCAGCGGCGAGCAGAGCAAAACACACTTCAGGTTAGAAAATCACACGTAGCTATTTTAATTACCTCTCAAACTACCTAAACTAGTTATAGATATGTTTAGTTTTACTGTCGGGTCACTCATTACTGGATCCGCGAGCTGCATGATACTGACGGGCTGTCAGGAGAAGGAGAGAGCGCTCCGTTTATTATTCCCGCGTTTTTGTAAATTACTGTACACTTTTGAATAATGTAGTTAATCTACTATAATTAGTTTGTTTAATGTCGAATCATATCAATTTGTTTTAAAGCTCAATAAATAACAAAGAAGACCTTTAACCGGCACTTATCTAATTTTGTCCGGAAGATTTCAACTTTAACGGACATGTTGACCGGCAAAAAAATATTCTAACGGGAACTCTGACTTAAACACAGTTCTGATTCTTCTCATAGTTCACTCAACCACCATACAATTGATTGATACATTTATTTCGAACAAGTAAAATAAATAATTACAAAACAAAACAAATGTTGCAGTGCATAGTCATGTAAGAGAAATCAAAACAAAAAATGACATTTACAACAACAACAACAGCATTAGCAACATAAACAGTTCCACATCTAGTGTTCGAAAAGGAGTGAGAAGAAGTATAATTTATTTAATCTCACCCCCTTGTCCCTAAATGATTTATTTATAATCTATAATCTGCAATAATTAACATTATTATTATTGTTATTATTATTATTAATCTGCTTTACCTGTTGATTGACATATATACATATACACATATGTACATACACACATACACAAATATGCACATATACATACCTACATACTCACACATATACACATACACATAGTCAAACACCTTCCCCATCCCTGTACCTTGAGAAAATAATTTCTCTGTATTTCCACTTGAACTGGTTAATGTCTGGACATCGCTTTAGCTCCACATTCACACTGTTCCATAGTCTCACTCCACAGGCTGAGATACAAATGGCGCATTTCCACTACAGCGCGGTTTAAGCGTGCCGTGCCCGGCCCGTTTTTGGTTGCGTTTCCACTTGGCATAGTACTGGCTAGCGGGTACTATTTCACAGTTTTTCGGGCCCCATAAAATCGAGGTTCTTAGCGGGCTAACAACCAGGCTGAGTCGGGCTGAGTATGCTAAACTAGAGAGAGAGAATCGCTGGCAAGAGGGCTACAACTACAACAAAATGAACATATTTGACCGTGATTTAATTGTAATACCCGTTTCAAAATGATGCCGAAGTAACAACATACTGATACCGGTTAGTAAAAACCATGAATTAATGCTTTGTCAAGTCTGCAGACAGACGGCAGACGAGAAACCTTTTAAAATGCGTGTTTTCTGAATGGAGATCTGCTAAGCTAACCAGTGACGTGCGGTGAGGTTCATGGCTGGTGAGGCACTGACTCTTTCAGAGTCAGATTTACAAATATTATATTTTGACCTTAATCGAAATATTCGGTTATTTTCAAAAGCTTTTTTAGTCTGATGCTTCGATTCATTTTAAACAGACCGTTCAACAAAAGGATACCCAAAATCTAAATATTGGATTGTTCTTTCTTAGTAAGATCCCATGTTCATTACAATTGTGGTCTTACCTTGACTTGAAGATGAAGTCCATGCTATCCTTCTGGACAACAATCTCATTTACTTTTTTGTAAAAGTCCTCCTTATCTTCCTGTAGTTTCAAAAGTCTAGTTTGTTGTTTGCGTCTACCGTCTCTGCGTAGAATTACAGTAGCAACAAGAACCTGTGGGCTCACGTGCGCCCCCTTCTGTGCGGCAGAGGTTATGGCTGCCTCTCCTGGTGCTTTTTTCATTGCCGTTGTATGATGAGACCAGCGAGCCTAAATATCATATATACGTGAAATAAGTTATTTAGAGACTATGGATGGCGAGCATAAATGTAATAAAGGGATCTACAAACATTACATTGGTGACCTATAGTGAGATGGTAACAGGCATGCGCTTTGGGCCCGCTTTCCAGCCAGTTTCTGTGGGGTGACGCATTCTGAGGTGAGGCAGAGCTCATCTGTGCCTCACCTCACCCCCACAGTAAGCAAATGAGCCTGGCTTGAGCGCGCTCACAAAATAAGTGCCCGCGCTACATTAGTGCCCGTGCTCCAGTCAGTTACTGTGGGCTTACGAGAGGCAGAGCTCGTCCCTGCCTCACTCCTCATCGCTCCCATGTAGTTGTAGCGAAGCTCGGCCAATTCGCAGATTTTTACTATAAAAAGCGATTGGAATCATACAGAAATCACACTTACAACACAGATCAGTGGAGACATTTTATTATTATTACTATTTAGTTTTTCTTTAGTTGTTTTTCTGTTACATTGGAGTATGACAGGTGAGGCTCTGCCTCCCCTGACTGCACATTGCTGAAGCTAACGCAGTATATGCTCCGACCGTCCACACTCACAACAACGGCCTACAGACATAAATAAACCAGCGACTGTATTCACCATGACACAGACAGTCTGTGGTTTGTACTTGTTTAACTTTTGTCTAGTTTCTGAACAGATATGAGGAGCTGTGAGCTTGAGTGCTAACAGCTAACGGCTGATGTTGTTTTTCTCTGGTTCGCATTGAAGATGACGTCACGGCTCCGCCTACACTGCGTTACTATAGTTACTGCCCCAGCTACTAAACTGTAATGGAAACGCAGCATAAAGTGAGCCAGTCCTAACATGGCCTAACTATACCGTACTAAGCCGAGCGAGGCCCTGCAATGGAAATGCGCCAAAAAAGTTCTTCTGGTTGTACGGACCCTATGAATTTCGAATTGAAATTGTCTCCTTGAACTATGTCCCCCCACTCGTTGAGTGAATACTTTTTGGATGTTTCCTGGTAAAACGTTATTATTTGCCTTAAACATGATTTGTGCCGTTTGGAATTCTACCAGGTCTGTACATTTTAACAATTTTGACTGCAGGAATAATTTGTTAGTGTGATCAAGATATTTGGCATTGTGAATGATTCGTATGGCTTTTTTTTGTAGAATAGATACTGCCAGTGGCGGCTGGTGGAAAATATTTTAGGTGGGGCTGTGGAAATGGTGATCAAACAATACTAGAGGGGTCCGGGGGGATGCTCCCCCGGTAATTTTTTTTGAGAAAAAACCCCTTAAATCATGACTTCTGGTGATGTTAGAGGGGGGGAGAGGAGAGGGGGGGGGGGGGGGGGGGGGGGGGGGAGGAGAAGGACAATTTGAGGCTTAAAAATATGAGAAGACTGATCAATACCTCCATAACTTCAGTGTGGTTAGCTATGAATCTTCCAAAACTTCCAAACACCTTGTCCTGGACATAGTTTCTACAGCATAAACTGTGCAACAGTACAGTAGGCCCACACAAACTGCAGAACACCGGGGCTTTGGGAACACTGATTTAATTCCCATTTAACCTGTTAAGGGGCTTTTTTCCCCCGTTTTTTTTCTCACGAAACTGTGTCTCAGGGCTTCTTAAAATGTAATAAACTATTCATGTGTCCTACTCAGAGGAAACGCATCGAACTGATGATATGAACCATGTTTACCGAAACAAAACACAAGTCTCACAAGAAGCGTCTCAATGAGCCCTGAGCGGAAAAATGCTATCGATATACTTATCGGATATGCACAAACAAGCTTACAAGCTGAGATTCCACATATTCTAGAAATATAAGTATCATCACTGAGCGATCAGAACTCGCGACAGGGGAAGCAAATACAGACATCACACGACGTAGCTTTAGGTAGCAAAACATGGAGATATGCTCACCTTTTGCAGAATAACAATTCTGATCAAAAACGAGAAAAACGCAGCTGAAGGTTAATCCATAGGTTAATCCAATGTGTCTGTCACTTTGAAAAATGATTGATGATCCATAATTCCATTTTTATGTCAAAAACGGAGTTTTCATGAGCTGCTAATGGTAGCTTCCAGAGTGTATGACAGCTTCCTGTTTTGTCTCCTTGGATACGAGTCCAAACAACTCACAGACTGCACCGGGCGCTCACGTAGGAGCCCTGTGACCATCATATTTGACGACGCTGATTGGCTGAAATTATGTTTTCGCGGCATAGTTTACACGTTACAGATAGCAACAGTCAGCTGCTAGTGGCTGCTGCTGCACTGGTTGAGGGCTCCTCTCTTAGCGCCCAGACGAGAGAAGGTACACGGGCAAGGCCAGGCAGGAAACATGTGACTTATCAGTAACTTTAGACATCGTAACACAATTTTAAACGAGATTTTATTGTAGATTATACATTTTACTGATACCAATTATATAATATTTACCTTGTTCATTAAAAATAAAAATAAAAATATATATATTTTTTAAAATATATTTTTTATTTTTATTTTTATTTTTTAATATGGGAAGAGGTGGGGCGGCGCCCCTATGGACCGGCCGCCACTGGATACTGCATATATAGAACTTTTGTAGTTATTGCCCCAGATTTCAGCACAGTAAGTCAGATATGGTAAGACTAGTGAACAGTAGAGAATGAGAAGTGATTTCTGATCTAGAACTTGTTTTACTTTGTTTAGTATGGAAATGCTTCTTGACAGCTTTGATTGTATATGTTTTATGTGTAATTTCCAACTTATTGTGTCATCAATTATTACCCCAAGAAATTTAATTTCATGGACTCTTTCAATTTCAACCCCATCTATTTTTATTTGCATTTGTGTTTTTGTTCTATGTTTACCAAACAGCATTAATTTTGTTTTACTCAAGTTTAATGATAGTTTATTTTTGTCAAACCATGTTTTTAATTTGTGCATTTCATTTTCTATGTTCTCCACTAGCTGTTCTAAATTCTCCCCAGAACAGAATATATTTGTATCATCAGCAAACAAAACTAGCCTCAGTACATTGGATACTCTACAGATGTCATTGATGTACAGTATAAACAATTTAGGACCCAACACTGACCCCTGGGGGACACCACAAGCAATGTCCAAACATGAAGAACAGTCATTTCCCAACTTCACATACTGCTGTCTATTGCTTAAATAGCTTTTAATCCAGTCTAAAACTATACCCCTGATACCATACCTTTCTAATTTATATACTAGGATGTCATGGTTGATTGTGTCAAAAGCTTTTTTAATATCTATAAAAATCCCTACTGCATATTTGTTGTGTTCAAGGGCATCTGCGATATCCTCAATTGATTCCATAATTGCCAGTGATGTTGATCTGTTTGATCTGAATCCGTATTGACTGTCCGTGATTAATTTGTGCTTTTCTATGAATGCGTCTGTTGTTGAATACTTTTTCTAGTATTTTTGAGTAAAGAGATAGGTCTGTAGTTTGTGAAGTGGTGCTTGTTCCCAGTTTTGTATACAGATATGACTTTAGCTATTTTCATTTTGTTTGGACAAGTACCGGTTTGGAATGACAGGTTACAGATGTACGTTAATGGTTTAGAAATCCCCCCAATGACCATTTTTACTAATGTCATATCAATGTCATTATAATCAGTAGACCTTTTATTTTTACATTTTTGAACAATATCTAATATCTCTCTTTCATCAACTGGTTTAATGAACATTGAGCAGGGGTTTCTCTCCAATACATCGTCTTGATGTTCCCCAGTTGTCCCTGGATCAGGGAGTTTTCCCGCCAAATTGGGTCCAACATTCACAAAGAATTGATTGAAGTTGTTAGCTACATTATATATATATATTATACTTTTCATTATAGTTATCAGTAAAATACTCAGGATATCCTTTTTGTTTAGAGTTATTTCTTACAATACTGTTAAGTATATCCCATATTCCTTTAATATTGCTTTTGTTTTTATCTATGAATTCCTTATAATAGTCTTTCTTGCTTGTTCTTATAATATTAGTCAACTTATTTTTATATTTTTTATATTTATCCTCTGCACCTTGAGTTCTTTGTTTAATGAAGTCCCTATATAGTGTATTTTTCTTTTTTGCAGGCATTTTGTAATCCCTTTGTGATCCATGGACAATGAATATATTTTTGTTTTCTGCTGTATTCTTTAATTGGGCAGGTTTTGTCATATAATGACCTAAATATCCTTAGAAAGGTTTCATAAGCAGTATCGATGTCTCTTTCTTGGTAAAGTTTGTCCCAATTCTGTTCTAGCAATTCATTTTTCAGTGCGTTGATTGATTCCTCTGATCGCATCCGTCTGTATCCTTTTTCTTTGTCTGGCTTATTTTTCCTGTAGTTACTGTCATAGACTGTGAACACTGGCAAGTGATCACTGATATCATTGATTAATAAGCCACTTACTGTGTGGTTTTCAATGTCATTGTTAATATATATTATCTATTAGGGTGGCACAATGGGATGTCACTCTACTGGGTCTAGTTATTTTCGGAAATAGGCTCAGACTATACATTGTATTGATAAATTCATCAGTAGTTTTGTGCTTGTTAGGATTAAGCAGGTTAATATTAAAATCTCCACATATGAAAATAGCTTTGTTATTTATTTGAGAAAACATGCCCTCCATCCAGTCTGTGAAAGTTTCAATGCTTGACCCTGGCGTCCTATATATACAGCTAATTATGACATTTTTATTTTTTTCCTTGTAGATTTCTAGTTATACTTTCTAATAGGTTGTCAACCAAAGTTGTCATACTGTCCACCACACTAACGTGCAGAGTTGCATCCACATAGATGGCAACTCCTCCTCCTCCTCCCTTATTTGGTCTATTTTTGTATCTGAGCTCATATCCATCCAGCTCAAAGTCTATGTCCTTTTCGTTGTTGATCCAGGTTTCAGAAATAGCAATAATGTTGAATGGATTAGTAAATATTCTCTGATGTTGTTAAAGTTTGCATACAGGCTTCTGCTATTAAAATGGATGATTGATCATTTGCCATTTGATTCGATGTTCTGGTTGTATTGTTCATCAGTGTAGTAGTAACAGATGTTGTTGTTGACGAAAAAGTTATTGTCCGGATCAGTTTCATGTTCCAAGTCATGTAGCTTGTGATCAGTGTACTCGAATGTTTTTAGTTCCAATTGATCATTATCCTTTATCCTCTGAGTTATGTCACTATTGACTTCAGATGTATATGAGCAGGTGTCGTCAGTGTGCGCCATGGCTTTGTGTGTGTGTTACCTCACAGTCCGGTGTATGATGATGATCACTGGTATCTGTCCAAATCCATGACGTTCCTGATGACCAGCACTTTTGCTTCCTCTGGTGTTCCATTTAGTTTAATAAATATTTTGCAGTTTGAAGTCCAAGTGTTTTGAATTTTTCTCTGTTTCTTTAGGTAGCGCACTTTTCTAGCTATGTCAGCGTTGCGCTTAGTTAAATTATCATTCATATAGACATCTGATCCTTTCAGCTTTCTTCCCTGTTTTACAATAGCAATGCATACAAAAATACTACATATTCTAGAGTCTAGAGTAGACTAATGGGTGTGGGTGAACTTTGATCTGCAGCATCATTATGAGACCCAACTTTAAAACAAACAAATCATTTCTGAGGAAACGTGCAGCAAGGCCATTCTGTCATATAGAGGTTAGATATCATAATGCCTCTAAAAATGAATGCATATTAATTATGAAGCCAGAGATGTGACTACTTTTCATTTAATAATTCCTGATCAACTCTTAAACTGTAACTCAAAACAATGAGGATCGCACACGTTCTTTTTTTATTTACCTATAAAAACACATAAGAAACAAATATAGCCTAAGTGCTCAGCTTTTAAAAATAACAATGCAGACTGTATAAATCCTAATGGTACAAAGACCCTATGAGAAATCATTAGAAAAGTAAATGACTTAGATTTTCCCATATTTAACAAGCACGACTAAACAGTGAATGGCTTTTGTAATTACATCATGTCATATTTTTTCTTAATTGAAGAAACATTATTATAACTAATCTAACAAATTATGATATAATGTAGGATTTCCTACTTTTTTATTAATTTGCTCCTTTTTAATGAAATGTAGATTGATTTAAGATTCATCACGTAATAATAAAAGCAATTATGTAATTGCAAATTATTTATTATGATTTGATTAAGGCTACCGTGTTTTTTTTTAAGCAGTCTCTGACGTAACTTTTACTTTATTTCTTTATGAGTCGACGATACATTTTCTAGTGGCTCCTCTTATGAGCGCCTCGGTGCCGCGCAGTCACCAGGGGGCATGCACATAGTAATAATACAAATAATAATAATGATGATAAATGCATTGAGGAAAGCCTTCGACACAAGCCTCCGTCGTTTCCAGCCCCCAGCCGTGTTGTGATGGAGTGGTGCGTTTAGGTTCATGTGTCCGACCGGCGGCTCTGCCCCTGGCTTTTTTTCTGGGGGACATCATATTGGATCATATTGTTTGCAGGACGTTGTTCCTCCTGCAGCCCCCCCAGTCTATCCCGACGTAGTTGTGAATTGAACATGGCGACTGTAGCAGTATATTGCATCTGCAGATTACCTTACGACGTGACCCAGTTTATGATCGAGTGCGATGCTTGCAAGGACTGGTTCCACGGCAGGTAAGCCCACATTGCTCACGTTGTGTTTTTGTGGCGGGTTGCATTTGCTGGAAACAAACAAAAATGGCGAGCTCTCGGCGCGTTTGACAGCTTTGTGGCTCTCGCTCGGCCGTGTACATCTGAAGAGAGGCCGCTGGAGAAGAAGGGGAAGGCGGAGTTAAATATAGACAGACCAGGCTGTGACATTTTTTCGCAAATTAGATTCCCTTATTAAAAGTTCCGTTGAGTTATAAAGCTCTGTCGCTGTGTGCTTTGTCTATTATCTGCACTTTGTGTGTATTTGACATCCCGCATAGCCTACACGAACCCTCCCCTGTTAGAGAGCGGGCGGGCGGCAGAGGCAGCGAGGGAAGCCTCGGCACACTCGCTGCTCATTTGTCCCCCATTCCCCCTCTTAATAGCCGCTTTCATGCCGCTTTTATTTTGTGTAACCGTTGTTCTGTGCGAGCTTTCACCGAGGAATTATACAGCACACGGATGGAAATCACGACCCGAGTCTGAACCGAGCCTCTGCTGCCTTCCTGCCAGGCGGTAGAAGCAGCTATGGCTGACAATAGCCCGGACTGGAGCCCTGAGCTCCAGCGGGAACAGACAGGCTCAGTTCTTATCGTCCAGTAAGCAGTATTGACACAGTTACGCTATTTCGAGCTGCAAATAATGACTGTTTTGTTTTACTGTGATGAAACGGGCTCATCACTTTCCCCTCCGTAACGTGAAATACAGTAGCCCGCGCTGAAGCCTGTGTCAGCGGGCTGTAATGATGCGTGTATCGCCGGGCTTTATGCCTTGCTGCCGCTGTATGTTTGTTGCCTTTCGGCGGCACTCTGCTAGTGTTTTTGGGGAGACATCAGGTGTTAATCGTGCTTCGTTAGGTGAACAATCCCCTTCAGATCAGAGGACAGTAGGCTATTTACGCGCCTGAATGTTAACCCTTTAATGCTCCCCCTGGCTGCTTGGCTGTACTGTATAGCTTTATCACATTAAGAAGTGAGGAGTTAAACGCTGGGAATGAGCCATGACCTCCACTCATGCATCAGCAAAGCCAAACAAGCAGTATGATAAAGAAGACCCTTCTACAAATGTTCCCACATCAGCTTGATGCTGTTATTACAGAAGAGTTCAAGTCTGAGAGGTTTACAACACATGATCAATAGGAAGCAAAAGGAAAGTGTGTTAAAATATATTTCCCTTACATCCCTGCTTAGAATACAAAATATAAAATATCATTCAGCAGCATCAAACTAAATGAGGTTATTTAACTTAAAATACCTATAACTATAATAGCTGTGTACGTTTAAAATGAAGACAAACAAAGTTATCCTTACTGCACTAACTTATTGTTCTTAAAGGAACTGAATGTGTGGATCTCAGTTCAGAGATAGTCGCTGAATGTTATTGTATCATTCCTTTTTAGCGTGGTTCATGTTCAGCACAGGTCATGTGATGTAATACAGAGACAAAGTGTCACCGATGACATCAACAAACCCAGAAGCATTGAACCATAATGAACCCTGGGGGGTCTCATCTACCTAAATACTCCACATACAACAAATGTGGCAAAGAGTAGCACTTTGTTGGACGATGCGTTTTGATGTTTGACACATGCATGTCACAAGAGGAGGTGACATGCTAGGGTTGACATCATATCAGAAATGTAGTGGTCAGTACCAGTTTCACCGAACGTCCACGATTCTCCATACCAATTTGAGCATGCTAAAACAAACAAACACACAAATAATCCAATGTACTTTGACACACTCCTCAATACCAGTTTGCATTCGGATTTTTTGTCTGTTAAGAAGTTAAAGATGCTTCAAACAACAGCTATATTTATGTTTCTTCCAGATTACATTTTGATCATATCACAAATGGTTTACCTTCACCAAATGCTACATTTTAGTATGCCACGTTTTCAGCATTTTGGCATTGAGGAGCGATTGCAATAAGGTTGTTATATCTTCTATTTTGGATGAGGAAATACGTAATTTGCATTAGTCGCCTTTTGTGTTTGAACATTTACAGTCAAAACCTGTGTTACTGCATTAGATTTTTCGGTAACCGAAATATGGTTCAAAGTAAGGTTCTGCTTATCAGTTTCTAAATAGGCACTTTCTCTGGACTGGGTAGCACTCATACGTACATTTTGCTTATGTTTTGTCTCAACATTATGGGAAGATTAATAAGAGTTGCGTGCACCAGGGGCTTAAGGTTTTTATCTGAACCCGTCTTTGATTTTGATTTGTGTGCGATGTGTTCTGGGTTAAATAGTTAAACTAAACTAAATAAGAAGGAGGCAGTACTGTGTCTCTTCTTCTTTACATCTTTTAAGTATATGAACAAATCATCCACCTTGTATTTTTTTTTTGTGTGACAGTCTGCTCTCCACTCTGTCAGCTTCTTTACAATAAATACAAATACAAACTTAGATTTAATAGATATTATAAAACGATTCAATTTCATATGCTTAATAATAATAATATCATAGCCAAATGAATCACAAAATCTGAAATAAGTTAAAAAAAAAAATTATACAATTAAACTCTAAGATTAAATTGATGACTAGAAAAAACCCTAATATTATTTATTACTGTGTTGTTTCTGTGTGACAGTCGGCGCCCTGATAAATCATCAAAATAAAAATATTGTACTAGGACAGTGATTGGTAAACTAGTTGGGGAACTTCTTAAAGGGCCCATGTCATGCTTTTCCGGTTATTACCCGTCCCCTTGTGTGTTATGAAGGTTTTTATGCATGTAAACGGTGTGCAGAGTCACAAACCCTCAAAGTACACCCTGTAGCGAGTAAAACTCTAACACAGAAAATACCTCCCCAAAACGCCTCGTTGGAGATACGTCATTGTCCATTTGATTCTTCCATTTCGTTCCGGGTACGGCATGATGTCAAGCCGTACCCGGAACGAAATGGACCAATCCGTGGAGCCGTTACGTTACGTCCGCGGAGCCGTTACGTTAAGCCCCCGCTGATTGGTCCAAATTGACCAATCCACAGAGTTCCTCACACACACACACAGTGCAGCTCTGCTGATTTCTCCTCCCTGGCTGCAGGCTGATAACAGACAGTTGGGATCGCGGCAAAATTCTCTCTGCAGACCCATTCTCACAGCGTTTATCAACCTTTTTCTTACTCAATATCAAGCCACACTTATTGTTTTTACTTCGGCTGTGACTTTGTGTGTGCTCAGGATGAGTTTGGCTGTGTTTGGCTGTGTATCGCTAACAAGGAAACAACACCTCCACGGAGCTCAGCGCGATTCACAACGTCCCGACCAATCAGAGCACACTGTGCTCACAGGGAGGGTGGGGGCTGGAGCTGTTAAAGGCAGAGAGTGAAATTCAGTGAATACAAGTAGTTTACAGAGATGCTGTATGAGAAACCAATGTGAGTTTGGAAAAATGCACAATATAAATCTATTCTAGTAGACCTCAACAATGGAATTATGATCAGTGGAAATGGCCATGACATGGGCCCTTTAAAATAGCCTATATTCTCCATTTGCACAGAACTAATTGGATATCAGTGTTTCCCCTAGGATGAAGTCATAACAGCGGTGCTAAAGCACGCGGGCACAGCAAAATGTGAGCGCGGACCGCGTTGAATTTTTTAGTGTGCGCGCGTGCGAAGTGCGCCCCGCCAATATGTTTCTATGTGTCTGCCAGCACAAGAAAGGCTCTTGAGGCCTAGTACATACAGTGGCAATGTCTCAAGTCATTGCCACTGTATGTACTAGGCCTCAAAATGTGTATTTAGCAAAATCTTGAAGATTTTGCAAAATACACCTTTATTGAACATACAGTAACACAAATACTACAAATCCACATAACAAACAATCAAAATAAAATGTATGCAATTTAATTATTTTAACCTGCTTTATTTGGGGGTGGACCTCACATCCTCTAGGGGGGTCCGGGAACATCTTTAGAATATGATCACAACCAATAACAAATCATTTAAACTTGTTTATTCTTATCTTATGTTACCTATAGCATTCTTTCTTTTTATTTATGCATATTTTACTAATCACTCCCCTTTTAAACTTAATTTTTTTTACTGTCCTATATATATATATATATGTCCTATATATATTAGGGCTGTCAGTCGATTAAAATATTTAATCGCGATTAATCGCATGATTGTCCATAGTTAATCGCGATTAATCGCACATTTTTTATCTGTTCTAAATGTACCTTAGAGGGATATTTTTCAAGTTTTTAATACTCTTATCAACATATGAGTGGACAAATATGCTGTATATGTTTGTTTATTATCATTTGAACAATGACAAATATCCTCATGAATATTAAACACAACAACCTCTGAACATTACAAATATTCGCCTCAATTCAACCTGGAACCTCTCTCATACAATAATACTGTGTGTGTGTGTGTGTGTGTGTGTGTGTGTGTGTGTGTGTGGTGTGTGTGTGTGTGTGTGTGTGTGTGTGTGTGTGTGTGTGTGTGTGTGTGTGTGTGTGTGTGTGTGTGTGTGTGTGTGTGTGTGTGTGTGTGTGTGTGTGTGTGTGTGTGTGTGTGTGTGTGTGTGTGTGTGTGTGTGTGTGTGTGTGTGTGTGTGTGTGTGTGTGTGTGTGTGTGTGTGTGTGTGTGTGTGTGTGTGTGTGTGTGTGTGTGTGTGTGTGTGTGTGTGTGTGTGTTCAAGGTTTGAAAAGTGCTTGAATTTTGGGAATGGTGCTTGAATTTGGGATAAAGTGCTTGAAATTGTAAATGCTTTACTTCGCTTTTTAGATTAAAAGAAAATAAAGAAGTCGGAGTGCGCTTAATTGCTTCGCTTTTACATAAAACAGCTCCGCTCCGGCCTTCCCGCGCAATGCGCGTGACCGGCAAGTGTTTTTGTTACGTGTGTGACCTGGGCATTCTGATGAGAGTGATAGATGACAGTATGCCAGGAGGTTGCCGTGTCAACGAGCGTTGGCTAGCAGAAGACAAATACAAGCCATGGCTAAGACGAGGGTCAAGCGAAGCCCAAGAGTAGCCTCCTGCAAAGTGTGCAACAATAACGATGCGAGAGTCTGCGCTGACGAGCCACACACCACACGAAAGGTACGCCATCGTAGAGCATTTTAGATTAGACTATCGTTGCATGTAAAATACATGACACTTTTCTCTGTGCGCGGCAAAACAAGCTCGCCAAAATGGCTTCACTAGTCTGGCAGTATTTTAAGTGTCCGAAAATGACAATAAAATAACGGTATGCAACGTGTGTGTGAAGCAGAAATCCTGCAGCTCCACCCGCTGTGACGGACCGGTGCGCAGAGCAGAACACACATTAAGAGTTAGACCTAACACACTTAGCTATTTTATCTACCTCTGGAACAAGCTGATTCCGGCGATCGGCCCCAAAATTGGCGATCGGAGCATCCCTAATAATTGTATATGATATGTTTTATAATGATTGATCATGAAAGTGTTATCAAAGCTGGTAAAGGTGCAGCTAGTTTGAATGACGTTGTATACTACAGAGTAGCTTGTGAATTTACTCCAGGTGGAACTAAAGTCTGATTCAACACTTGATTATATTTCACATCATTCATCCACATCTGTAAAGTAACTAAAGGTATTACATACATGTAGTGGAGTCAAAGTACACCATTTACCTCTGACTTGTGTTTACTGCCAACCTAAAAGTACCTCAAAAATAGTAATCAATAATATATTGAAAAGTTATTTGGCTGATTGTTTTATATTGGCTCAGCCAGGTTATATGGGATGCCCAGTCTACGTACAGATGGGTCACTCATTTTGAAATATTAAACTTAGTTTTCTTTTCTAAAAATTTAAATTGTTCATCCTCATGTAGAATGCTATTATGAAACACACATTTGGTTGTTTATAGCATAAAGAACATCAGATTTAATGTGAGGTAGGGAAATAATCATTTGAGTATAAGTATGTGTATATAAATATGTAATTTACAACAGCTGTAAGATGCTTGAAAAGCTTGAAAATGCACCTTGAAAATGCTTGAAAAGTGCTTGAATTTGACTTTGGAAAAGGTGTAAGAACCCTGTATGTGCAGCTCAAGGCATCTATGCTCGAACGGGAGCTGCCTGGACGCTGCAATCATGTTGCGCGTACTATCCGTGCTGAGTGTGCTGACTTTTCGTACAATGTCCCACTGTCTGGCTACCTGCATAAAGTCAAGTGCTCGGCGCAGTTGTCGGCGAAATGTCATTGAAACAGCTCCTTATATCCGTTAGCGCAGCTAGCTAGCACCAGATGCTAACAACAACAACAACAACACGTAAGGTGTGCCTCGCTCGCGCGAGTCGCGCCACACATACACACTCCCTCCCGGTCCTCCCGATGGCCAGTCCGGGCCTCCCGGTGAGCGTGGAAGTGTGGTCTGCCACAAGCGGGCGGCAGACCGCTTGTAGATGGTAGATGGTAGATGTAGATGGTATTCTACACTCGATGCGCTCTGAAACTACGGCGGCCGAGGACAAAAAATACACATGCGTTAATCGCGTTAAAATAATTAGTGGCGTTAATTTTTTTTTGCGTTAACGTGTTATTAACGCGTTAACTTGACAGCCCTAATATATATACATTGGAATGATTTCTTACTTTATTTTTCACAACTATATTAAATAGATAAAGGTGTGCTCTCTCGCTCTCTCTCTGTCTCGCTCGCTCACAGAGGCTGTGCTCCTCCGTGGCGATGACGGCTTGCGTTAAAAATAATAATAAACATATTTGTAAAGTGGGGGGATACAAACGGGATTTCGAAAAGTGGGGGGGACATTTCCCCCATGTCCCCAGTGGAAATAACGCCATGTGTATGTGTGCGTCAAGTGCAATAAATATATATGCAAGTTGCAACACACACACAGTAAAACTGCCCCTCATGTGCTGTATAGGCTGGCATGACTAGGTTGTGTTCAATGGGGCTGATGTGTTGTGGAGATTCTGCCAGAAGGAAAGGTCAAACTCGCGTCAAACGTGAGCGCCACTTATTATTATTCTAATTTATTTAAAAAAAAAAGAAATATATATTTTTTGGTACCTGGCTGGCGCCCCGTAGCGAATGAATGTGAATGTATATAGGGGAAACACTGGATATTATATACACCTAGATTAAACCTGTAGATTACATTTGCATCACAATAAAAACATTTACAACTCACTTTATCAGACGCAGACGCACCCCACACACAGCTTAGCTTACACACACATATTCATAACACGCACACACACACACACACACACACACACACACACACACAGGTAAGAGATAAAACATACATAAAAGCTTAAAAATAATCATCGGGATTGTTTTAAAAGGGCATGCCAGAAATGCATGTATTTATTATTAAATAAATATATGCCTGAAATGGCTACTATTGTGATAGTGTAAAAGCGAAATTCAAATTAAAACAAACCCTGACTGAGGTTGGTTGAAACACTGCATCTGCTGAGAATTATATCATTTGTGATTTTTGTAAGTGCAGTTCCTGTGCTGTGTTTGGAACAGAAGCCCAATTGAAAGGGTTCATAAAAGTTATTGGAGTTGAGATGAGATGAAATTTCAGTTGAGCAGCAGCTGCTCCACCAGGATTCTGGACAGAAAACGGATGTTGGAGATGGGCTGGAAGTTGTAGGGAATGTCAGGGTTGAGTCCTGTTTTTTTAAGTAAGCAGCAAGCTTGAGGGAAGAGGTTACAATGCCAGTGGACAGGGAGGAGTTGATTATGTCTGTAATGATTGGGGAGGGTGAAGGGAGGCAGGTCCTGAAAAGGTAGGTGGGAATAGGGTCGAGGGGACAGGATGAGGAAGGATTAGTTGCTGTGATTTCTCGGAAGGATGAAAGTGAGTGGCTTGGAGGTGTGGGGGTTTGGGTTGAAATATAGTTGTGGTGATGGAGGAGCAGGCGGCCAGTTGTTTGTGTATTGTGTCAATTTTGGAATAAAAAATTGAAAGGAAAGACTTGCATTTGTTAGTTGTGAAGGAGTTGGAGATGGGCTTGAGGAGTTCTTAAAATGTATAAACGAACAAAGAGTGCTCAATAGAAAGAACATAATTGAGAGAAGAAAAAGAGATGTTCTCTAACAAAACCCAGTTTGATTAACATTCCCCGGATTGCACACTTTGTTTGTGTGTGTGGATATGTACGAAAAAGCTGTTCCTGCTGACAGACATTAAATCTGTCTCTCTTTAATTTGATTGTGTTCATAACAAAAATGAATTGGAGATCATGAGAAAATGTTCCCTATAAATGAATAATATTATTTTTGTTCAGTTATATCACATATTTTCAACTAGATGATACATTAATAACTAAAATAACAGTATAAAATGAGGAGTGATTACCTTATAATCTGTTATATTCACTTGACTGTTAGACTGCTCTCATGTTAAGAAGCATCAGATCAGTGCATGCGCTGCACCATCCAATCAGTGACGGATACACAGTAAGGGGGCTGGGGGAGTGGTTGAGGATTTCACTGAAGGATGGTCTGGTGGTTCCTCAGTTATCGCTCCTCGATCCTCGCTCCTCCGGGCACAAATAAGCGCCATGGGACGCTCCTTAAAGGTCTCCTATCATGCAAAATGCACTTTTTGATGTCTTTTATACATAAATATGTGTCCCCGGTGTATCAGGGAACTCACAAAGTGTCAGAAAACAAAACCCTCTCTCTTTTCCTCCGTACCCACATCTCTAAAAACGGGGGCGCGACGGAGCTGATCCAGATTTGCTGCCGATATGACGTAATATCGGAAATGTGGGCTGGCTTTACACCCACGGCCCTATCAGAAACGACGCTATCAGTAACAATGTGCAACGTTTTGGACGTAATATGGACTTTGTTTACATTAGCAAGCATCGCTAACACTCAGAGCTAACGCTGTGCTGGAGAGAGTATGTGTAAAAAAAGCAGGATATAAAAAGGTACTCGCCCTTCTTGTGGTAAACTCGCAAGAGAAAAAGCATTTGAGCTCCATATTGTTTCAGAAATAATCCTTGATGTGGTTTTGAACATGATATGGCGTTTCATCATGGCAGCATTTAGCTGAGTATCTGCCAGTAGAATTCTGAGCAGGTATAAGCTGCTCAGAATTCTCTATTTATTTTTTTTTAAATAAGATCAGGGGTTTGGGAGCTGACTGTTTAGACAAGGTGTCCAACTGAGGATGAGGTGGGAATGGATATTGCTGTGGTTTCTATTGAACTTTGCACAGTGTTTTATCTTTTGTTAGTTTTTTCAAAATGAGATCAACTTTACACATTAATTAAAATACCTTGAAAAAACAATCTTATGATTCCTAGGCTCACCTCGCGTCTGACTAGTGCAGTGGTCTTCACTATTTTATACATGCGAGCCGCATTGATAGGACAAAGTCAATAGGTGAGCCACTTATACCGCAAAGTATGAAAAGCTGCATACAGTTATAATAAGCATGTCTGTCTGCTTATTAATCTGTCATCCCACCCAGAACATACAATGTGCAATGCAGCCAACCAATACTGTAATGTAAAGCATCTTTGAGCACTCGGAAAGGTGCTATATAAAATAAATGCATTATTATTATTAATAAGCAGGGGTGCACATAACTTTCTTAGTGAGTTACTCAGATGAGTACCAGGAGACAGCGTTTGGTACTCACCCCACACGTAGCGTGGTGTTAATAAGTGCAGTCTTCCTCACTGTCCTCCTCAGTGTCTCCTTCACTGTCCTCTATTTACACTTCTTGCATGGTAGATGATGAAGATGCACCTCCCTGTCCCTGTTTAAGCCTCCAATTTGCTTTCTCCAAAACTTGTTGCCAAAACTGTGAAGTCCTTGCATTTCCTGAGGCCAAGTTGAAGGATCAAATACTAATACATTATCACATGACTTGAAGTCATATCCGATTTCAGATGTGGGAAGTAACTAAGTACACTTATTCAAGTACTCTACTTGGGTACAATTTTGATATACTTGTACTTTACTTGAGTATTTTTATTTTATGCTACTTTGTACTTCTACTCCACTACAGTTCAGAGGTAAATGATGTACTTTTACTCCACGACATTCATTTCATACCTTTAGTTACTTTACAAATTTGGATTGATGATGTGAAATAAAATCAAGTCTTAAATCAGACTTTAGTTACACCTGGAGTCAGTGGCATAACAAGGTTGTGATTGGCCCCGGTGCAAATATTGTTTTGAGCCATTGAGCTGTGGTCCACAATAAGCATCTTGGTCATATCCTTCACAAATGGTTCTTTAGCTATTTTAGTCTTAAAGCAGGCTCTGAATGCAAGGAGTTGCACTGGGAAACTCGGGGATAAATCCCTGCTGTAGTGGTCCGCAAGGTGCTGCGCGTGCTGGTGAAGGGCATTATCCTGCGCACGGTTCAATGTCCCGGGGTGGATAGCCTGGAACAGTTTGTTCGTTTCACGCATAGAAGTGAACCTCTGTGACAGCTGGCTGTTAATGATTTCCAGGCTGGCGTTGAACACTTTAATTCTGAAACGGCTCTCGCTATCACTAAGCCTCTCATCTTGACTGAGTTCATCGAAGTGGCGTTTTCATCCTTCTTTTGCGAATTTCCGTGGACTCGCTCTGCGCTCCCCATCTCTCAGCAAGATTTTGAGCGGTGCGTTTGACCTGGTTAAAGTCATCTCGGTATGCAGATAGGGACTGGATTGTGTTTTGGAGGAGACCAACAGCTTTGTGGATGTCTACATCCTTTGCCTGCAACATCTTTGACACTGCATTCACTTTTTCCAGTGTTTTTGTTTGTTGCACGACGAGAAAAATAAAGCTGAATTTTTCCATATGTTTTTTTAGGGCTGTAGCCTCATCCCGTTCCTCCCTCTTTTCGCTGACCAGAGCGATTCTAGTTAGAGCTTTCATGATATCTACATACCGGTATCTAATGGCAGCAATTGCATCATGTCTTGAGCACCACCTGGTGGGGCAGAGGCGTTTCATGGTAACGTTACCATGCTCTGAGAGTTCTGATGAAATGATACCGGAAAGAAGTGACCATCTCTTAATACTTTGGCTGTATAACAATTGTATTTTTAAAAATTTAAAAATTGTATTTAACCTTTATTTAACCAGATAAAAAGCATTGAGATAAAATCTAATTTACAATGCTGACCTGGCCAAGAAGGCAGCAACGTTACACATTATTACACATAACACAGACATATAAAATACAGAGAACACAACTAAGTCAACAAAAAGATGAAAAGCAGTCACTACATTGTGCACATTAGGGACAGTAAGAAAGGTACACTACTTATTACTGCAAGAGCAGCTGGTGGTAAGGACCTCAGACAACTTCAATTTAAAACAGGCTATAGTGACAAGTGCCATCAGTTTGAGGCTTGATTGAAGGTCATTCCAAGACCAAGGACCATAATAAAAAAAGACTCCTTTTTCCAGCCTCAGTCCGCACAGCAGGTACCTGGAACCGTATCCAGGCACTGGATCTGAGGTTGTAAGAGTCACAAACTAGAGCAAATCTGGCACATATATACAGTGGAAGCTTACCTAAAATGGCTTTATACATTAATAAAAACCAATGCTGCATCCTACGCATACTAAGTGAGGACCATCCAGTTAGGCTATACAGTTTGCAATGATGAGTCCTATAGGGTGCATTTGATATATAACGCAGTGCAGCATGGTAGAGTGGGTCAAGTTTGGCCAAAACAGTGGGACAGGCAAATTTATAAATTGTATCACCGTAGTCCAGCTGGGACAGGAATAAGCCAGAGACCAACCTTTTACGGGAAGAAGTTGAAAAACAACGTTTGAGTCTGTAAAGGAAGCCAAGAGTAAATTTCAATTTCTTTGTTAGAACTTCAATATGGTGTTTAAAGTTCAGATTACTGTCCAACCAAAAGCCCAGATATTTGTAGGTATCAACAAACTCAACAGAGACGCCATCAAGGGTGTCAATGGAGAGGCAAGAGGACGCTGACTTGGGAGCAAAAAGCATTGCTTTGGTTTTCTTACTGTTCAATAGCAGTTTCGAATCAAGAAGCGCATGCTGCAGCGTGATACAATCTGATTTTAAATTGGAAACGGCCATATCCAGAGAAGGAGCACATGAGTATACAATAGTGTCATCAGCATACATATGATAGGTAGAAAATTGCATCTGATTACAAATATTGTTTACATATAATAAAAAGAGCAAGGGTCCCAAAATAGAGCCCTGTGGAACTCCCTTCTCCAAGGTGACAGGGTCAGAGACAGTACTACCCAACCTGACGCATTGAGTACGGTCGGTTAGATAACTCTGAAACCAGCAAATGTTATGACCGAAACGAGACACCAACATAACATTAGACAGAATGTGGTGATCTACAGTGTCAAATGCTTTGGCTAAGTCAATAAACAATGCAACACAAAAATATTTTGTATCCAAAGCAGCCTTAATATCGTCTAAGACTTTCAGACTGGCCGTCACAGTACTGTGCTTTGATCTGAATCCAGATTGCATAGGGTTGAGGATGTTGTGTGAATTTAAAAAAAGTTTTAGCTGAGTAGAAACTAGGGACTCAAGAATCTTTGATAACACAGAAAGATTTGAGATAGGACGATAGTTATTCAACTCAGTGGGATCACCAGTTTTCAAGAGGGGCGATACAAGAGCTTGCTTCCACACAGTTGGCAGTGTGTGAGTGGACAGGGAGAGATAAAAAAGACTTTTTAGGATGAATTGAGTGCAAACCGTGTAAGACTTCAGAGACCGAGAAAGAAGCGAAATCAAAAACAGGGGAGTTCATCTCTTGACTAGGGCTGTGAGTACGGCCATGCAGAGAGTCATGACTTTGCTCATCAAAAATGTGACCAGCCTTTTTGAAGTGAGCATTAAAGGCATTAGACATATCATTTGTATCTGAAATAAAAGAATCACTGACCTTCAGTTTTTGTGGGAAACTAGAAACATTCTTGTTCTGAAGTGATTTAATTGTTTTCCAGAACTTAGAATGGTCGTTAAAACAATCAGTGGTTAAGCTCATATAGTAATCAGCTTTAGCTTTTTTAATAAGGGCTGAACATTTATTTCTGAGGACACGAAAAATAAGCCAGTCATCACTAGTGTTAGACTTTCTAGCTAAAGACCATTGCTTATTTCGATCATGAATGAGATCAGATAGTTCTCTAGTAAACCATGGAGTGTTCCTATTCTTAACTCCGAATTTTCTATGGGGGGCATGTCTATTAATAATCGATAAAAAGTGATCAATAAAGAATTGGACAGCAATATCGACAGATGGAATTAACGCTATGAAGTGCCATTTAACCTCCGCCAGATCGTTTAGGAAAGCCTGCTCAGAGAAGTGTTTGAAGCAGCGCCTGAGCACAATAAGGCCCTTGGCTTTGGGCAACTTAGTGCTCCTAACGCAAGCAATAGTGCAATGGTCACTGATATCATTAGGAAAAACACCAACAGACACATACTTATGAGCTGCATTTGTTAGAATGACATCTATAAGGGTATCGTTTTTGGGTTTGGCAGTAAGCTGAGTTAAGTTCAAAGAATCACAAACCTGCTTAAACTGTGAAGATTTATCCCTCAACCAGTCCCAATTTAAATCACCCAATAATATGATTTCAGAAGAAAACTTAGAGAACAATTCAGTAAGGCTAGTAGTTGCATCAATGATGTTCCGATGGAGGCCTATAACAGTGAGAGGAGCATTTGCTATAGTTATTTGGACTGCTAGCAACTCAAATTGCCTTGGAATTGAAATCGAATGAAGGACAGAGCACTGTAGTTTCTCAGCAGTGTATATTGCAACACCACCAGCTCTGCCCTTACGATCCATTCTGAATACATTATATCCATCAATGTGAATAACAGTGTCAGTGACAGACGGTTTTAACCAGGTTTCAGAAACTACAATAATATCAGGCTTAGCAACTAAAAACCAGGTCTTGAAAACATCTAATTTGGGCACTAGGCTTCTAGCATTAACATGCAGAAAACCCAATCCTTGCCTACAGCTAAACTTATTCGGAGTTGGCAAATGCTGCAAGGAAGCAGAGAAACACTCAGGACCAGGGTTAATGTTAACGTTACCAGAGAGTAAAAGCAGTAACAATATTAACAGTCTGGAAGATGATTTTTTCACATGGGCTCTGGACGCGTCACTCCTCAGGGGGGCGGGGCTGCTCCGATCCTTCGTTATTAGCGAGTCCAGAGTCAAAAGGGCATGCGGGAGAGCGCATTTGGTGCCATAAAACGTCTGATGGAGTCAGCGCTCCAGAGGTTCCACCATCCGAAAGTCCGAAGTGAACAGAGACATCACTGGGAGGCAATCCCTCAGCTTTGCCGACATGTGGGCTGACAATTAATCCCAGAATAAAAGCGAACACAAGGGTAGCTTTAGGCAACATTGTACTGCAGGGCTATTCAATTACAAATTCAGTTGGGCCAGATTTTATAACTACTAAATTCAGCTGGGCCAGACATTCAGCGGCCTGTAAAAAGCGGGTAATGACACATTTTAAACCAACACATATTACTGCGATGAAAAACATGCAATTTTTATTCATCCTTCATCTAACAAAGGCACGTCAAAAAGTGCATAAAAACACAACAAATTAGCATTAATTTAACAGAATCTGAGGATTCTCAAAGTGCATAAAAAACAAAAAGTGCACAGTTGTAGCATTACATTTGTTCGCTTTAGAAGTAAAATATTCAGGTTTTTTTTTTTTTAACCAGGCACATCACAAAGTGCTTTTAACCGAATACAATAATAGCAGTCTTAATAAATGTCTTCATACATACAAAATAAAATTGGATACATATGACACATGCACATCAAAAAGTGCATTAACAAACAGTTAAAGAGCTCCAATGTAACACAAAGAGGTAGTACTGTAGCTAGCAATACTATTTTTTCACTTTTCAAGTAATAACAAAAAATCATAAGTTTTGGTCACATTTGACCCAGACACATTACAAAGTACATTTAAATGAATACAAAAAGAACTGTCAAACCCTTCAGTGCACAAACCCATAACAAGGGATAAAGGCAACTAACATGAATGAATACTACACTACACGTCTACTTTAATAAACTAGGTGCTTACTATCACCTCATTTGTGATTTGTCATCGCTGACTTTCTCAATGGGAGAAGTAAAATGTTTTGTTTTGAACAAGAGCAGTGATTTTTGGCTCATAGGATGTCAATGCAATCCTAAAACATTGGTGAAGAGTGCTGTCAGTCAGGGAGCAGCGAGTGGTACTTTTTATTGAGTTAATGTGTGAAAAGCTTGATTCACATGTGTATGTTGATCCAAACATACTGAGCACACAGATCGCTACTTTCTGAACGTTAGGGAACTGCTGTTTGTTGACGTCACTCCAAAACTTTGCTGGCCCGTTAGTGCGCTGCTCTTGTGCCATGGTTACGGATGACTGCATGTCAATAAGTTCCAGTATAAATTTCCCCTCATCGATGGAGGGGACCACTTCCTTTGCTCTGGTGGATACGTCCCCCTCTATTGCAACAGTGAAGGGGTCTCTGACAAAGCCCATCACCTCTGTGGGCAGAGCAAGTCCATCCAATCGACCGGCAAAGTTCTCTTTCAACCTCGCAATGAAATCTGTCATCACATCCGTGATTTGTGCCGGGGATGTGATGTGTTTGTGGACCGTCGGAAAATGCAGTATCCGACCCGTGCTCAAGTCGGTCGCGAAAAGGTCCAGCTTGACTTGGAATGCGCGCATCTGCTCCACAAGATCAATGACCGTTTTGTCTCTGCCTTGCAGTCCCACATTTAGGTCATTCAGATGTTTGAATATGTCGCTCAGAAAGCAGACATCTGCCATGTAGCTGTCGTCCAGTATGCGTTGTAAATTTGCTTCTGCCTTCTTTTGTTTGCTGCTGCGGAGAAAAGTTATAATCTCTTCTCTGAGATCACAGAAACACTCCAGTGCTTTGCCTTTGGACAGCCACCTGACATCATTGTGCAAAAGCAGGTCGTGGTGCTCAGCTGACATCTCTGACAGCAGCTTACGGAATAAGCGGTGTTGGAGGCTTGATGTGCAGCGTATAAAATCAATAGTAGCCATCACATTGTTCATTGTCGTTTTGAGCTCCCCACCGAGTTTTGCGCCGTCTGATGCACAATGCAGTGTAAGGAAGTTAACCGGGGTGCTACAGCGGACCAACGTGCTGCTAAACCACTTATTTTCCCTGCCATGGATGGAGCCCCATCTGTCACAAGCATGCACACACGCTCCATATCCAGACCATTGTCTTTGAAAAAGGCTGAAAAGACTATCTCGCCAGTTGGGTGTCCTTCTAACGGCAGTAAGCCAAGCAATTCCTCTCGGAAGCATTTGCCGTCGAAAAAACGGACATATATGCACAATTGTGCGGTATCACTTTTGTCTGTGGACTCATCGACTGCAATGGACATGACATCGGCTTTCTTCAGTTCTTCCAACAGCGTTCAAACACATCTGTAGCAAGAGTTTCAACCCTACAGATGTTTGACGTGTCAGACAAAGGAACATTTTTAATAGCAGATGTCACACACGTTTTAATTTTGTCGTCATTTATCACTTCATCCACGACGGCCAGCATACACTCTTTCATGGTTTCAGAGTCTGTGAATGGCCTTTTATTTTTTGCCAAGATCCATGCAACACGGAGGGAAGCAGCTGTAGCTCTTTCTTGGGCTGTGAATGTTCGCACCATCGTGGTAGAGCTCCGGTTGTAACATGAAATCAAACTCTGCACTTTTACCGCCCTCTCCTGAGATCCTTCAGGGAAGTTTGTTCGGAAAGTTGGGTGTTTCTCATTGTGGTGCCTCTGGACATTGTAATCTTTAAGTACCGCAACGCACTGATTGCAAATTAAACACATCGGCTTGGCGTTTGGATTTGACGGCTGAATAAACAAGTATTTGTCGGTCCAGGCTGGGTTAAACTGACGGTTTTCATCGTCAAGTTTACGCTTCAGAGTTGAGAGAGACATATTTTAGAGTTGCTATCATAGGACCACTAGATGTACTTTCAAAAAACGCGCTGCGTTGTTGTTGTTTGGTGGTTTCTAGGCAACACTGAGTGTTGCGTTCATGGTCTGTACTAGTGTAGGAATTTGGCCACGGGAGGCTGGGCCACTCGGGTGTTGCGTTCATGGTCTGCACTAGTGTAGAAATCTGGCCACGGGAGGCTGGGCCACTCGGGAGTTGGTTCTGGGCCGCATCTGGCCTGCGGGCCGCCATTTGAATAGGCCTGTTGTACTGCAACACACCTAATTCAGGATCAGCAGCTCAGGTCGATCAGCCCCCGACAGCACGACAGGACAGACAGCAATCCAGAGTCCGAAAAAGCGACAGCTCAGGCAGAGAGCAAACAATCCAGTCACAGCGAGGCACCGGCACAAAACGACGCAAAACAGCCCAAAAACCTTTAAAAGCTTTTAAAACTTTTAAAAGCGCAGCAGACCAATTAAAAAAACGGGTCTAAAAAGCTAAATATAAATGATAAAATGTCAGTATGCACAAGAGGTAGTCAATGCCAAAAAACGAGAATGAGACAAATACTAACAGAGACAGAGACAAATCAACGTGCTGCCATCTTGGAACACACACCTGTGTCTGATAGAATAAACAAGTTATTTGTTTATATACAATATTATAAAATTGGCGCAGCTCTGCTATATTCTTTATGGAGTCATTCAGTGTCAGATTTAAATTGTGTGCAGCACAGTGTACATATTTGGCAAGCGGTTCCATCTCCATGATCCCGACCTGCACACCTGAATAGACCCCACTCATGTTCGCCGCACCATCGTATCCCTGGCCCCGAGACTTTCTCAGATCAAATCCGTTACTCTATATGCTGTCCAGGATTTTCTTTTGGAGTTCACGGGCTGACGTGTCCACTGTTTCCACGAACCCCAAGAAAGCTTCGTTTATCAGAATATCGTTTGCGTTGTCGTTTTCATCCCTCTGGATTGTCACATATCTATACACTTGGCCAATTTGGTCTCTTTTGGAAATATCTTGGGTGGTGTCCATGATCGCAGACAAAAACTGAGCATTATTTATTTCTACTTGAATGTCGCACTGCACCCGCTTTGCGATTATGTAGATTATCTCATTTTGAACAGCTGGACTCAAGTATTTCACAGAACCTTGAGGTAGCTCAACAAGTTCTTTCAGAACCGGATCGTAACATGCTAAAAGTTCTATCATACTGAGAAAGTTCCCACTGTTGGGCTGTCCCTATGTCCTCTAAAAGCCAAGTTACAAGTGGCCAGAGTGATTGTAACGTTGACAATACACTCAAGTACCTGTCTCCATTCCTCTCCATGTTTGCATCGATTCTCCCGTTTCTCTTCCACTGTTCATATATGACACACGCTCCGACATGGACCTGAGATTGTGCATGCGAGTCAATCCTCGCCGACAAATGTTGCCAGTCGCGAACTTCTTTGACCTACGCATCAGTGTAGAACGGTGCACCTCGGTCTGCAAACAGCCAACACGGCTCACAATAGGCACAGTCCAGGGTGGGGGAGTAACACAGCCATGTCCGTGGCAGTTTGATACCTGCTCTGGTAGTGGTGGTGTAATACGTCTAGGAGAAACACCTGTTTCCTTGATGTTTGTCTCTGGGGAATGGGCCGGTAGGCCTACATGGACCGGTTTTGATCTTGGCGTCGGGGGTCTCAATAGCGCCATAGAGTCCCCTATCGGTTGGGGCCCATGGGGGGACTGTAGGACCACCGCCGGGCACAGCCAAATCCAGCCTCTCCTCCTGGCTGGCTGGAGAAGAAGGTCGCACAGCCACGGCCACGGATAGAGGGTGTTTCTCAATCGCGAGTAAAGCTGCTTCAGAGCCACTATTTCAAGCATACTACGTCATCGAGTGCCGCCGAAGTACTGTTCCAATCTCCAGCATACTTGGAAATCTACCGAGCCCGGCGTACTCCGTTTGGAGAAATATCGAGGCTGCACATGAGTAGACTCCGCGGTCTTAAATCCCCACAATGCTTTGCGCACAGACCAATTTCCCCAAATCTGTGGCGGAAGATGTAAGGCGGGGCCTCTCATATGACGCACACCTGCACACTTGCTAGCCTGTTCCACTCTTTGTTTTCCGAATGGCAGGAAGTATTCTTGCCTCGCTTCTGAAGCAAGATGCTCGGCAGACATGTGCTACCGAGCAAGCGTACTCGCAATTGAGAAACACCCACAGCTTCACTTGTGGAGCTAGATGGCAATAATGGTGGTGAGGCTGGTGAGCTATCGTTAGCCTCCGGCTCCGGCTGCCGCTGCACGTCAACATTGACATTAACGTTAGCGTTCGATTTCGAGGACGATGTGTGACAAAAAAAGAGTCTAATTTTGTCAGTTTAGCCATTACATCTCCTTGTTCTCTCTGGTCCTTTCTCTTTTGAGTGCCGCTCTTGTGCTTTGGTTTGCTGTACATTATAAATGCAAGCTATTCCGTTTTTTATAATGAACAAGCTTCACAAGTCCATCGGTTATGGCCTGCGCGGCTCGGCCAGCACCCAGTTCAATCAGTCCAAGAAAGTCAGAAGATTTTTTGCAGGGAGCTAAACGCCAAAGTGGCTGCTTAATGTATTTTTGTTTTTTGGACATGTCTAATAATATGTGTTTTGTTTTGATGACCTATCAGGTACGCAAAGGCGTGTAGTGACACAAGTGACGTTACGCATTTCAGATGTTTGCAGCGCATGCGTACCTGCGTTATGTGCAGTCGGGAGGCTGTGGCGCAGTTGACAGGTTCAAACCCCACTGCAGTCAGCATGTCGTTGTGTCCCTGGGCAAGACACTTCACCCCAAATGGCTCCTGTGGGGATTGCCCACAGTATTGAGTAGGGAGGGGTATCATTAGGATTTTATCGATACCGATACTGCTTATCGATACCGGTATTTTTCGATACTCTTATCGATACTTCTCAATAATTTGGTGCTCAAAATTATAGACATGAATACAAGATGTGAAGATTAAACAGTCATTTTATTGTGATTTTCTTGCAGAAATAACTGTATAACTTATACATTAGCTTCTCAGAAGCAGACAAAAATAGATAAAATAACTTAAAGGGCCCCGCCCTATCATGCTTTTTAGGGTTTTCCCTCAGACAGAGGATGAAAAGAGGTGCTGCTGCACAGGCAGTATGAGACAAGCATTTTTTAATCATTAATACATGGAAACATGTCGAAGAATGGAAACTAAATACCCCCAAAAAATGAATGCTGCACTCAACAGTTTTTGTTTAAAAAGATAAGCATGTTCACTTTCTCCGGGAGAAGCCGAGATCTCTCCTTACTGAGAATGTCGCCAGCTGTGGAGAACACTCTCAGCAGGTGTTGAGGAAGCCTGAACACAGAGGTAGATGGTGGAGAGCCGAGAGAGGATAGGAAAAGTTTCCTTCTTACTCCACCAGTGGGCAGGGTCTTCTGATGTAGGGATGGGAAGGAGGCCTCTGTAGACTGACAGCTCATTCCTGATGTTCTCAAGGATTGTTGGCGCAGTTTTTTGCTGTTGAATAAGGCTCCTCCGCAGCTCTTTATCATCTTCAGCGAAGAGTTCCTCCAGTGCAGAGACCCTGGGTTTCTTGACAACATGACGCTGAAATATAATATTTACCATGTAAATGTAGTCAGGCTTATTGCTTTTGTTAGAACATATACCATTGGTATTACAGAAGCATGTCTTACTTGCATTGTCCTCCTCCTCCTCTTCATCCTCTTCCACTTCCTGAGCCTCCACTGGCACTGCATCCTCCTCCCCTAACATCTGAGAGGGATATCAACATATTAATGTTGCTATGCACATTATTGCAATACAAATAAAAATACACTTTGTAGTAAACATTGCAAACTTTTTCTTAGATATGTAATTTTGATAAATACTTACTTCCCTCAATGCTGCTGCCTTCAGTCGTTCCCAAACTTCATCAGTTGTCAGCTTTCCCTTGAATCTTGGATCCATAAGAGTGGCCTCCTCCAGAAAGGCCATTATGTCATGATCCTGTACACAAGAAAATAATAACACTTCACATAACACTTCACAGTGAGTGAGGGTATATATTGTTACTCATTATAAGGGAAAGATATGCAGCTGTGCCTGGTAACGTTTGGAGAGGTCACCCCAGACTTTTTCTTTTACCGTGGCCACAAATGTGGAATCCTCCTCTTTAATGGTTAAGTGGGTCTTCAGTTTTTGCACAATAGGAATGATCTGGCCACATGTAGAAGACTTGTTGCTTGACACACACAGGGTACTTGTATACTAGGGATGCTCCGATCGCCAATTTTGGGGCCGATCGCCGGAATCAGTATCGGCCGATACCGATCGCCGATCCGATCGAGTGGGCGGGGCCTATGGGGATCTTCCATTTAAAGTGATGTTTAAAACTCAGTTAATGGGGCTCATTCCCTGACGCTTCCACAAACAACAACCAACATAATTATTACATTCAAATGAAGTACATTATTCAAGTTTACATTAACTTGGGATAATAACACGGGAGAAATGAGCGGAAGCGCTCTCTTTTCCTCTCTCCCCCTCTCTCTCTCTCCTGACAGCCCGTCAGTATCTCATGCAGCTCACTGATCCAGTAATGAGTGACCCGACAGTGAAGAATAAACATATGTATAACTAGTTTAGCTAGTTCCAGAGGTAGATAATAGCTAAGTGTGTTAGGTCTAACTCTTAGTGTGTGTTTCGCTCCGCTCACCGGTCTGTCACAGCGGGTGGAGCTGCAGGATCTCTGCTTCACACACACGTTGCATACCGCTATTTTATTGTCATTTTCGGACACCTGACTGGTGAAGCCATTTTGGCGAGCTTGTTTTGCCGCGCACAGAGAAAAGTGTCATGTATTTTACGTCATGCGATGGGCTCTCGCGATGGGCATTTTTTTAGAGAGATTAAAATGTATTTATTCTTCCTGTCCTGTCTGAATTACACTAAACAATGAGGCAAAGTTTCGTACCCAGGAGACGCTGCTTTTCTTTGAAAATTGTCTGCCGGTCCGCTGCAACTCTTACTACTTTTAAATCCAGGCTGAAGACTTTTCTTTTTGCCGCTGCTTTTAATTTAACTATTCATATCTTAAACTGCACTGTAACTTTTATCCATGTATTTTTTCTTTTAATGTTTATTTTATTATCTTTGCTTTTTAATGACTGATTTTAAATGCCATTTTCTTAATGTCTTTCATTTTTTGTAAAGCACTTTGAATTGCCTTGTGTTGAAAGGTGCTATATAAATAAACTTGCCTTGCCTTGCCTAATGATTGAGGATCTTTTGATCCAAACAATCACATCTCAAATCCTTGCTGACCACTTAGAGATAGCTTGCACATTGTACACCTTTTGAGCCCCAAGGTTTAGAGCAGGGTTACTCAAATACAAATCTTAAAGGTCCAAAAAAATGTTTTCAATAAGACAAAGGTCCGTTTATTACGGTCATTCAAACTTTTAAACAATTGCAACAAGATTCTTAACACGAGGTTGCAAAAACAAAAATAATCTGTATGCAGCAGTTTTCATTGTTATTGTGTCTGTGCTTGATCCCTCAGAGTCGCAGTGTGAGAGCTGCACAGTTATGAATAAAGGCAGCTGCACCCTATTTCATTCAGCATTCCCATTATTGCTTTATAAATGTCTTGCCCCCTTGTGTGTCCACTGAGGTTCGTCAGGCCCAACACATCTTCAACAAACTCCCCCTTTGCCTCATCATAAAAACTCACAAACACCAGAAACTGAGCATTGTCAGTGGTGTCAGTGGACTCATCCACAGCTAAGGAAATGCACTGTGCATTTTTTATTCCATCACAAAGCTGATTAATCAAATCACCAGCCAGTATTTATGTTCTTCTGGTTGCTGTGGAATCTGAGAGGGGGATTTGCTTGATTTGACCTGTTATTTCCTCTTTTTGTTTGCCTTCAAACATGGTCTCCATCACTTCAGTCATGCATTCTTTTATACTTCAGTTATTATCCAGTGGAATGCCCTTACCTACTGGCCTAGTTCAATCAAAGTGGTTACTTTCTGTTGGCTGGGCAGTGTAGTTTTACACACCGTCTTATTTGACAGGGCAGACCCCCACAAAGAAAAATATATATTTACACACGTAAGGTCATCATCTTAATAGTTTTGTATGCTCATCTGTGAGCAGAGCATCAAGTTGACATGTCTATTACAGCTGAATGCGGCGATTACCATCTTGTTCAGCAAAACGCCTCACAAACTTATTAAGATCAACAGCTTTAGTGCGTTTTGATTCAATGCTGAGTACAGCCAAACTTGACAGTCTCTTCTCTGTCATTGTAGACCGCAAATACCTCATTCCTTCAGTACTTGGGTCCGAATGCTTCTCGTTTTGCGCCGTACCGTTCAAATGAAATCGCCGCCAATCATATTTCCACGCTCGCGCCAGGGCCGGGGGAGGGGTTACAAGACGTGCGTCTTGTGCTGCATTCACTTGCACTCGGACATTAGAGACTTTCTCTCATAAATGTCCGATGAGCCACAACTTTTCTTTCAAAACAAAGCTGCCAACTGGGGTGGCAGCTGCATGCCCCGGTAGGTGAAACTAGGCTACTAGCTACAGTACAGATGCAACTAGATGAGCTGTTAACTCTCGCTCCCCTTTTTTTTTTCAAACACACGCATTTTTCCCACCCGCATTCCGCGAAGACCCGCCCTACTGTGCCTCTGATTCGCAGACTGTTGGTGGGGGAAAAAAACGCTGACGGGATGCTGAATGTGATTGGACCAATGCGTTGACAGACACACACACAGACAGTGGAACAGTCGTACATGCAGAGCGCCGTTTGCAGTGGACATAGCGGAGAATTTTGACTCGTTGCGTTGTGGCGATGTCTCACAGATAACACAGATAACACAGATAATACAGCTAATACATATGAAAAGTATAATTTGCTCATAGTCCAGAGACAGTTGTGGCTCGGTCCGGATCCGGACCGGAGTCCGGACTTTGAGGATGCCTGGTTTAGAGTATGCGCAAAGCATCCAAGCTTTATTGTTTGGCGCTGTCGTACAGCCACATCCATATTTGGAGCGTTGTCGACAGTTATGGCGACGACCTTCTGTTTTACCCCAAATTCAGCCAGGACTTCGTCTATTTGTTCAGCAACAACAGGCCCACTCTGAGACTCGTATACTGCCTGTGTCTTAAGGACTTTCTGCTTCAACTGGCCTTGGTTAATGTAGTGGAGTGTGACCGTTATGTAGTGGTCCTGTGCAATGTCATACCAAGCAGGTATGAGTGTGTTAGACAGTGTGTCTCTGGAAGGGGGGCGGTAATTTGGGTTAAGGGCTGTGGTCATCTCCCTACAGTTGGAAAAATAACAACAAGCATACATATTTAATTATATACATGTATATTGTAACTTATTACATCACTTAAACTGAATAACTTACTACACTCTGTAAATAATATGCTACATCTTTGCACTTCTGGTTATATGCTAGCTACCAATACTCTATGCTGTAGCTTTTTCAGAACATCCAATTTAAGAAGACGTAACATAGAGTGCAAGAATGCTCACAACGTCGTAGTCTGCTTATATTCAAACGTTGGGCATGTCAAAACTAGGGCTAACTTACCTAACAATTAGATAGTGATTTATGCTAAGCCAGCTACCGGCTACCAAACGTACCTAAACCAACTGGACTCCACTGCACTGAAGGCAAGGCAAGGCAATTTTATTTATATAGCACTTTTCAGCACGTGGCGATTCAAAGTGCTTTACAGATTAAAAGCAAAAGACATTTAAGAACAAATACAGCATAAATACATTATTAAAAAGGCATTTAAAAACAGGCATAAAAAGCAAAGATAATGAAATAAAATAAATAAATAAACACAGCAGGTACAGAATACATGACTAAAAAGGCATACTGTAGTGTGAGTATGGGCAGCTCAATTAAAAGCAGCGGCAATAGGTGCGTTTTTAGTCTGGATTTAAAAATAGGAAGTGTTTCGGCGGACGTGCACGATTTAGGCAGTTTGTTCCAAATTGTTGGGGCATAATAACTAAAAGCTGCTTTTCCATGTTTAGTGGTTAAGGTGAAGGGCTGCATATCCTTCACAATATACTTTGCGACAGCCCTATGACATGTTGCTTTCTGATCCTGTGTCATTATCCCTTGTTTAGCTATAGAGAAAGACAGGCCATCGCTGTCTGACTTCTCCTAACGTTATCCTGTGTGGATGCTGTCGCTGCCGCTTCTTGACTGACGTTGTCTATGGGATTATTTAGGAACATACATTAGAAGTTGCTTACTGTCTCCGAGTTAATAATCGCAGAGTTATTAAAAGAAACAAATGTTACCTTCACTTGTCGTCGAGGTCGAGGCAGCCGCATTTGTCCCGCAAATCGTATCAGGTTGCACTGAGGAGGACGTTGTTAGCGTGCTAGCACTATTAGCAGTATCGCTAGCAGCCACATTGTTTAAGCAGTCAAATACGCTGCACCGTTTAGATTCAAAGAGTGTCTTGTTTGCAAATGCTTCATTAAGTTGCTTGTGTTACCCCCTTTACAAGCAACTAATTGGGTACATAGATTGCACCTTGCACTATCACCACTACATTTTTTAAAGTGCACCCAGACCTTCGATCGCTTCGCTCTGTCAGCCATGCCTGCAGGAGTCTCACAACAATAATAAGAGCGCTGTTGAGAGAGATGACGAGTGGCATTTACAGTGGCCAATCAGAGGGCTCTCAAACCGGATACATCACACGGGATGAGGGTTCCCAACCAACCAGAATGGTTTATACTAAGGAAGTAGCGTAACACATATACCGATAGCAGCACCGTTTGTCCAGCGGCTTAACGGTATATCGATACCATCCAATCGGGTACCGGTACTGACTTAGTACCGGTTCTCGATACCCATCCCTAGTATTGAGTATGTAAATCCAGGGTTCCCACGGGTGCTGGAAATCCTTGAAAATGCTTGAAATTTTATGTGGTGTTTTCAAGGTTTGAAAAGTGCTTGGATTTTGGGAATGGTGCTTGGATTTGGGACAAAGTGCTTGAAATTGTAAATGCTTTACTTTTACAATAAATTGCTGTCGCTTTTTAGATTAAAAGAAAAGAAAGAAGTCGGAGCGAGCTTAATTGCTTCGCTTCTACATAAAACAGCTCCGCTCCGTCATTCCCGCGCTATGCACGTGACCTGCAAGTTTTTGTTTTACGTGTGACCTGGACATTCTGATGAGAGTGATAGATGACAGTATGCCAGGAAGTTGCCGTTTCAATGAGCGTTGGCTAGCAGAAGACAAATACAAGCCATGACTAAGACTTGGATCAACCCCGCGAAAAGCCTCCTGCAAAGTGTGCAAAAAAGACTTTCAGTTATTCACGATGCGCGAGTCTGCGCTGACGAGCCACATGAAAGGTACGCCGTAGTAGAGCATTTTGGATTTGGCTAACGTTGCATGTTACATTTGTTTAAGCTAGTAACGTTAGCAAGCTGAATAGCAAACTCGATCAGGGATAATTGCTTATGCAGGTGACAATAATTTCAGAGGAGCGTACCTATGTCAGTACACCACAGGATGGTTACAGTCGCCATCCTGTGGTGTTCAGAGGAGGAAGCACTCACTGTTGTAATTAGACATTAGCTTGTTAGTATGTTGCTATAAATTATAAACTGAGGATTTGACCGCGTCTCTATGGTTGATAATTTTAGAAACAGGCTGTTAAATAAAGTCTTGTAGTATTATACAAGTAAAACTACATTTTGCTTTAATCCCACGTAATTGTAGAAGAAACACAGTCTTCCTTTGAAAATGTATAAGACAGGTGTCTTGAGTAGTCAGCATTACCTACAAATCATTGTACACATTTGTAAATATTATTTTCCACTTGTTACCATTGTGAGTCTATTTTGATGCAGCTCTTTTTGTGGCTACAATTCAGTGGAATAAGTAGATCTTGTACTTAAGTAAAAGTAGAAGTACCAGAGTGTAGGAATACTCTGTTACGGTAAAAGTCCTCCATTCAAAATGTTCCTCAATTAAAAGTAGAAAGGTATTGGCATCAAAATATAGTTAAAGTAGCGACAGTAAAAGTAGTCGTTATAATAATAGTTAGAATAATATATATGATATGTTTTATAATGATTGATAATTAAAGTCAAAAGTCAAAGTCAGCTTTATTGTCAATAATTCTACATGTTGTACATCCAGAAATATCGTTTCCCGCAGTCCTACAGTGTGACATATATACATCAAACAAAAAACAAAAAGGGCCTAGATAAACATGGTATACATTAAACAAAACAAAGGGCCTAGATAACCGGGGTATACAGTTGCAAGGGTAGGGTAGGGTAAAGGTAGGGTATGCAAGTTTGAGAAACCGGCTCGAGATACACTTTTTGTTATATTCCATGGAATGCTCTTAACATCCCGATAGCAATGAATATCTTAAGTGCTTTGACAAAAAATCCATAAAAACATTTCATCTGTGGAAGCCGTGGTACTGTAAAAAGTACGACCAATCATTTTAGCCGGCCCGGCTAAAATAACTGGATGGCCTACCTGCCTGTCAGCCTTCCATCTGTGCACAAACGTATCTCGTACCCTCATTGGTCATGTGCGCGTTCGTGTGTGTTGGAGGAGGGGCCCTGTAAGGAAGTCTGAAGGAAGGGGCAGATTTTCTCCGGTTGTGTATTTTCAAATTCTAGCGATCTCGAGCCTCTTACCTACCCTACCTTTAAAGTGTTCTCAAAGCTGGTAAAGGTGCAGCTAGTTTGAATGACTTTGTATACTGCAGGGTAGCTTGTGAATTTACTCCAGGTGGAACTAAAGTCTGATTTAACACTTGATTATATTTCACATCATTCATCCACATCTGTAAAGTAACTAAAGGTATATGTAGTGGAGTAAAAGTACACCATTTACCTCTGACTTATGTTTACTGACAACCTAAAAGTGCCTCAAAAATGTTAATCAATAATGTATTGAAAAGTTATTTGGCTGATTGTGGTATATCGGCTCAGCCAGGTTATATGGGATGCCCAGTCTACGTCACTCTATGAGTGACAGATGGGTCACTCATTTTGAAATATTAAACTAGGTTTCTTTTCTTTAATTTTTCATCCTCATGTAGAATGCTATTACGAAACACACATTTGGTTGTTTATAGCATAAAGAACATCTGATTTAATGTGAGGTAGGGAAATAATCATTTGAGTATAAGTATGTGTATATAAATATGTAATTTACAACAGCTGTAAGATGCTTGAAAAGCTTGAAAATGCACCTTGAAATTGCTTGAAAAGTGCTTGAATTTGACTTTGGAAAAGGTGTAAGAACCCTGTAAATCACTTTGGATAAAAGCGTCTAACAAGTAACATGTAATGTAATGTGAACACCTGTCTATCACCCCTTTATTTAGCCTACTGCCAGGGTTGGGTTGTAACGGAATACATGTAACGGCGTTACGTAATCAGAATACAAAAATCAAGTAACTGTATTCAGCTCGCGTTACATTTGAAAAACGAGTAATCTGATCATAGTTACTTTCGTAAACCAGAAGTGAATACATTTTGGAATACTTATTGGAATTATTGGTGGAAAAGTTTCCTCACAAAATGTAATATTCATTACCGGCAGATCTGTGTAACGTTTATGTAGCATTTCTTTATTGTCGAAATGATGACATTTCATAACGGGATAAAATCAAAGTGAATGGATTGCTGCTGCTGAATGCATGGGGCAAGTGACTGGAAACAGTTTTAAAAGTTATTACGTCGTTTCAGATAATAATAATAATGATAATTAATTCTATTTAGAGGCGCCTTTCAAAGCAACAATTCATAAAATATTCTAAGGAAAGGTTTAAGACAGTACAAAGAATGCAGTCCGGGGGATGTTTTTTATGTGGGGTGCAAATGAGAGGGAGCTGTCCAGAATGACACCAAGATGTCGTGTTTGAGTTGTGCTCTTGATAAGCCATTAAAACAGTAAAATACGTGTTCACCAAAACATACCCATCTGTTATGGAAAAATAAAGTATTCCAAAAGTATTCTAAAAGTAATCTGAATACGTTTTAGACACGTAACTGTAACTGTATTCGGGTTACTTTCAGAGCCATGTATTCAGTATTCAGTAACTGATTACATTTACAAAGTAACCCTCCCAACCCTGCCTACTGCCATGCGAGCCACCAATTAAAGCTTGGCGAGACGCATGAGGAACCCTGGACTAGTGTGTGCAGTCTAGCTCTAGACACTTCTGTTTGGTTAACCCTTTGTGACCTGGGTTACATGTGCACAAACAGAAATGTATTGATTTGTGTTAGGAAAATATCACTCGTCACCTGCTTGGTCTTCAATATCAGGATACATGTATTTATTATCCTTGCAAGAATGGAAGTAGTCATCACACACAGGGCTGCGTGGGATAAATAGTTCTCAGAACAGTGTCCTTCACATGCCTTAAATACAAGAGAGGCTGTTACAGTCACAATATGCAGAATACCGGTTCAAAGCAGTATTCAACGTTTAGTTCAGATTATCTAAGGCCTGCGTAAGCAATAAACATGACAATCATATGCCTATCTCCATAGAGGCTGAATCATCATGTTAATCACATAGCTATCATATGCCTAAAACAGTACTGACGCTCTTCTAAATAATCATACATCCTGTTACGTACACAGCTATGTAGGGCCTTTGTTATCATGTGCGAGAGTACATTCAGTATTTTCCCAACAATTTGTTAAAAAAAAATTACAATAAAAAAAAAAGAATCGCACTTATACAATAGAAAGGAAAAAGAGCAACGGATTGGAATTTGAATGGATTTTTTTCCTCTACTTTTCTGAGCAGTGATGCGGGCAGCTGGCTCATTGTACTTGCTGCACGATGTACTGTATGTTGGACCCAAAGACTGTTTAGGTGGACCCTGTCTGTGTCACAGCAGGAGGTTGCAGTGCTACAGTTACAGTCGGGGAGACCAAGGGAATTTGCACATCTGAAATTGTACAAAAATAATGCAGCGATTAACATTGATTAATTTTAACAGAAAATTAAACTGTATGCAATTAATTTGAGGTGAATTATGAATATGAATGTAAGTGGTGGTTCACATTAAAAAGTTGGGTTTTATTTGTTAACTAGTGTGCCCTTTTTGGACCCCCTATAAATATGGTGTCAGATCAGTATCAAAATAAATAAAGGCACACAGAAGGATTCACAAATGTAATTTGCGTAAAAAAGCTTTGTGTGTGTGAATCTCTGCATTTGTGGATTTTTGAGACTCACCTGACGACTCTAAATTCACAAATGCTTTTTTTTAATAGAGGGAAGTGTCTGTAGCCAATCAGATGTCTGCTTCATTTTAAGCCAATCACATGAGACCCCACGAGGGTGTGCCATTGAACCACACCCACTTCAGCATTAGCGTAACTCTGCTGACTGCATCACAGGTGTGACCACAGAGTTGGTCCTCCATATTGAGTGATGCAGTGATTACGTATTTTTGTAGGCCGACCCGGAAGTAAGCTGCGCATGGGTTTTCGACCAAAAAGCAATGGGATTTCTCCATAGGATTTTGGAATATTGTAAAAAATAAGATCTGTGGAAAACGAACCTGTTTGATAAATGCACGTTTTGTTCAGCCGGATAATCTCCACATGTCTACCCTACTTTTATCATTTTCGATTAGAAAATTCCAGAACCCCCTTCGGTGAAATCCTCAGCCACTCGCTCCGACCCCTTACTGTTTACAAGTCACTGATTGGACACTGTTACTTGACACGCCCCCTTTATTTGTATCCGTCACTGATTGGACGCTGCAGAGCATCACTGATCTGATGCTTCTTAACATGAGAGCAGTCTAACGGCGGAGTGAAGATCAATCAATCAATCAATGTTTATTTATATAGCCCAATATCACAAATGTTACATTTGTCTCAGTGGACTTCACAGTTTGTACAGAATATCAGTATGACAATACGACACCCTCTGTCCTTAGACCCTCACATCGTACAAGGAAACACTTCCAGAGAAACCCCACAGTTTAATGGGGAACATGTGAGAAACCTCAGAGAGAGCAACAGAGGAGGATCCCTCTCCCAGGACGGACACACGTGCAATAGATGCCGTGTGTAAATTGAAAAGATAATACATTTACAACATAGGTAGTCCAAATGTTTGGAAATGCATGTGTCTATAATAAGAAGATGAATCCACGAGGATGTCAACAATCCTGTGGGAGCCATCAGGGAAGTAGTATGATGAGAGTCAGGCAGGACCGCAGAGACAGGTTCAGCCACGACTCGAAGTCCAGGACTCAGGATGCAGGATCCAGGACTCAGGATGCAGGATTCAGGATCCAGGACTCAGGATCCAGGACTCAGGATGCAGGATCCAGGACTCAGGATACAGGATCCAGGACTCAGGATCCAGGACTCAGGATGCAGGATCCAGGACTCAGGATCCAGGACTCAGGATCCAGGACCACAGCAACAGGCACAGCCACGACTCAAGATCCAGGACACAGGACCACAGAAACAGGATCAGCCACGACTCAGGATCCCGGCGTATATAGACACCAAAAAGAAATTTGGGGGAAGCTGGGTTATTGGGAACATGAGAGTACACAGGTACAGACAGAGAGAAGGAAGAAGCAAGGTGTCCCCTGACAAACTAAGCCTATAGCAGCAAAACTAGGGTCTGAATCTAATCAGCCCTAACTATAAGCTTTATCAAAAAGGAAGGTCTTAAGCGCAAGATAACAGATTAAAGGGAATCACTCCTCAGTTTATACTGTTATTTTATTTATTAATGTATAATCTAGTCAAAAATATGTGATATATCAAGTGGACAAACATTGTGTTCATTTATAGGAAACATTTCTCATGATCTCCAATTCATTTCTATTATGAACACAATCAAATTAAAGAGAGACGGATTTAATGCAGGAACAGCTTTTTTGTACATATCCACACACACAAACAAAGTGTGCAATCCAGGGAATGTTAATCAAACTGGGTTTTGTTAGATAACATATCTCTTTTTCTTCTCTCAATTCTTTTTATTTCTTATGTGCACTCAAATAAATATTAATCTATTGTTCGTTCATACATTTTAAGAATAGCTTATCAGTTTAAAGGAAAAGAAAGATGTTCCAGATGTGGATGAAATCATGCTTTTGGAAAATGTGGGTTAGATTGTGGAGGAGATCACAGCTCAGTTTATGGAGGATCGTGATGTACAGGAACATGCAAGAGAAATCCAGAATGTTAAGATGTTAAACAAAGTTTCATAAGCAAAGGCAAAGTTTATTTATATAGCACCTTTCAACACAAGGCAATTCAAAGTGCTTTACAAAAATGAAAGACATTAAGAAAATGGCATTTAAAAACAGTCATTAAAAAGCAAAGATAAAAAATAAACATTAAAAGAAAAAATACATGAATAAAAGTTACAGTGCAGTTTAAGATGTGAATAGTTCAATTAAAAGCAGCGACAAAAAGAAAAGTCTTCAGCCTGGATTTAAAAGTAGTAAGAGTTGCAGCGGACCTGCAGGTTTCTGGGAGTTTGTTCCAGATATTTGGAGCATAATAACTGAACGCTGCTTCTCCATGTTTTAGACTCTGGGGACAGAAAGCTGACCAGTCCCTGAAGACCTGAGAGTTCTGGATGGTTCATAATTTAGCAGGTGGTCAGAAATGTATTTTGGGCCTAAACCATTCAAAGCTTTATAAACCAGCAGCAGTATTTTTTAAATCTATTCTTTGACACACCGGAAGCCAGTGTAAAGACTTCAGAACAGGAGTGATGTGATCCACTTTCTTAGTGTTAATGAGGACTCGTTCTGAATTAGCTGCAGCTTTCTAATAGATGTTTTAGTGAGACCTAGGGATGGGTATCGAGAACCGGTACTAAGTCAGTATCGTAGCCGAATGGACGGTATTGGTATACCGTTAAGCCGCTGGACAAATGGTGCTGCCATCGGTATATGAATTACGCTACTTCCTTAGTTTAAACAATTCTGGTTGGTTGGGAACCCTCATCCCGTGTGACATATCCGGTTTGAGTACCACTCTGATTCGCCACTGTGAATGCCACTCGTCATCTCTCCTAACAGCGCTCTTATTATTGTGAGACTCCCGGGGGCAGACACAACATCTTGCAAGAAACAGCGTCTCAAGGCTTCTTAACATTTAACAACCTATTAATGATGCATACCCACTTAACGGGAAGAAACTCAGCTAACAGACGATATTAACCATTTTACCTACACGGAACTGAAGTCCAACACCAAGAGTCTAAAATCAACACTTAGCGAAACGGGCTAACGGGGCTAATGGCTACTTTAGCACATAACTGGCAAAAGCGATCTTTTCTACGTCATTTTATCTGACATGTTCTTTCTTAAGTGTTTACCGCTAGAACAGTGCCATTATATGTATTATATATAACAACTTTACTCTAAGTCCCTCCTGCAGACATCCTGCTGAATACATAGACACACAGCTGGGGGAGGGGATTCAGCTAGACCACTGTATAAGGAGATGATAGGTTGGGACATATCACGTGTGCCACATTTCGCCATTGACGTCAGAGGAGAAAAATACTGGATCTGCTCGTTTGCACCCCCGTTTTTTAGTTTTTTTTAGAGATGTGGGTAAGAAGGAAAAGAGAGAGGGTTGTATTTTCTGAAACTTTGTGAAGTCTCCTTACACATCGGGGACACATATTTATGTATAAAAGACATCAAAAAGTGCATTTTGCATAATGTGCTTAAGGCCGCCAGCAGTGCGTGTCTTTCTCAGTATCAAGCAAAATAAGAGTTTGATAACCTTTTTTTTTTTTTATTCAAGCAAAGATAATGTAATCTCAAAAGTATAAGTATATAATTTGTGTAATCATGTTAAGTATTTTTTATTTTTCTAACATCTCTTATTGTTTGCAGTTGCCTTTGCTTCTTTCTCAATGATCAGACGTTTGCTCTCTATGGGGGCTCTGCGGTTACGCTGCAGCTCTCTCTTTGGGCTCGGTCATTTTTTGTTTGCGATTCTGACACAAACCTCTCAGGTGGGCGGGACTTTCAGGGTGTGTCCCCATTGGCTACTCAGTTTTCACAGCCCAGAGATGTTTTGATCATTAAAATAATGGTGACAACTGAAACATGCATGCTGTCACCATGACAGCAGGCAGAGACCTCAGAGCCCAGCAGCGTCCACATGCTCTGCAGAACGCTCTTTATGCTCACATTCCTAACCTTTAAACCATGCTTCTGTTTCAGCTGTGTTGAGGTGGATGAAGATGACGCTCCAGATATTGACATATATCACTGTCCAAACTGTGAGAAGAACCACGGCAAATCCACCTGTAAGTAGCAAGTAGTGCTAACTAGCTCAGAGTTCCCCTCCAAATCAAACTGTGTTTCTAAGAAAAACATTATTAAATGTCTTAATATTAAATAAAATGATGTGTTCAGGGGCCTCATTTATAAAGCCTTGCGTAGGATTCACGTGGGAAGGTTGCTTACGTAGGACAAAGCAAATAAATACGCACAGACATTTTCCGATTTATAAAACACTGCGTGTTGCCTTTATAAATCACAATCAACTCGAAATGTGGCGCAGCTTTTGCGGGCTTCACGTAACGCCCATATTTTCCTATAAATAGTCAAAGAAACGCCCCGTATTAATATTCATTTTGACTGACTGCATGAAGAAGATCGCAGGAAATGACGACAGAACAGCTAAAAAAGACATCTCACACCGTGTCAGATTTTGGTTATTTTGGGGAGGTCGAGATAAATCATATTGTTTGGTGGATGCAGTTTGAACCAGAGTAGCAGCATGGAGGTCGGATCGTCACCAACATAAATAAATAAGTGGTCTGAAAAAAGTTCATGACAAAATACACATAACCTTCCTCAGGCAGTGTGTCAGTGTGTTTGTACCGGGGACAGGAGACCCCCCCCCCCATGATGAGCAACTGTAAGAAAGTATCGGGGGATCCCTGCGGAGTAGAGTCAATTCATGTTTATTTTTTTATTTGGTGGTTTGTGTTCCAGCTGTCAATCAGCTGTCGATCAGCTGTGCGCAGCGTCTCCACTGCAGCCTGTGCATCTCAACCCCCCGCAGCAACTCTATATCCACCACTTAAATGAAATAAAACAAAATGTTGTGTAATATCAGCTGCCAAATATATGGTGTTCTTAGTTTCCATACCTCCTGCGTTTTAGCAAACGGCATAAAACATGATTAAACGTGATAGTATATAAAACCATGCTCGTATCTACAACCTATAGAAATGCAAAACGGCGTCAGTTTAGACGTAATTCTGTCCTCCTGCTTACCGCATCATTTATGAGAAAACATTTCATAACATTAACACAACATATTCGAGGTGGTTTTAAATAACATATCTGTATATATTTATTTCTCCAAGTTATGTTTTTGTGTGCACTGAGGAGTCTCAAACGGGTTTGTTTAATCATTTTAAGATTGACTTCAATCAGTTTTTGCGAATTAATTCTTAATATATGATAAATGAGAGGTAACATTATATTTATGGTATTATTTCCACATATTTCTCTCCATTCTTCCTTCTGCCAACGGTGTCGCAGTTTCTCGTCTCTCCCGTTTTTGTGCTTAGTGCGTACGCATGGGTCAGAGTTTGCGTGGAGGACCGCACATTTTCCCGTCAAGTTTGTTGGCGTACGCCATCTTTTGAGCGTACGCACCGTTTATAAATGAGGCCCCAGGTCATGTCTTGCTGTGTTGTTCTGCATTGTTACTGTTCTTGAATGTCATTTGTTTTTCTGTTTTTCAGTGAAAAAGAAAAAGAACTGGAGCAAACATGACACAGGACAAAGCACAGATATCAAAGCTGTTCAGAACGGCAGCCAGGTTTTCATAAAGGAGCTGCGCAGCAGGACCTTTCCAAGGTAAAGACATGACACACATCCTGCTGTCCTCATGTCTCATTACTGAACTACAAACAGAGGAGTCCTGTGAGATGAAGTGGGAAACGTTCTGTATAATCAGAATCAGATTCCCCATTTAATACACTCTATTTAACTGTCAATGTTGATTAGGCTTCTTGAAATGTCATTAGTGACTCTAAAGAGTTGTCAATCTCCCAATGTATTCCTCACTTAACAATAAGACCACTAGGGGGCAGTATCAAATAACTTTTCAAATTCTGCCTTCAAATTGTTGTGTGTGTGTGTGTCAGTGCTGATGATGTTGTGGTGAAGCTGAGCGGCGGTCAGCTGACCATGGATTACCTTGAGGACGGGGGCTTCAACGAGCCCCTCCTGGTTCTGAAGAAGGAGGGTCTGGGCCTGAACGTGCCCCCCCCCACCTTCTACATCAGTGATGTGGAGAACTACGTTGGTAAGAATCTGAGCAGCTACTGCAGTACTGCTCTCTGCTAACTTCTGTTAGCTAATGACTTAACTACTGTTACTATAACTACTGCAGTACTGCTCTCTGCTAACTTCTGTTAGCTAATGACTTAACTACTGTTACTATAAATACTGTAGTACTGCAACTACAACATGTGCTATTACTACAAGCATTACTTGTGTACTAGTACTACAACCAGCCTACTGCAGTACAACTTCAATGAGTTCTATCATCACTACTATTACTGCTGTATATTGAATGCAGTAATAGTAGAGTTTGGGCCCTCCCAGGAGAAATCAGCGGTATGCAATGGATGCATACCAAAAGAACGTGAGGTCTGTAACATATTTAGTGAAAATAAACGTGTGTGAGATAGTCGCCACCTAACAGCCTGTCAGAATAAACGGAGGTGTGTTTGTGTGTGTGTGTGTGTCTGTGTGTGTGTGACTGTGTGTGTGTGTCTGTCTGTGTATGTGTGTGTGTCAGAAGAGGAGCTATGGCAGAGCATGAACATTCATTCAATTTATATTTAATCTTCAAAATTCACATGCGTTTGCGGTAATGTTACACATTGACATTTTTCAATGTTTGAGTATGTTCTCTGCATGTAAATGAGGCCAGAATGTACAAAAATAGAGCATGTTTGTCCAAAGAATTCCCGGAACCCCTTACAGAGAATATATCGGTGATGCTCCGGGAAATGTCGTTTAGTTTCTGAGATGCACTTTAACTATGTTGTTTTCAGCTCAGTGACATTCAAGACGCTCATACGATTAGATACAGATATATGCTTGTAATGAATCAGCAAGATTCATTTTTAAGCAATTTTGTTTACACATGGGCATGCCCTCACATATGAAATGTCCACCCAAGGATTTAGGTCTGCCGCCCAGTCTGTATTCAAAGTGATCCTTTCAAACTGTTTGTGTTTTATTAAGTAAATAAAAATACTGCATCAAATAAACGTTTTCAATGGGGGTAGGTACATGTGTCTTCATTGCCTCTGTGTTCACGTGTAACACATGGACAGAAGAAGATGTTTAGCCAGTAGCGGTACATTTTTCTTCAGCTTTTATCATGTTTTGTCCCCTTTCTTCTCAGGTCCAGATGTGGGTGTGGACGTGGTTGACGTCACCAAACAGACCGACAGCAAGATGAAGCTCAAAGAGTTTGTAGATTTTTACTACAGCACAAACAGAAAGAAAGTGTTGAATGTCATCAACTTGGAGTTCTCTGACACAAGGTAACATGCTCTTTACCTGATTTTTGAAATGAAGTGAAAAAGTCCTTGTACTCATCTCGTTTCTCTTTTGCTGCGTCAGGATGAATACTATGGTTGAAAGTCCACACATTGTACGTCAGTTGTCCTGGGTAGAAAACTACTGGCCTGATGATGCTCTGCTTGGGAAGCCAAAAGTCACAAAATACTGTCTGATCTGTGTCAAAGACAGCTACACAGACTTCCACATCGAGTGTGGTGGCGCCTCCGTCTGGTACCACGTCCTGAAGGTCTGTCACTCCCAGCGTCACGCCTGTTGTGAAACATCAAACTTTATCTCTCATACGATAGTGATGGTGCTAGAACATGTGATTGTGTTTGCAGGGGGAGAAGATCTTCTTTCTCATCAAGCCCACCTCTGCCAACCTGTCTCTGTACGAGCGCTGGAGGTCGTCGTCCAATCACAGCGAGATGTTCTTTGCCGACCAGGTGGACAAGTGTTACAAATGCACTCTGAAGCAAGGGCAGACGCTGTTCATCCCATCAGGTATTTTTCCAATATAACAAACCAGGCAGAAAGAGTTCAGACCGGGACCAAAGGAAGTGGAGTCTGTGTGTATCAAATAGAGGAGAAAACATTTATTAGCACATTTTTCAACGTTGAGAATTAATGAATCAATGCAATAAAGCGAAACATACTTCCAGCTTCTTGTCACTTTGTTTTGTCTCTGTAAATGGGATGTCTTGTGTTTATGCTTTTTAATTCAAGGTAATATGTAATGTTAATTCATTAAAAAAAAGCGTGTATTTCAAATATGGTACGTTGTGATAAAGAAGTAGCTTAAGATATTTGTTAATATAAATAAATAATATTCAGTTCAGCTCTGTCTGATTTAGCTGAATCAGGCATAAATCAGCGTGGATGAGCAGCCTGTAACAGAAGATGATTTACAGCCTTGTTTCAAAGCCTTGGTCCCACGAGGGGCGGGAAACTCCATTAATCTATTCATCAATAGAAAATTGAAATCCTCAAAAGTTCATAAATGATACTTAATGGTAATAAGAGTTTGTGCAAGTGTACAGGGTTAGAATGATGCTGTGGGTGAGGAAGGGCAGATCACAACTTAAAGGTCACCTATTGTGCAAAATCCTCTTCTTCATGTCTCTTCTACATCAACATGTGCCCCCTCTTCTTCATGTCTCTTCTACATCAACATGTGTCCCCTCTTCTTCATGTCTCTTCTACATCAACATGTGTCCCCTCTTCTTCATGTCTCTTCTACATCAACATGTGTTCCCTCTTCTTCATGTCTCTTCTTCATCAACATGTGTCGTCTCTTCTTCATGTCTCTTCTACATCAACATGTGTCCCCTCTTCTTCATGTCTCTTCTTCATCAACATGTGTCCCCTCTTCTTCATGTCTCTTCTTCATCAACATGTGTCCCCTCTTCTTCATGTCTCTTCTACATCAACATGTGTCCCCTCTTCCTCATGTCTCTTCTACATCAACATGTGTCCCCTCTTCTTCATGTCTCTTCTTCATCAACATGTGTCCCCTCTTCTTCATGTCTCTTCTACATCAACATGTGTCCCCTCTTCTTCATGTCTCTTCTACATCAACATGTGTCCCCTCTTCCTCATGTCTCTTCTACATCAACATGTGTCCCCTCTTCTTCATGTCTCTTCTACATCAACATGTGTCCCCTCTTCCTCATGTCTCTTCTACATCAACATGTGTCCCCTCTTCTTCATGTCTCTTCTACATCAACATGTGTCCCCTCTTCCTCATGTCTCTTCTACATCAACATGTGTCCCCTCTTCCTCATGTCTCTTCTACATCAACATGTGTCCCCTCTTCTTCATGTCTCTTCTACATCAACATGTGTCCCCTCTTCTTCATGTCTCTTCTTCATCAACATGTGTCCCCTCTTCTTCATGTCTCTTCTTCATCAACATGTGTCCCCTCTTCTTCATGTCTCTTCTACATCAACATGTGTCCCCTCTTCCTCATGTCTCTTCTACATCAACATGTGTCCCCTCTTCCTCATGTCTCTTCTACATCAACATGTGTCCCCTCTTCTTCATGTCTCTTCTACATCAACATGTGTCCCCTCTTCTTCATGTCTCTTCTACATCAACATGTGTCCCCTCTTCCTCATGTCTCTTCTACATCAACATGTGTCCCCTCTTCTTCATGTCTATTCTTCATCAACATGTGTCCCCTCTTCTTCATGTCTCTTCTACATCAACATGTGTCCCCTCTTCTTCATGTCTCTTCTACATCAACATGTGTCCCCTCTTCTTCATGTCTCTTCTACATCAACATGTGTCCCCTCTTCCTCATGTCTCTTCTACATCAACATGTGTCCCCTCTTCTTCATGTCTCTTCTACATCAACATGTGTCCCCTCTTCCTCATCTCTCTTCTACATCAACATGTGTCCCCTCTTCCTCATGTCTCTTCTACATCAACATGTGTCCCCTCTTCTTCATGTCTCTTCTACATCAACATGTGTCCCCTCTTCTTCATGTCTCTTCTACATCAACATGTGTCCCCTCTTCTTCATGTCTCTTCTACATCAACATGTGTCCCCTCTTCTTCATGTCTCTTCTACATCAACATGTGTCCCCTCTTCTTCATGTCTCTTCTACATCAACATGTGTCCCCTCTTCTTCATGTCTCTTCTACATCAACATGTGTCCCCTCTTCTTCATGTCTCTTCTACATCAACATGTGTCCCCTCTTCTTCATGTCTCTTCTTCATCAACATGTGTCCCCTCTTCTTCATGTCTCTTCTTCATCAACATGTGTCCCCTCTTCTTCATGTCTCTTCTACATCAACATGTGTCCCCTCTTCTTCATGTCTCTTCTTCATCAACATGTGTCCCCTCTTCTTCATGTCTCTTCTTCATCAACATGTGTCCCCTCTTCTTCATGTCTCTTCTTCATCAACATGTGTCCCCTCTTCTTCATGTCTCTTCTTCATCAACATGTGTCCCCTCTTCTTCATGTCTCTTCTACATCAACATGTGTCCCCTCTTCCTCATGTCTCTTCTACATCAACATGTGTCCCCTCTTCTTCATGTCTCTTCTACATCAACATGTGTCCCCTCTTCTTCATGTCTCTTCTACATCAACATGTGTCCCCTCTTCTTCATGTCTCTTCTTCATCAACATGTGTCCCCTCTTCTTCATGTCTCTTCTACATCAACATGTGTCCCCTCTTCCTCATGTCTCTTCTACATCAACATGTGTCCCCTCTTCTTCATGTCTCTTCTACATCAACATGTGTCCCCTCTTCTTCATGTCTCTTCTACATCAACATGTGTCCCCTCTTCTTCATGTCTCTTCTACATCAACATGTGTCCCCTCTTCTTCATGTCTCTTCTACATCAACATGTGTCCCCTCTTCTTCATGTCTCTTCTACATCAACATGTGTCCCCTCTTCCTCATGTCTCTTCTACATCAACATGTGTCCCCTCTTCTTCATGTCTCTTCTACATCAACATGTGTCCCCTCTTCTTCATGTCTCTTCTACATCAACATGTGTCCCCTCTTCTTCATGTCTCTTCTACATCAACATGTGTCCCCTCTTCCTCATGTCTCTTCTACATCAACATGTGTCCCCTCTTCTTCATGTCTCTTCTTCATCAACATGTGTCCCCTCTTCTTCATGTCTCTTCTACATCAACATGTGTCCCCTCTTCTTCATGTCTCTTCTACATCAACATGTGTCCCCTCTTCTTCATGTCTCTTCTACATCAACATGTGTCCCCTCTTCCTCATGTCTCTTCTACATCAACATGTGTCCCCTCTTTTCATGTCTCTTCTACATCAACATGTGTCCCCTCTTCCTCATCTCTCTTCTACATCAACATGTGTCCCCTCTTCCTCATGTCTCTTCTACATCAACATGTGTCCCCTCTTCTTCATGTCTCTTCTACATCAACATGTGTCCCCTCTTCTTCATGTCTCTTCTACATCAACATGTGTCCCCTCTTCTTCATGTCTCTTCTACATCAACATGTGTCCCCTCTTCTTCATGTCTCTTCTACATCAACATGTGTCCCCTCTTCTTCATGTCTCTTCTACATCACCATGTGTCCCCTCTTCTTCATGTCTCTTCTACATCAACATGTGTCCCCTCTTCTTCATGTCTCTTCTACATCAACATGTGTCCCCTCTTCTTCATGTCTCTTCTACATCAACATGTGTCCCCTCTTCTTCATGTCTCTTCTACATCAACATGTGTCCCCTCTTCTTCATGTCTCTTCTTCATCAACATGTGTCCCCTCTTCTTCATGTCTCTTCTTCATCAACATGTGTCCCCCTCTTCTTCATGTCTCTTCTACATCAACATGTGTCCCCTCTTCTTCATGTCTCTTCTTCATCAACATGTGTCCCCTCTTCTTCATGTCTCTTCTTCATCAACATGTGTCCCCTCTTCTTCATGTCTCTTCTTCATCAACATGTGTCCCCTCTTCTTCATGTCTCTTCTTCATCAACATGTGTCCCCTCTTCTTCATGTCTCTTCTACATCAACATGTGTCCCCTCTTCTTCATGTCTCTTCTACATCAACATGTGTCCCCTCTTCTTCATGTCTCTTCTACATCAACATGTGTCCCCTCTTCTTCATGTCTCTTCTACATCAACATGTGTCCCCTCTTCTTCATGTCTCTTCTTCATCAACATGTGTCCCCCTCTTCTTCATGTCTCTTCTACATCAACATGTGTCCCCTCTTCTTCATGTCTCTTCTACATCAACATGTGTCCCCTCTTCCTCATGTCTCTTCTACATCAACATGTGTCCCCTCTTCTTCATGTCTCTTCTACATCAACATGTGTCCCCTCTTCCTCATCTCTCTTCTACATCAACATGTGTCCCCTCTTCCTCATGTCTCTTCTACATCAACATGTGTCCCCTCTTCTTCATGTCTCTTCTACATCAACATGTGTCCCCTCTTCTTCATGTCTCTTCTACATCAACATGTGTCCCCTCTTCTTCATGTCTCTTCTACATCAACATGTGTCCCCTCTTCTTCATGTCTCTTCTACATCAACATGTGTCCCCTCTTCTTCATGTCTCTTCTACATCAACATGTGTCCCCTCTTCTTCATGTCTCTTCTACATCAACATGTGTCCCCTCTTCTTCATGTCTCTTCTACATCAACATGTGTCCCCTCTTCTTCATGTCTCTTCTTCATCAACATGTGTCCCCTCTTCTTCATGTCTCTTCTTCATCAACATGTGTCCCCTCTTCTTCATGTCTCTTCTACATCAACATGTGTCCCCTCTTCTTCATGTCTCTTCTTCATCAACATGTGTCCCCTCTTCTTCATGTCTCTTCTTCATCAACATGTGTCCCCTCTTCTTCATGTCTCTTCTTCATCAACATGTGTCCCCTCTTCTTCATGTCTCTTCTTCATCAACATGTGTCCCCTCTTCTTCATGTCTCTTCTACATCAACATGTGTCCCCTCTTCTTCATGTCTCTTCTACATCAACATGTGTCCCCTCTTCTTCATGTCTCTTCTACATCAACATGTGTCCCCTCTTCTTCATGTCTCTTCTACATCAACATGTGTCCCCTCTTCTTCATGTCTCTTCTTCATCAACATGTGTCCCCTCTGTGTAAAGAGACTCTGAAAGTTTCAGGAACAAAGATTCTCTCTCTTTTTGATCCATTTTTATAAAAACCTGTCTGAAAATGAGCTGATCAGATTTTGGCCACGTTATGTTGTCATAACGATGTGTTGTCTTGTGTAACCATTAGCCAATCAGCAACCAAGGTAACCCCCCCCCCCCCCCCCCTTATCACCTGAATCTCCTCCTAGAGCACCATTGAGTTATTTTTAACCAAATATCTCTCAGAGGGGCGTGGGGAGGGGCTCCTTATTTTCATCTAAAGTAACAGACAGAGAATCAGCACTTTGGAAACAGGGCTGAATCAGAGGGGATTATGGGATGCTGCATTGATCTGTTTGGTGTTTCAGACAAACACTTCAGAGACATGTTTGTATATATCTGAGACCTATAATATATTGATGAAAAACAGTATAATAGGGGACCTTTAATGCAATAATGTTTTCTACCTTTCAACAGACACAATAAATATCCCTACAGTTTTCTTGCGGTGTTTGAACTGTGATTGTGTCCTCAGGTTGGATCAATGCCATCCTGACCCCGGTGGACTGCCTGGCGTTCTCGGGACACTTCGTTCACAACCTGAGTGTGGAGATGCAGATGAGGTGAGGACTCACTCATCCTTTACGCTGCCTTGTCATCGTCAGGTTTATATGTATTCTTTATTCTAATTGCTGTCGCCATGGCTCCTGCAGACAGTCATGTCCTAATTTGGGGGATCGGTGTGACTTGACATTTCAGATTTGTCCTTGGCTGAGCTTTTCTGGCGTCTCCTCATTAAGGACTTGTTTTTAGCTCCAAATTCCACCAATCTGATTATGAATTGAAATTGTTTGTTGCAATAAGATTGTTGATAATGCATGTTAATGTTGAGCTGAAACATCTTTGTTTATTCTGCTCAGAGCGTATGAAATAGAGAAACGGCTAAAGGTCAAAACTCTCACCCCCTTCCCCAACTTCGAGACGGCGTGCTGGTATGTCGGACGACATCTCCTCGAGCGATTCAAGGGTAACCTATCAACACAGTTGGATGTATTACTAGATCTCATTTTTTATATTTGAATGTACTTTCTCACTCTCAGAGATAAGTGTGTGAGCATGTCTGCTGCACAGATGAAGAGCACAATGCTCTAACATGAATTCCCTCACTGCAACATGTTTGGCCCAATCCCCTCCATCACTGCCTTCTGGCTTATGTTTCCTCTCTGCTCTGTGGATGTGTAAGTGGTAAAGCCAGACTGGTTTTGTGTGTGGTGCACACAACGTGTAACACACCATATAACAACAGCTTTTGCAGTGCTGGAAAAAGGCTGCTGGTACTATAAATCATTAAGATGAACCTTTATTGATCCCCCTAGGGGGAAATTCAGTTTTCCACTCTGTTTATATATGTTTTGGAATACACACACAGTACAAATACACACATGCATTGGAATACAGGTGTAGGTGCAGACATTAGAGAGGTGCCAGTCAGCCCAGTCCACACTGGTTTTTGAATGGTCTGAGAGGGACTTGATTAAGACAATGCTGTTTTGCCATAAAACTGAATTTAAAGAGGAATTCTACAAAAGCTTATTTTAAACCAGGGATGGTTAGTATTTTTCAAAAAAATACTAACCAAAATAATAAATAATAAACACAACACAAAACATAACTAAAATAGTCATGTATGTGATGAGGAAGTTGATGAGGAGGGGTGTTAGTGACTGAAAGGCCCTATCAAGAGCCTCCCACAGATATCAGTATCTGCAGAGAGCCCTGACAGTACCTACTTCTACTCCATACATATCTTAATTACAATTCTTGAGAAAAGATCATACATGTTGTTTATGTAATCTGTTCATGTCTAAAAAAATGATTATTGGCCGTTAAACATTCTTGTTATCTGATCTTTTTAAAACTTTATTGGAACAAGAGGCCACATGTTGGACAAGGCGTCCAGTCGGCTGCACTGCAGCTTCTTAATGCAAGAACACACAAGCTCTCTTTAATATGCCCAGTCCTCTTATAGTGCAATACATCACTCTGAATGTGGAGTGAGAGACATCATCATTGTGTTGTTTGGGCATTTTAGGAAGATTTAGATGAAACATGCAAAACTGCATTAGCGTACAGTGAAAATTGCACAGTTTTCCCAATGATAACATTTGCATTTCTTTTTCTGCAGGTTTACATAAAGCAAATAAGCAACCAGCCCCATACCTAATACATGGTGCCAAAATCATTAACGGAGCCTTCAGAGCTTGGACTAAGAAACAGGTATGAACACACGCACATCACTATATGTGTCTCTGACCATCCATGCTGTGGTGGAAAGTATAAGCGCTTTGTTCTCCTCCCAACAGGCCCTATTAGAACACGAAGATGAGCTTCCAGAGAACATGAAACCATCACAGCTCATCAAAGATCTTGCAAAAGAGATCCGACTCTCAGAGGTATCATATTTCATTTTTGACATCGAGAAGAAGCCATTGTTGGGATGTGCGATCTGAGAGCCAGTCCAAAGATATCTCAACCGCTAAAATAAATCTACTGTGTACACTCATGACAGAGAAGTGGTCTGTCCCAGGCAAACACACAAACACTGACCTTTTAAATCGCGTTGTTCGTATTCAGTTGCAATGTTTTATATTGCCCTAAGCTGTCACTGCAGCGGGAAAATATTCTCTCATCTGCTCAATCTGTTGACCATAGACTGTAGCTATATAATAATAATAATAATAATATATAATAATGATTTGCGGAAAGAGTTATAATAAAAATCATTTTCTTATATGTGGCCTATAAAATCCATAATCTTCATTATTTAAAGGTTATGTACACTCACTGGCCACTGACACATAAACATAAACAAAACGGGTCAATCAACCACATCGTGAACTATGTCGTTACACATGGTCAAGACCACCTGGTATCTTAAGGTATAATGTGTGACACATGGTTTTATAGTCATGGTCTAATACAGGGGCGTCAAACTCAATTTCATTGCAGTCCACATTATGGTTGCACTCAAAGGGCCGGTTGTAACTTTAAGACTGTATAAATATACATATATTAATATATAATATATATTAAAGGTCCCATGTCATGCTTTTCCGGTTATTACCCGTCCCCTTGTGTGTTATGAAGGTTTTTATGCATGTAAACGGTGTGCAGAGTCACAAACCCTCAAAGTACACCCTGTAGCGAGTAAAACTCTAACACAGAAAAGACCTGTCTATGCTGCCCCAGAACGCCTCGTTGGACATTTCTCTTTTTCTTCCTGGGTACAGTGACGTGCCCATACCCAAATGGACCCATTGGTCCAAATGGACCAATCCGTGGAGCCGTTACGTTACGTCCGCGGAGCCGTTACGTTAAGTCCGTAGATTGGTCCAAATTGACCAATCCGCGGACTTCCTCACACACACACACTCAATCTTTTCTCAGCTGCAGCTCCGCCAATTTCTCCTCCCTGAGACGGCGCGACTTGGCGCGGCTGTGAGTCTGTGTGTGAGCACACACACAAACTCCCAGCCACCCAGTGTGTGTTCGGGCTGGGTTTCGCTGTGTCTCGCTGTTTCGCAGACGGCCACTGGGCTCATAGGGAGGGGGGGGCAGGAGCTCCAACAAGGCGTGTAGGACAGAGAGTGAATACACATACTATACAGAGATGCTGTATGAGAAACCAATGTGAGTTTGGAAAATAGCACAATATAAATCTATTCTAGTAGACCTCAACAATGGAATTATGATGAGTAGAAATGGCCATGACATGGCACCTTTAAATGTGATTATTATCAGTTCCGGTAGTAACTTCATAAATAACTATGTCTGAAAGCACACGTCTAGGGAAAATCATTGAAAGCATACATTCAACAATTACACCTATTGTATTGTATATTATATTCTTTGCAAACTCTTCCGGGCCACATAAAAAAGGGCCTTGAGTTTGACACAGCTCATGTCGCAGGCTCACAAAACCGACACTGTACCAAAACTCAACCATGTTAGCCTTTTACTTCTGCAAATAATATTGCTGTCACACAAACCTTATTTAAAGTTAATGAAAATGTTAGCGCCTCTACTCTCTTCCTATTGGCTCACAGGGCCGAGGTTCTACACACCAGTAAAACACCCAAACCATCAGCACAATAAAAACTGAATAAAGGTATCAAACACGATCAAATATGGTTTAATCCATCTATTTTTACACTGCATTGATTTTTCACTTTTTCACCCATTTATTTGTGATCTTAAAATAAATAAATTGACATATCATTTCAGCACTAGTTCAGGGGAACTTAAATAGTCTCAAGAGGGATTTAACTGCAGATTAAAATGTATACCCTTTACGTTCCCTGTGTTTCCTTTAGAATGCAACAAAAGCTATTAAGAGTGAGCCCAGCATCAAGGTTCCAGTGGAGGAACCCCCATCCACACACTCGGATCCTGAAGAGCCTGAAGAGCCCGTCTCACCGGCCCATGTCCCCTCGCCCAGCAGAGAGAAGGCCAGAAAGAAAGCTTTCAAACCCCCCAAGCCTCCGAAGCCTCCCAAACCCCCCAAGATGCCTAAGGCCCCCAAGCCTCCAAAGGTGCCCAAGGTCAAGGAAGGAGGAAAGAAGAAAGCGAAGAAATTGCAAGAGTCGTCGTCGTCGTCGCCGCCTCCCAAACCCTCCAGCTTTGCAGCTCTTGAGTCCCATGCCAAAGACATCTTGAGCAAAATGGACCAGCCGAAAAAGACGAAGGTGAGTGTGTGGTAATGTAACTGTTAATGATATTGTTCTTATTTTGTGGAATGATTATTTGTATCCTTAGTTGTGACTTCACTTAGGCCATTTTGTATTCCATTAAGCAGAACGCTTTATAAATATCTTTATTTTGCTTCCAAACATGCAGAAAAGAGAAAGAACCCACAGTCACTTTTCACTTTTGATAATTGTGTCTCCCTTCAGGCTGTGAAAAACGTCCTGAGTATATCAGAGAAGGAAATATCAAAGCAGAACAACGCAGAAAAGTTTGAATTCAGAGAGCAGAATAAAAACAAGACTGAAGCAAAATGGAAGTATAAGGTAAGCTGATAAATTGATGATTGATGATTTTTTTTTTAAACACTTTCTTTAATTTGTTAGCATATATAGACAATATATAAGACAGTACACAAACATCCACAAGACATAACAAAATGAAGTACATTACAAGTCACGTTTGCGTTGCAGCAGCATAAAAAACACAAGGCAATGTACATAAGAGAAATTAAGACACAAGAAATAAACAGTCCAAAATATTTCAGAAATAGAAATAAAATAGCATTAAAAAATGTAAAGTTTAAGAATATAAAACAAAAAATAAACAATATATATACATGTGGAAAATATACAAGTGGAAATACAAATTTCCAGTAACGGGCCGTCTCCACGGCAGCGTTAAAAAAATCTTGGAGGTGGGCGTATCTGAGGCTTGGGGATTTTTTTGCGATCAACCAATCACATGAATCTCCCGCCCGCGACATATGAAGCCAAAAAGCCTGAAGTAAACTGGATATAAACTCCCCAAAACAGGCGAAAACATACCACTGTCTCTGCCACCTCCCTCCATGCCTGGCTCCTCCGGTTTATATCCCGGTAGGTCTGGTCATAAAGCACCGGGTGATTGATTCGCTACCGCTAATTTCTCCTCCATGTTTTGGAATATGAGGAAATGACCTGCGGTATTTCTCTCCCAGCATACACGCCGTTTGATTGGCTAGAGCTTGAACTGTCAGATTTGCGTACACGGGATTTGATTGGCTGACGCTTCCTCCTCAGCTTCAAAAGTTGAACATTGTTCAACTTTGGATCTTGAAAATCCTGAGAATCTCCGCTCGCCTGCCCACAATGCATTTCGGCGAAAGCGAAAAAAAGTGACGTCACCCCATTCAAAGTGAATGGGCAGAAGCGTTTCAAGATTTTTTAACGCTGCCGTGGAGACGGCCCGTGACACATATAATGCAGAATATTATTATGCAAGAAAGGTATTATTCAAAATGAAATAGAATATGAATGTAAAATGTACAGTGGGAGTCTAAGTCCAGTAATCAAGAGAAGCTATGGAGCAGAGAGTTCTCTGCCAGCCAGAGGTGATTTGTTGTAGAGTGTTATTGCAGTGGGCAGGAATGTTTTCCTGTATCGGTCCTTGTGTAGGCAGATATGAAAGGCTTCCATCCTTCCTCCAGCAGAGGGACATTAATCATCTCCAGTTTGCTGACCCAGAGTACTCTCTAGATCTGCATGTTCCAGATAGTTAAGGAAAGGGCCCCATACTTTTTTTAATAGTTCTTGTTTTCCTTTAATTGAATAGGTTATTTTCTCTAATGAGACACATGCAGACAGTTCTTTTAGCCATTTTCCAATACTTGGACTGTTACATTTTTCCATGAAAGTGCTATCATGCGTTTTGCCTGTAGCAGACATACATTTAAAAATATTTGTTCTTTCTTCCTTATGTTGTGTTCTTTTGGGTAACACCCTAACAAAAAAAACTTGGGCTCCATGGTTAACTGCATTGATAAAATATCTTCTATCATAAATTTTACCTCTTCCCAAAACGTTTTTATCTTGGTACACTCCCAAACACAATGAAAACCTTTTCCCTTACATTTTCCACATTTAAAACATACATTTAAAACGTATGTTTTAAATGTGTCTGGGATATTACCACTAAATGTATTTAACTTTTCTGGAGTAATATATATACGCATCAGCCAGTTATATTGTAAGAGCTTAAGACGGGTATTCACTGTTTGTGATTGAGCTTTCTTAAAGGCACCTTCCCACTCATCAATTGTCTTCCTGCAAATCCTACCTCCAATTTCTAAGTTTAGCTTCAGAGGACTCAGGGGAGCCAGATATAAGCAAGTTATAAAGTGCAAAAATTAAGTTTTTCCCCTACAGTCCCTTAACATTATTTTCTCTAGTGGTGAGTATGGAGGTATAGTTAGTAATTGTTTTTGGTTTGCTCCAATATAGCTTCTAATTTGTAAACATTTGAAAAAATGCTTCCGTGAAATGTTGTGCTTGATTGTAAGCTCCTCAAACGACATCAGTTTATCATCATTGAGCCTATATAGATCCTGAATTCTCTGTACCCCCTTATCTGACCAAATCTTAAACCCACTATCAGCTCTGCCTGGAGTAATGTCATAATTTCCCCAAATTGGACTAAAACGTGAGAGAGAGAGGTTCGCCCAAGTACTTCCTCACTTCATGCCAGACTCTAATCATGTTCCCAGTAATAGGGTTAGTTGTTTTTTTTAAGTTTCTTCACACTAGTTGAGTACAAATACATGGGAAGAGGTAACTCTAAACATTGGGACTCCATCCCTCTCCAGGCAGGGGGGTTGTCGTTTGTAAAATAAAACATAATAGTCCTAAACTGAGTTGCACAGTAGTACCAGAGAGGGTTAGGACAGGCTATCATAGGGCATATACAGGAAGGCCAAGCGAAGACGGGCTCGTTTGTTGTTCCACAGAAAATTCAAAAATAATTTCCTTAACTTTGAAAATAGGTTTGGAGGAGGCAGGTGGATGTTTTGGAATAGATACAGCAACTTGAGGAGTATGTTAACTTTTTATATATTAATTCTCCCAATTAAAGAGATCAGCATATGCTTCCATCTATCACTTGTGCTTGTAATTGATTCCATCATAGGATCGTAATTAGAATTCACCTGGCTTATTGGTCTTATATTTTCGCATCTATTGCAGGGTTTCCCTGGTTTTGGTAACAATGTAATGAAGGCTTCTCTCAGTGATGGTGGAAGAATTTCATTTTTTAAAGATTCTAGCAACACATACCTGTTAACACTAGAACCGCCAATCGGGTCAATTTGACCCAGAGCTGTTTTTTATTGCGTGTAACTTTTTTTCAATAAAATATTAAAGTCTTCCAGTCCGTGACTTTTCCTGAAAGTGTGTTATGTAGCACCCTATGTTGTTAAAAATTGTCAATATGAAGTCAGATTGAAGAAATCGCCCAAAAAATTGCCATTTATACCTATTTCCGTCCATCGGGTAATATTGACCCCACCCCTTTTCATATAAACATGACGTGTTGCTATAGCAACGCCTTTTGTCTACTGCGGTTCCTTATAGATTGAGAGATAGATTGAGAGAGAGAGAGATGGATGGATAGATATATTGATAGATAGTTATAGATAGAGAGAGAGAGAGAGATAGAGACAGTCTGTAGTGAAGGAGTGCGCTCCCGCTCACGGGAGACTGCTCGCGCTGCGCTCCGCAGCAAACAGCTGTGGGGCGAGTTGAAAGTACGTTATGCTGGCCGCGGTGTCTAAATAATGCTTCCGGGCCAGCGGGCCATTTATAATGTCGAGCCCTGAGAGTCCACAGATTATATTGGTATACGTTTCATCCCTGTGCGATCAAAACTCACTGCTCAATAAAAGAACATTTTACCTTGAAAATCAATGCATTCTAATAGCGGGTCAATTTGACCCAGGTGGCGGTTTTAGGTTTAAAAAATCTCTGGCGGTTCTAGTGTTAAGAGGGGAGTTTGTATTTTATATTTAAACTTTGTGTAGATATCTATAGGTAGGCCATCTGGCCCTACAGCTTTCCCAGATTTCATGTAATCAATTGCATTAGAGATCTCTTCTAATGATAATTCACCTTCCAGACTAGGTCTGAGTTCTGCTGGGATACTAGGTATATGTTATTTTGACTTGTCAGATCTGAATTTATGTCAGTCGTATAGATTTTTATAGACATTTTTAAAAGCCTAATTTATTTCTATAGGATCGACTATATTATCTCCCTTATTGTTCTGTATTGACGTAATGGATCTTTCAATTTGTAATTGTTTAATGCGCCACACTAATATCTTTCCAGGCTTCTCTCCTTGATCGTAAAATGTTTGTTTGAGTCTTAGTAGACTTGCCACTGCTTTAGAAGCTGATCATTCATGATACTGGGACCTCAGTACTAGCAGTTCTTGTTGTACTTTAGGGCAGGGTTTCTGAAAGGCCTCACTCTCCAGGGTTTTTATTTTTGATTCCAACATTGTCATTTTATGACCAGCTTTTTGGGATTTAGAGCTTGTGTAGTTAATAATTTGGCCTCATATAAATGCTTTAAAAGCTTCCCATCTTATAGATGCTGATGTTTCCAATGTATTTGTCTCAAAATCTAAATCAATTGGTTTGCCAAGATATGGGACACAATCTAAATAAATTGGTTTGCCAATATACGTGACAAAATCTGAGTCTTGCAACCATTTTTGTTGGATTTGCCATTTAGAAGAATCTCTCACCAGCCTTGAGTGAAGCAGTGAGTTTGGTGCATGGTCCGAAATAAGGATTCCATCATAAGTGCCGTCTTTGATTTTAGAAGCCACATTTACTGATATCAAAAAGTAATCAATACGGGAATACGATTTGTAAGAAGCAGAATACAAGAATACTACAGCATCAGGCTTTAATTCTCTCCAGATGTCCTTCAAATGTAAATCTTTCATAATATTAAAGGGGACCTATCATGCAAAATGCACTTTTGTACGTCTTTTATACATGAATATGTGTCCCCGGTGTTCCAGGGAACTCACCAAGTGTCAGAAAACACAACCCTCTCTATTTTCCTCCATACCCAAATCTCTAAAAAAGGGGCTGCAACGGATCTGATCAAAACTGATCCAGATTTGAACACTGTCCTGACGTCAGGACGGTGGCGCTACGGTTATTGGGCCAACTCTCCACCTATCAGGGGAATGTGGGGTTGGGCCACGGCCGGCCATTGCCGCTCGAAAGCGCTGGAGACTCTGTAGTACATATGCCAGGCCTGTAAGTGGCGCTGTAGTCTGCCACAAAAGCAGCGAAGAAGACTTCCCGCGCATGGTTGCCATGGTTGCCCTTCTGTTTATTCTCCGCTGTGGCTTTCTTTCTCCCTCCCCGAGGCAAGCGTTTGCTCCTGCTGCTTTAATTCAATGCAATCCCTCCCCGTCGAGGCAAGCACTGTAATTCTCTCCGGTTAGTCCACCAGCAGATGACAAACGCCCACCTCTCCGCCTCTTCCAAGGAACGAGGGGACCGTGCGGCAGAGTTTCAGTTAGGTTTTCTTTCGCCGGTCAAGATGTCCGTTAAAGTTTAAATCTTCCGGACAAAATTAGAAAAGTGCCGGTCAAAGGTCTTCTTTGTTATTTATTGAGCTTTAAAACAAATGAATAACGACTCTATATAATAATATAATAAAACACGGAGGACGGAGATCTATTTTTCTCCCCCTCTTCTGACTTGATCAGAGCGCGCTCCCCTCTCCTGCAGGGGGGCATGGTCAGCTGCAGCTCACAGAATCAGCCCCCTGCAAAAACAGGGCTGGAGAACAGCAAATAGAGCGAAATGAGGCATGGCTAAAATGCATGATCTGTTTGGTATTTTGAAAACAGAAACGTATAAATATACCTTATATAGGTATGGCCCTACAATATATCATTTAAATATAGCATGATGGGTCCACTTTAAGTAAGACTTCCCTGCTTTTGGTGTGTGGTTTATCTATGCCCCCTGACCGATCCTTTGTTGGATCCAATACACAATTAAAATCCCCTGCTATGATGTAATTACCAGTAAATGTTGAAAGCGTATAAAACAGGTCCCTAAAAAACTTCGGATCCTCATTATTGGGGACATATATACATTAACTAGATTCAAGTTCAGAGTACCCTGAACAATTAAGTATCTACCAGCCTTGTCCTTGATTACATTTGTTACCTGAAATGTTACTGATTTAGGAATTAGCGTCATAACACCCCTTGCCAGAGTAGAAAATGTTGCTGAATACACACATCCCACCCACCTCCTCCTAATTCTAATATCAGCCTTTGGCAGTAAATGTGTCTCTTGCAAAAAAACAATTTTAGATTGCAGACTTTTTACTTTTTTTTCTACTTTTTTACTCTATTCATAACCTGTTTAATTGTTTTACGTTTTTGCAGGCCTCTGCAATTCCAGGAAGTAAATGTAACCTCCAAACCCTGCGACATGATCTTTGACACAGATTAGGTTACCCACATGTACATAAAAATAAGAAATACATTTAAAAAACATTAAGAAACATAACACGGTTGTTCCAAACCACATCCAAACATGTGAACTTTAACCCCTTTCCCAAATGCATCCACCAAGGCCGCACCCCCCTCCTCATGTTGACACTTCCCCTTATAGCTGACAGTCACTGTACTAATACAGCACGTGCTTCAGCTCGAATATGCTTCTATTCCTAACCTTTGTTTTACATTACTAACCGCCATGTGATCATAAGAAATCCCACCTAAAGTAGATCCACCATACCTATCTAATGGGCAGTGAGCTCAGGAGGAGCCAACAAATGTTATACCGCAAAATTCAAGATTATAAAAGTACCTAAATAAAATGAAAAGATGCGTTCATTCTTCAATTTTAAACTGAAGGCTCCACATACCCTTGTCATAAAATGACACTCACCCGTTTTGTTAACCAGCCATTGCAGGGCTTAACACAAATATAGCTGAATAGCTAATTATCAGAGCCAGATTTAACTTAAATCAGCAATCTCCATAAGAGCTGGCCTCTACAGTACTTATTAACTCAACCTCATAAAGCTATTGCTTTCAAACTTTTAACTGAAATACGCCATGCAACGTTGGCGAGATACTGAGACGTATGGTGTGAATATAAACAATTAAATTAAAAAACCCAGAAATAAAAGCTAGGTCAGGGCTAACGTAATTAGCGACTCATGTGTGATATCAGACCCCAATGTTATATATTGTTAGAAAACACTTGTGACCAGCAGAACATATAAACAAAACATTTGGTCACTGTCAGTCATCAGTTGCAAGCTTCAAGTAGCTCGATATGTCCAGACATATCCAAGATGCCCGACCGCAAATATATACTTAAAGAAAATAAGTCATGATACCTGCACATACAGTTAGCCCATGTTAGCCTTTTAGCCGGGCACAGCCACAGGTTACGTTGATACATTATAACTTGAGTCATGACAACTGGCGTCATTCTATTATTTTAGACAGGGGCGTGGCCTTTGTAGAATAACCAGGAAATACACATTTCGATCGCTTCTTCTGTCGTTTACATTCATCTTTTGGTATTTGGGTCCATAGGAACACTTTGATGCACATTCAGTACCAGTGTGTGAGGTTGTGGTTGCGATGCCGATATCCAGACGCGTACAGCGCGGACTACAAAAAGACACATGAGGTGACTGGGGATGTCTGTTCAAAACATTGCAAGCTTGAATAAATCATTTAAACCAGTTATTTTTGCCAGACTTATTACTGAATGTCATTGTTAATGTGATACCAAGTCCATCTGAGACCTGTGTACACCTTCAGACAGCCTCCAAGTGAAGCGTACGTTGTTTACTCACAGTTTGAAAGCAGCGTGGAGAAGTCTTCAGCTGTGGAGAGCTCCGCCCAGGATAAATTGTGATACGACTGCTGTGGCTTGTTCTTGTTGTCAGTCTTATATTTGTATCATATATCGTTATTAATATGATGTCGAGTCGATTTGAGACCCGTTTATACTTTCATACAGTCTGTTAGTGAAACATACAGTCTGTCTGAGTTGTTATTATATTCATTTCTTGTTATTGTTGTCTTTCCATCTGTCGGTGATGATTGTCATTTACCGACATGCTACTGCATAATGAAACACATGGCCTGATTTGCATATTTGAACTTAAAGGTCCCATGTCATGGCCATTTCCACTGATCATAATTCCATTGTTGAGGTCTACTAGAATAGATTTATATTGTGCAATGTTCCAAACTCACATTGGTTTCTCATACAGCATCTCTGTAAACTACTTGTATTCACTGAATTTCACTCTCTGCCTTTAACGGCTCGTTGTAGCTCCAATAGCTCCAGCCCCCACCCTCCCTGTGAGCACAGTGTGCTCTGATTGGTCGGGACGTTGTGAATCGCGCTGAGCTCCGTGGAGGTGTTGTTTCCTTGTTAGCGATACACAGCCAAACACAGCCAAACTCATCCTGAGCACACACAAAGTCACAGCCGAAGTAAAAACAATGAGTGTGGCTTGATATTGAGTAAGAAAAAGGTTGATAAACGCTGTGAGAATGGGTCTGCAGAGAGAATTTCGCCGCGATCCCAACTGTCTGTTATCAGCCTGCAGCCAGGGAGGAGAAATCAGCTGAGCTGCCTGCTCCCTGCACACAGATGTGTGTGTGAGGAAGTCCGTGGATTGGTCAATTTGGACCAATCAGCGGGGGCTTAACGTAACGGCTCCGCGGACGTAACGTAACGGCTCCACGGATTGGTCCATTTCGTTCCGGGTACGGGATTACATCATCCCGTACCCGAAAGAATCAAATGGACAATGACGTATCTCCAACGAGGCGTTTTGGGGAGGTATTTTCTGTGTTAGAGTTTTACTCGCTACAGGGTGTACTTTGAGGGTTTGTGACTCTGCACACCGTTTATATGCATAAAAACCTTCATAACACACAAGGGGACGGGTAATAACCGGAAAAGCATGACATGTCTCCTTTAATGTGTGCAATAGAATACATTTATATGTGAAATGACCACTTATCACAACATAATGTGGACTGATAAACTAGGATATCTGATCTCGGTGGGTCTTAATGAGGCTTGATACAGACCTCAGTCAGTATAGTATTTCAAAGCAAATGCCTACTATAATATTTATATTATGTGGCTTAAAGTGTACATAAATTCGCTCACATTATAAATGATGGTCGGGTTGAATTTTTCTGAATCTTTTAACAATGTCAATGTAAGAAATTCAGCTGTGATTATCAAATATTTCGTATTGATCCGTAGCTCACTCATAACGCGCAGGGCTCGAGTGATTTTTGCTGTTGGGAGTGCTGTTTGAGTCCAGCATGAACTTTTTAGTTATTTTCATGTCGATGAACACTGAATAATATTTTTGAATAGAGGATTCATAATATTGTTTGCCGAGACCAACATTAATGATCAAGCAGCATTTAAAGTCTAAATATCCCTGCACATGTAGCAATGACATTTCTGCTGCTATCTTTGCAAAAATGATTTATTCAAGCTTGCAATGTTTTGAACAGACATCCCCAGTCACCTCATGTGTCTTTTTGTAGTCCTCGCTGTACGCGTCCGGATATCGGCATCGCAACCACAACCTCACACACTGGTACTGAATGTGCATCCAAGTGTTCCTATGGACCCAAATACCAAAAGATGAATGTAAACGACAGAAGAAGCGATCGAAATGTGTATTTCCTGGTTATTCGACAAAGGCCACACCCCTGTCTAAAATAATAGAATGACGCCAGCTGTCATGACTCAAGTTATACTGTAACAACGTTAATCAGCCTGTCCCTCCTCTCTTGTAATCCGCTCGATGAAGTTCTCCACAGCAGACGGGTTCTCAAAAGTGTGCGACTTGTCCTTGTAGGTTACCAGGAGCCGAGCCGGTAATAGCATGCCGTACCGGATCCCCAGGTTCAGTAGTTTCTGACGGACATTATCGAACGTCTTCTACCGCTTGTGCACTCCTGCAGCCAAGTATGGGTAAAATCTCACTGCTGGTCTAGGATCAGTTTTTTTGCCCTGGCTGCCTTCGTTACAACCATCTTGTCCCTATAGTTTAGGAATTTCATGATAAATGTTCTTGGTGGGGCATTAGCATCCCTCCTCTGGCCGATTCTGTGAGCTCTCTCCAGTATAAACTTTGAACGTAGCTGGTCCAAATTCAATACGTCTGGGATCCAGTTTCCGAGGAAAGCACAAGCATCCCCTCCTTTGGCGTCTTCTGGCAGATTCACCAGTCTCAAGTTGGATAACCTGGATTTTGCCTCCAAGTCTTCAACGTTATCCTCTAGCTTGGTGTTTTTAGCCTCGAGTGTTTTCACCTGAGATTCTTACTTCATCCTCTGCAATTCGTTCTGAGCATTCACGTACCTCCTTTCTCACTCCCTATAATGCCATCAAGTCTTGTGGAAAAGTCAGACTTTAGAGAGCCTATGGCAACCAGGATTTTCTCCGAGCCAGCTTCCCCCAGCCCGATCTCACCCGTCTCAACAGAGGCCATGGCCGGCGCTATGCTAGCGCTAGGAGAACTTTCTTTAGCTTCCACGTGTAGCTTGGATGCTCCGAAGTTTTCTAGTTTAGACCGAAGTGATTTTGTTCGTCCTTTAGTCGATTTTCCGGCTGCATCCGACATTTCACTCTCTTTTCCGTAGAGTAGATACAATGGGTTGTCATAAAACGTGGGTAAAACAGTATTTAAGATAGAAATTGGCGGAGCACTGATAGTTGCGTCTTTCTAGCAAGCCACCATAACCGGAAGTCGATGATTGATGATTTAAACTAATGGCTGCATGTAAAAGTCAAGAATATCACAAGCCTTTATAATTTCAGACTTTTGGTAAAAGGACTCAAAGAGTTTTCACTGGTTCAAGTTGAACAGGAACAACATGTAAGATCCTCCAAAAGTATTGTTGAGTTCACCTCATGAAATCACACCTCGTGCCCATCGGCCGCCTTCAATCCAAGTAGTTACATGTGCCCTCTTCTTTAAAAGGGTTTTGGTTTCATGGAACATTCCATGCCAAACTGCTGGAATGCTCCAAGGATCTCCTCACATCAAACACTTGCAGCTGGAGCAGAGACCCTGAGGTCCCTGATGCTCTGCTGAGTCATCAAGATCTCTGCTGCAGTGAGGCAATGCTACATGTTATCCTCAGTGAACAGAAAGCATTCTGGTCACAACACGCCTCACATGCCTTTTATTTAGGAGACAAAATGGTTGTAGAGGGAAAAAGAATATTCGTGGATCACAGTTAACCACACAGTGTGCTCATTGGTGATTGTCAGGCCATTCCTGCATTCCTACATTTAGTTTAGGTTGAGTTGGCTCAGAAAATATCATGCGTGATCATTCTGATATCACTCATCTCTTTTAAATACAATCTCTCCATCACAGAAGGGGGATTGCATTTTGTGTCTTGCAATGAGTTGATGAGACTGGTACTGATCATCCATCCTAAGTTGAAGTCAAATAACAGCAGTTTACATCCGATATAACTGCATATGTTACATCCGTACATGTGCTGATTCTAGCCATTTGGTGGCTGCTACAGTGCTAAGCGGCATTTTGTGTTGTTTGACATTTTGACATTTTTCTGAGAAACATCATTACAGGACATTTAGCTGATGCTTTTATCCAAAGCCTCTTACAATAAATGCAATCAACTATGAACATAAAAAACTCAGAAACAAGAAGCAAGAATCCTGGAAGAACAATAGCTTTTGGTTAGCCAAACCAGTGTACGTGCTACTGTATTGGCTTCAAATTTTGGTCCCATGATTTATTTTGAAAATGTTCCTTTAAATTGAACCCATTGTATCCCAGGTATTGTGTATTGAGCATGGCCTTTTACAGAAATGGATAGTCGTAATTAAAAGATAGAGAAACCGTACATTCATCTTCACTGTAAATGAAATGAACTATAAAAGCAACTAGTACAATATAATGTATGAATGTCAGGAAAATAAAAATCAATCCTATGAAGCTTAGAATAAACATCTGAACTAAAGACTTCACTATTAAATAAACATAACGCGCTAAACGGCAGGACTGAATGGGCAGTGTGAAAGCCGCCAGCATGGATTTCATTGATTTGATTGTTTCTCTGGAGGAAATACAATTAGCTGCTAACACCACATTAACTTTAAATCATCTTATTTAATTATTATCTGAAACATTACAAATAATAAATGCTCCACCATGTTCACCAAGTTGATGACAGCTGCAAAACAAAGAGCTAAAACGTAAAAATGCTATGATGTGAAAGTTTACTTAAGATATGTCCTGTGTAACTTTACAGAATAGTAAACCAGATTCCCTGCTGAAAATGGAAGAAGATTGCAAATTTGACAGAACACCACTGTCAGGCAATAAAGACAGATTCAGCTTCACCATGTCTCACAAGAAGACGCTGGGGTATGTTTGCCCCGCTCTCAGGTGTTCTGTAGTGATCATAGCAGCAGCTCCAACACTGCGTCATTATCCTGTGTTTGCTTTTCAGCTCCAAGATGCTGAAACCTCAGACCAACTCAAGTGTTTTTGGATCATTACAAAACCTAAAAGAGGACAAATCCAAGCCGGTGAGAGACGAGTACGAGTACGTCTCGGATGAGGGGGAGCTGAAGATTGACGAGTTCCCCATCAGGCGGAAAAAGAACGCGGTCAAGAGAGATCTGTCCTGTGAGTGTCCCTTTGTAGCAGGGATGGAGGCCTTGACCTCACGTTCACAGTACTTATGTAAACATAGCCTTTTCTTTGCATTTTGGCCACACCCACACAGCGTTTAGGTCACAGAGTTATTGTGTGTGTGTGTGTGTGTGTGTGTGTGTGTGTGTGTGTGTGTGTGTGTGTGTGTGTGTGTGTGTGTGTGTGTGTGTGTGTGTGTGTGTGTGTGTGTGTGTGTGTGTGTGTGTGTGTGTGTGTGTGTGTGTGTGTGTGTGTGTGTGTGTGTGTGTGTGTGTGTGTGTGTGTGTGTGTGTGTGTTTTTTTATGTGTAGACATTTATTAAACTGTGCTTGTGTGAACAGCGTTTCAATAGAATGATAAAACCTGTGTATATGGGGACTGGGCACTTTGAGACATTGTCTTCCTAGCTAGATAACTAGAACCACACAAAATAGCAAAGTGAGACCCTGTCAAAGACATTTCAGATATGTTAGAATGTGTATTCACCAGAGTAAAGTATAGATTGTTGTTTTGGTCGAGTATGGTATTAGCACTAACAACCAGCCTTACTGTCCAAAATGAAGCAATATTTCCATTGCATCCTGTGTTTGAGCTGTTGCTCAATGGTCAATGTTTTTTCTTCCAGTTTTGTCGGACATTAAAGAACCCATTCAACCAGCCAAGAAACCAAAGTTTCAGCCCTTGGTGAAACCGGTACGTATTACAGATGGCAATCCTTCCCTCCTGGCCATCATGTTATCAAGCTTACCATGACAAGACCATGCTGCAATGCTCCTTTAAAACTCAAATTCAAGTGTAGAGATACAATGTTGTGAATCTGAACAAGAACCCTCTAAGCTGAAAGTAAAAGGTGGGGCATGAATATGAAGCAGGTGCTTGTGTGGTCACTGACACCATACCATCATAACCGCAGCATAATCCTACAGACCGTAACGTAGTCCTACAGACCGAAATGTAGTCCTACGTAGTCCTACAGACAGTAACGTAGTCCTACAGACCGTAATGTAGTCCTACAGACCGTAATGTAGTCCTACAGACCGAAATGTAGTCCTACGTAGTCCTACAGACCGTAACGTAGTCCTACAGACCGTAACGTAGTCCTACAGACCGAAACGTAGTCCTACAGACCGTAACGTAGTCCTACAGACAGTAACGTAGTCCTACAGACTGTAACGTAGTCCTACAGACTGTAACGTAGTCCTACAGACTGTAACGTAGTCCTACAGACCGTAACGTAGTCCTACAGACAGTAACGTAGTCCTACAGACCGTAACGTAGTCCTACAGACCAGACCGTAACGTAGTCCTACAGACCGTAACGTAGTCCTACAGACCGTAACGTAGTCCTACAGACAGTAACGTAGTCCTGCAGACAGTAACGTAGTCCTGCAGACCGTAACGTAGTCCTACAAACCGTAACGTAGTCCTACAGACCGTAACGTAGTCCTGCAGACAGTAACGTAGTCCTGCAGACCGTAACGTAGTCCTACAGACCGTAACGTAGTCCTACAGACCGTAACGTAGTCCTACAGACAGTAACGTAGTCCTACAGACCGTAATGTAGTCCTACAGACCGTAATGTAGTCCTACAGACCGAAATGTAGTCCTACGTAGTCCTACAGACCGTAACGTAGTCCTACAGACCGTAACGTAGTCCTACAGACCGAAACGTAGTCCTACAGACCGTAACGTAGTCCTACAGACAGTAACGTAGTCCTACAGACTGTAACGTAGTCCTACAGACTGTAACGTAGTCCTACAGACTGTAACGTAGTCCTACAGACCGTAACGTAGTCCTACAGACAGTAACGTAGTCCTACAGACCGTAACGTAGTCCTACAGACCAGACCGTAACGTAGTCCTACAGACCGTAACGTAGTCCTACAGACCGTAACGTAGTCCTACAGACAGTAACGTAGTCCTGCAGACAGTAACGTAGTCCTGCAGACCGTAACGTAGTCCTACAGACCGTAACGTAGTCCTACAGACCGTAACGTAGTCCTGCAGACAGTAACGTAGTCCTGCAGACCGTAACGTAGTCCTACAGACCGTAACGTAGTCCTACAGACCGTAACGTAGTCCTACAGACAGTAACGTAGTCCTGCAGACAGTAACGTAGTCCTGCAGACCGTAACGTAGTCCTACAGACCGTAACGTAGTCCTACAGACCGTAACGTAGTCCTGCAGACAGTAACGTAGTCCTGCAGACCGTAACGTAGTCCTACAGACCGTAACGTAGTCCTACAGACCGTAACGTAGTCCTACAGACAGTAACGTAGTCCTACAGACCGTAATGTAGTCCTACAGACCGTAATGTAGTCCTACAGACCGAAATGTAGTCCTACGTAGTCCTACAGACCGTAACGTAGTCCTACAGACCGTAACGTAGTCCTACAGACCGAAACGTAGTCCTACAGACCGTAACGTAGTCCTACAGACAGTAACGTAGTCCTACAGACTGTAACGTAGTCCTACAGACTGTAACGTAGTCCTACAGACTGTAACGTAGTCCTACAGACCGTAACGTAGTCCTACAGACAGTAACGTAGTCCTACAGACCGTAACGTAGTCCTACAGACCAGACCGTAACGTAGTCCTACAGACCGTAACGTAGTCCTACAGACCGTAACGTAGTCCTATAGACAGTAACGTAGTCCTGCAGACAGTAACGTAGTCCTGCAGACCGTAACGTAGTCCTACAGACAGTAACGTAGTCCTACAGACCGTAACGTAGTCCTACAGACAGTAACGTAGTCCTACAGACCGTAACGTAGTCCTACAGACCGTACAGTGTGCATATTTCCAAATACATTTGTGTTAAACTAAATAACCACAAAGAGGTGGTCAGTAGGGGTCCAAAGCTCAGTTTTGTCTGTAAGAACTGCAGAAAAACCTTCAAAAGTAATGAACAGGCACAACCTGAAAAATGTGATCAGAGAAGTCACATTGAAAACAACTTTGGCTGCAAGTGTCTTAACTTTGAAGCTACACCATATTCCTCTGTGTGTCTTTTGTCTCTTTCTCCTTAGAGTGTGGACTCTTCAGATGAAGAGACTCTGCACATAGACACAGAGGCCAAGCCTGAGGTGAAGAGTCGCAACTCTAAGGTCAAGAAAAAGGGCGGAAGCGCTGCAGGGATTCTTGACCTACTGCAGGCGAGCAAGCAAGTGGGAGGGATTGACTACAGCACCAACAGGTAGACTGAGCTCCTGCAACACTGCAGTGTTCCTCTTGTTTCTCCTCTCAACAGAGTAGGGATGTGCATCTCCATCACTGAGGCCGATGCGATGCGCATCTCAATACGTTGCCAACAATACGATACATTAATGATACATTTCAAGCACCAGGCGATGCGATACGATACAATTCACCCCTGTTGCGATACAGTTCGATACGATTTGATTCAACATTATGCGATTCGGGGCGATACGATGTGATTCAACACGATGCAAAATAATGATATTTCAATATGGTACGACAGAGGATTTTGTTTTATTCCTTATATGCAGCAAATCATACATTAACAAAAAAGTGCTTTACATATTTGCTTCTCTCTACTAGTACTGCACATCCCATCATGCTGTTTCTTTTTTACCTTACAAACAGGTCTTTTCACAAGTGTAGTAGTGCTCTCTGTCTCCAGAGTACAGTACAATGTTATAACACCTCACAGTTAAACAATTTACGGATGCATTGCCCAGGATTAACAATGTGCAAATAACAACTACCATAGTGTCCATACAACTGCCAGCCTGATGTGCTTAACACTCACTCATAGGCTAACTCACCAGAGAGCAGAAAGCATTGGTTTCTATAGGAACAATAAAGAAAATAACCTTTCACAAACAGGTATTTCATAACTGCTTACAATTGTAAGGAAGACATTTAAACTATTATTGGCAGTCACAGTCTGTTGTAAACTAAACACCACTCTCTCTGACAGAACACCTCACTGAGTGATTTAACTCATATGTCTAACTTTCAGGTTTCTCTTTTCAGCCGCAGACCCCACGTCGCCTCTTTATGTGCGTCGCTAAGTTCCTCGTACTACTTGTGTACTTCAAAGCAGCACGGCATCGTTTACAATTTGTGAGCGTTTTTTCAAGTTGTCCGTCTTTCTTGAAAAATCCGAAGTGTTGCCAAACGATTGATTTGTAGGTATTTTTCGGTGCGCTGTGTTTCTCTTTCTCCTCGACTTCCATGTGTGTTGATAACTGAGACTCTCGGCCTCCGTAGTGCGAAGCAAAGATCAAAGATCGTCTCTGCTGAGTGCTGACAAGATGAGGGGATATTATGTGAATGAATCGTTTTTTTACCGATGCAAAGACGCTACAATCGATGCATCGCGAGTTCAACCCAAACTGTAGCCGATGTGCACTCTTTCAACCGGTGCACTCGCATCTTGAACGTTTATGCCGGTGCACCGATGTGAATCGGTGAATCTTAACATCCCTACAACAGACACATTCTAGGTCGTATGCTCCTTCATGGGCGACAACTGGCAAACAAATGTCTTGCTCAACAACGATGTAATTGGATGAAAAAGCAGATCTTTTATATCTTCGCTTGGAGCTGAAAAATCAACTAGCAAGTGAAGCAGGTTCTGTCAGCAGTCGGTTGATTCATGGGGGCTCCTGGCTCCCCCCCCCCCCCCAGTCTGCTGCCTGCTGCAGCTCGTGATGGTCTACTTTTTACCCTGTAAAATTGTTTCTGGGCTTTGAAGAACAACGTGGTGAGTGCAGAGAATAAAGAGATCGCACTAGGCTCCATGTTCAGCCTAGCAGCTTCATAGTGTAATAGGTGTGGGAATATATTTCCATGGAGAGTATTATTATACAGATTAACATTTTATTATATTTTGCTGGTGTCAAATGATAATAATACAGCAATACTGCTGACATTTCCATGGACGATCATATCTCTGAGTTACTCTTCACCTCTGCGGCGTGCTGACTGCTGTGTAATGGCTGTGTTGTTGTGTATTCTTTATTGACGTACTTACAGTCAGCCACCTGCATCTCCCAGCACACAGGAGGCCATTCAGGGCATGCTGTCCATGGCCAACCTGTCGTCTTCAGACAGCCTGCAGCAACCGTGGAGCAGCCAGTCCAAGAGCAACTCTCACAGCACGCCGGCCGGCAGGAAGGCGGGCGGGGGGGCGGGCGGTGGCAACAGCAAGCGACCCACCAAACGGCTTCCTAAGAAACCCAGGAAAAGCAGCAGCATTGAGAGTTTGGATTACGATGACGACCAGGACCACATGGACGCGTGTTTCAAGGACTCTGATTATGGTAAGCTGTCCTATTTTAGTTTAGGAAGATGTTGTTGATGTTGCTCAGCGTGGTCAGGACTGATCCTCAGTGCACAGGTGCTGTTACAAAACCAGACCCATATGTGGCTCTTCCATTCCTTTTCATTACACAGAGTACACAATAGGGTTTATTTTTTGTGCCTTCTATTCCAAATTTGCCTTTCGTGTTTTTCCAAGTTGTGTTTTTTTTTCTTTGAAGTGTTTTCTTTGTGAGTCCAATCCAAACAGTTGTTCAGCTTGTTAGTAAGCCATTAACATGAGCTGCCAATCGTTCATTTACATCCTTTTGAACTTTTAATTAGGGTCTAATTAGTTGTATGAATCACAAATCTTCAGGCCAGTGTGAAGCACTGGCACTCATTTCTTTCTTTGTAAACAGGCCATTTTTTATCTTGATTATCCTATTGTCAGACACGAGAGCTCTCCTGTGCAGTCCACAGCTGTCTCACAGCTGTCCTGCATGCTGTCAGTGGAAACTTCACATGCATGGAAAACAGAAAGCAGTGCACTTTAGTAACACTCAATGTTTTACATTTGTGACATGATTGGCCGGTACTGTTACGTTGTCTACATCCTTTCATCGGAAACCTACCCGCCCAACTTGTCAGTAATGCTTTGCATCTTTCGGTTTTAGTTTATCCCTCGTTGGAGTCTGAAGAGGATAATCCGGTTTTCAAATCCAGATCAAAAAAACGAAAAAGCAGTGACGACACTCCCTACAGCCCGACAGGTACATTCTTGTATTGCTGAAAATGGAAGTTCTACTCTAAAAGGCATATGTGTTCTAAACCTCTGAATGGGTGTGATTTAAGCGCGGGTAGGACCCTCGGTTCCTCGGCAGGAGAGGCCGGCGAGAGACGGGGCGCGCGTGGCCTCCATAGAGACGGGGCTGGCTGCAGCTGCAGCAAAGCTTTCTCATCAGGTATGCCACTGCAATAGTTTTACATAACAACAGCAACTATTCCTATAAGCATTGCTCAACCATATGTCTGCGTCAACAGGAGGAGCAGCAGAAAAGTAAGAAGAAGAAGAAAAGCACCAAAAAGAAGGCAATAGTAATAGAGGAGCCACCGAAAGCGTCTCAGGACAGCAGCTCGCCGGAGCACAATGTGGACGACGGCAGCCTGACGGACCCTGAGTTCAACACAGGAACAGTAAAGTCGCCGGGGGGGCCACAGCCCATGGCGCCCGGCGTTTTTCTGAGCCAAAGGCGACCTTCGATTTCTTCTCCCAACAACAGCAGCAACCCCATGAGCACCACAAGCAGCAGCATGGCCAAGGTGGAGCGTGTGGTGTCAGCAGACGCCAAAGGTGAGCCTGAACCAAATGTTCAGAGCCGTTATGTGTGGATTTGTTAGCCGTGCTATCGAACTAGCTGCCCTCCATTTGACCAACGCTAACAACAGCTGATCCTCCAGCCTGCCTCAGCATCAGAGACCAATAGCTAAGACCCTTTGCAGTTGTGCTAATAAGCTAATATTAGCATGCTAAGGTTGGCTTGTTTTCTGATCTTTGAGACATTTATAAAACCTAGAAGACTGTCCCAATCATTTCTCAAGAAGCTTCTTGTAAGTAACTGGTAACATAATTAAAGTCTGTGAGTCAGTAAAACAGGCAAGCAGACATTACAAATATTTATGATGAATAAAAGTTCCAATCACAAATGAAAAATGAGTATAGACTAAGCCTTCCTACAGTCAGTGGAATCAAATATGGAATTAGTGGCTTTTATCAATGAACAGGTGCAAAGTATATTCATCTAGTTAGACATGAGAAAGAGCTGTAGATGTGTGTTGTCATTGTGTTGTCATTGTGTTGTCATTGTGTAAATGATTGGTGCTGAAGGTTAGTGCAGTCACTTAATACCTGCATATGCATATTACATGCAGTGATCTGAGAATAACAAATAACCCCCTCCTTTCTGTTGAAAGCAGCATCAGTAACATGATGACAATCTGTTATTATACACATCATGTCGTTCCACTGTCGGGCAGTTGGTGGCACTTATGGGCCAGGAAACAAAGCCGTTTTGACCTTGTAGCATTTAGCTTAAAGAAGTGAAGTGGAGGTGATCCGAGCAGCGGAACACTCACCCTGTCTTCTTCTCTTCACAGCGAAGCGGCTAAAGAAAGGCATGGCAACAGCCAAACAGAGACTTGGAAAGATTTTAAAGATCCATCGGAATGGAAAGCTCCTCCTGTAGCATGCAGCAGAACGCTGCTGCCGGACTGGGACTCCATCCGGACCCCCCCCCCCCCCAAGATCATGCATTTTTCAATTTCTATGAAGAACATCACTCAAATAGGTTTTTGCCTCTACTTATACTTTATAACTTTCAGATATTAAGATGTACAGAACCTACTATAAATATTTTTTAAGAGAACATGTCTCATTTTACTACAGCTGTCAGTTTATCAGGGGTTGCAAACAGATGAAGTAAAAATACATTGCAGTCATTCCAGGATTTGAAAGTATCCCTTGCATGTATTAAGTTGCATGTGCGCTTGAGGCAGGGTATGGGGATTTGACTCAATCATTTCTCCTATATGGATGCAGCTTATCATTGCCACACTGATGATTGCGCCCAACCCCCCCACCCCCCTGCAGTTTTCTCTTTATGTTAACACTTAAGTATTTATTGGATTGGAGTCATAGACAGGAAGCCTACTTCAACTGTAAAGCACAAGTGTCTGGACATGAAAAGCATAGGATGTGCGACAGTAGGTGGCGCTGTAGCCAATGATAAGCCTCATCTATGTCAGGTGTGCAGTCACATGGGGATACTTTCTCTCTTCTCTTGATTTCCCAGGCAGCACCTTCACAAAGTACAGTTTATAGAATGTAGCTTGTACATAACCTGTTAAATGACTGCTTTTCTATCCTTCCTTTCCCTTAAGGCTTCATTCTACATTTCCACCACATTTCTTTTGTTTTAATTTGCTTTACTTAGATTTGTATTAACATTTTTAAAGGCAGAAATTCATTTTGAACCCCCATTAGATTTAAAGGTGTTGTCTGGAAAACAACTGAAGAAATAATACATTGTATTGTCATATGGCCTTACATACACAAAGCTAATTGTATTGTGATTCTGTTTGAACAAGAGACACAGCTTGGAGGACATTGATATAACAGGAAAAAAGGAAACTGTGTTTCTGCGACCAGCCTCTTGTTCCACTTGTAGTATCATGAAGGCTTTCGGAATTATTTTACTAGCACCTTGTGAAGTGTTTATGTGTCAGTGATGTAATTTATTAATGTTTGTAGCTTTTTATACTTGTAAAATTCTTAAGAATATTCTTTTTAATTATTTCATCAACTTGTGAAATTTCCCTTAGCAGACAGTTGTTGTTTTTCCTTCTTCTTTTCCTTTCCTTTTCTAGGATGCGTGTGTGTTAGGGGACATCAGGAAAATTGTACACACGAGAATCTCCATTAGCACACATTTTTATCTCCATACTGTCTTCTCTTAATGTCAATGTTATGATAGGAAACATGTCCAATGTGTTATTATTCTTATTGGTAATATTCCAGTTATAGTCACACCCTTTTCTTCTGGTCAGGCCATGTTCAGTGTAATGCGCTGTATACTGTATAGCAGCAATGTTTTAGTCACACATTTACTCCATGCGTCCACTTCTCACAGATGAGATGCGCTCCCATCGAACTTTCAGCGGGGCATATTTTCAGGTTTTTATTTGTACAATATTTGTGTTGTTTTGTTGTGATTTATTTTTGTATGTCCGACCTATTAAATGCATCCGCTGTGCCAGACAGTGGATCATACCTGTTGTAGCTGTCTTCCCTTACTGTTATTTGCAGTACTAGTAAGTATTTACAATCCTTTTTGACCTGAATCTATATTTTTCTGTATTTAGACTATTCTGTTTGAGATCATTGCTCACTTTTTTAAGACATCGAGAAATCCTGAAGAACAAACATATTGTTGTTAATGATATGATTGTCCGCCTTGTTTACTTTTGCAATACAGTTACTGTGTAAAACCTACCTTGTAATGTGTTCCTCGCCCACTTGCAACCTGACGGCGTCTTTTTGACGACTAAACAAGTTTCCTGCTTTGAGGATGCATCAAGTGATCCAGGTTCTGCACTCACTTCAGGGTCTGGTCTCCCGGAGCTTAAGCAGCTGCTTTAGCCAAGTCATTAATTAAAACCAAGCCAAAGCCAACACCATTAAAAATGTATTAACGTAAAAGTGCTCTGCAGTTTTTTACACCATCCTGAGCACGAGTGTTCACATACATTCATGGAAAACCCATTCCTCATGTTCCTCTGACTGAGCTGGGCAGTCTGAGCGTCAGACAGCATGTCTCCATGGTTTATGTATTTGTGTAAATATATATATATATATATATATACATATACATATACAGCACACATGGAGCAGCAATATTTGAGTATGATCTGCATATTAGAACTCAAAGTTAGAACACACTCAGAGTTCATTTTTAAGCCACGTGTTGGTCCATATCATTTGAAGAGGAAAGGGAAGCCCGGTTGAAGACGGGCTGTGAACATTAATGAGGACGTTCTAAGAAAATGAATTGTTGCACATTCAACACATGTCTCCTACAATAAACTAAATGAGATAACAATTACTTCATGTATTTCTGAACTGATCCTGTGAAAATAGAAGTTATGTGAAGCCTCCACACATTAATACTGTTAATAATCATTTGTATACCCCCTAATTAAAATGCATCAGGACAAAGTTGATTCGACACTTATGGCGATCTTCATGGGAATGTGCATTTCCCCATGTTGATGTTTCATTTAATTTCTCCATCAGATCTGGGATTGTGTTAAAGGTCATGACCCTGTTTCCACCCTGGTTAGCATCAAAGTGAGTTGTTATTGTTAGCTAATTGTTAGCACAAGCTCCGACATCAGCCAATGAACCACGTGTCCTCAGAGACACTGATTTCACTGGAATTAAACGTAGCCTCTTTTCTTTGTGCTCTAATTTAACATTTTATGTCCAAATCAAAGCAGTTACTATTAATATTTGGACAAATTACCATTGTGAGATAAACAAGTGAACTGAAAAAGAAGTGAGAAATGTGTCCATCGTTTCTCATGAATGTGTCCAATTTTAGAATTTTGTAACAAATTTAATGCAAAATATTTTAATGTTAGGAAAAAAAAATATTTCCCTCCTAGTTGCTTTGCCACTTCCAGCAGTGCAGTTGTTCCCCTCCAAAGGGCAAGTGGGATCACAATTTAAATGTCAGTGTATTAAAAACAATGCCTGCAGAGTGTTCCAGGCTAACTGCCTTCATGGCCACGCTGCGTGGCTCAGTGATCACAGATGTGAACGGGTTGCTTTGAAAAGCCTCCGGTCCTGTATGGGAGTCCCAAGTGGTCAAGAGAAACGTGCCATGTGAGAGATGTGTTAATTACACAGGAATGTCAGGTTAGCTTTGCCTTTGTGTGGCCGTGCAGGGATGCAAAGTTACTCAAAGAATTTGGTTTAACCCCCCCCTGCTCTGCCATTTATGCATCCCATTCTTCTGAGTTCAGGGGTGTCATAAGTAATAATGTGTGGTGATTCCTCTGCCAACAGACTGGTAAAGCTTGAGATCTACGAATGAGTAGGGGCCCCGGGGCCACTGCCTTACTGACAGTTTGTAGGCTGTCTGGGGGGGGGGGGGGCGCACTGATGAAAGGTGGCAGACCTGCAGCTGTTTAAAGCTGCTTGCCTCTACGTGGATTACCTGCTCTGTCAACCATAGGAAGTCCTCTCTCTCACACACACACACACACACACACATAAACAGACACACTAACACACACACAAACACATACACCCTTTATTCCTGGAAGTATAAAATGATTTGACTGTCATGGTGCATATTTATATTTGAGCAGGGATGTCACATACTGCGGCTCCAACAGGTAGATGAAGGATTATTCTTCTGAATTTGTTGTATTTTTATTTAAGTGCTTATAGATTTTCCAGCTCTTTTAAAAAGCAATGTTATACAAAACACAGTGCTGCGCCAGCATAAAATGGAAGTATGGATGATGGAGAAGTAAACGACAAACACTGAGGCTTGTGTTATGGTGCCATGTTTCCTTAACCTTTGGTGAGCCTGAAAGTTTGAAAGTGGAAAACAACACTTCATCGTTAATCTTTGACACACATCAAGGAAATGACTGTCACGAGTGAAGTGAGAGCCCACCCAACTGAGAGTATTATTAATGTGAGCATGATCAAGGCCTGCTGGAAAAGTTGTTTAATTCTCAGACTGCAGAGAACACTCCATCTACATGTCAAAAGCACACCAACGTTTTTTTTAATGAGTTTATTAAACCTTTGGACGTTAACCATGTTTTTACGTTTTTTATTCTGCCCAACAATGCAAATTGGACTACCTACATATTGATCATGTAATACAAAACCATGGTTACATCACCTGCTGACAGCTGAATAATGTATGTTTTAGTATTACTAAGTAACTCCATCATTGGTGTATTAAGGCAAGAAATACAAAATCATTGCTCGCAGTTACTAATGATTATTCCATAATTACATTTCTTCCATAAAAAAATGTATGTGTATGCCCAAAATCTTTGGAAAGAAAAAGCAGAAGGCACAAATGAGATGCCAGGTAGGACTCCTGATTGTAGTAGAAGTAGAAGTCATTATGTGGTAGCTAGCAGAAGATGGTATTTATTTCAAAGAAGTAAGTGTTGAAATTATTTTCTACAACACACTTTTCAAAGTCTGCCTTTTTTGCCTTGTCATTTTCTTGTTTTGCATCTGTGCAAAGTAGATGCTGGCCAGCTCTGTTGTGATTGGCCAGCAGCTTAGAGATGTCCTGCCCACTTAGCAATAGAATAGAAGCATGTTTCAGGCAGGGGGGAGGAGAAACTCCCTCTGGAGGGAACACAGGGATTTTAGACCATTTATATGCACTATAGAACACACTACAGGAAAGGGAACACTACAGAAAGCATCCCTAATGGACCAGACCGTTTTACTCCAACCATTGTCCTAATTACTGCCCTATAATTAATCCCCGTCAAGAGACAGACACAAATTGAGCAAGCTGATGAGATAGCGTTAACTTAATGTACTTATCAAATATTCCTAGCTAGTAATAATTCTATAGTAATAACCTGATCATTCTGTCTGGGAATATATACATATTTAAATGAATTATTGTAAGGATCTATTTAGGTATAATTGCCAGAATTAGTCAATACAGAAATATACAGCAAAAACAAAAACACTTCTTCCCTGCATGTGTTCAGGTATACATATCAATAAAGCCTTTCCTTTTCTTAATAAAACCTCCTGGATCATTATTTGTCTTCAGAACACATGTCAGCATTGGGCAGCTCTGCAGTCACCTGGTAGTCCTGACTGAAGTGTTAGTGACTGTAGCCGAGACAGCCTTAATGCTAATGAAGTTATGAATTGTTATTAATATGACGCAGTATTTGTGGTGTGATGAGAAGGTGCTGCTCATGATGGTTGTTCAACACCAGACATTGCTTCTTGTCACAGATCTGGATAAATACTGCCAATAACTAACAAACAATCATATCAAGTGCCTAAGATGTGTTTTATTAATGCATATCTTTTGACTGGTGACATTATAAATCAGGACACATCTTCCATGCGGTTTACATAATTTAAAAGACTTTAACTGTTAAAAAGTATTTATTTCATTTGTTGTGTATTAAACCAACGACTGCTTTTATTATGATTATTTAGACATCGCTGCATATTCTTTGTGTACACATTTTTATAAACAAATGAGATTTTAAATAGTTTGGTCATGTTATGTGTTCGTAATAGAAAATTATATGAGTATACTTGCCAATATATAATTAATTCGTTTTTTGTAAATTATATTCCAGTTGGAGATGGGCTGTTGTGGCGCATTTCCACTACACGGCCTCGCTCGGCCTCGCTCGGTATGGCTAGGCCTCGTTAGGACTGGCTCACTTTATGGCGCATTTCCATTACAGTTTAGGAACTGGGGTAGTATCTATAGTAACGCAGTGTAGGCGGAGCCGTGACGTCATCTTCAATGAGAACCCCAGAAAAACAACACAGCCGTTAGCTGTTAGCCCTCAGAGCTCACAGCTCCTCATATCTGTTCAGAAACTAGACAAAAGTTAAACAAGTACAAACCACAGACTGTCTGTGTCATGGCTGGTTTATTTATGTCTGTATAGGCCGTTGTTGTGAGTGTGGACGGTCGGAGCATATACTGCGTTAGCTTAGCCAATCTCCATTTAGAAAACATGCATTTTAAAAGGTTTTTCCCCTGCCGTCTGTCTGCAGACTTGTCAAACATTAATTCATGGTTTTTACTAACCGGTATCAGTATGTTGTTACTTCGGCATCATTTTGAAACGTGTATTACAATTAAATCACGGTCAAATATGTTCAACTTGTTGTAGTTGTAGCCCCCTTGCCAGCGATTCTCTCTCTAGTTTAGCATACTCAGCCCGACTCAGCCTCGTTGTCTCTGGCCCTAGAACCACGATTTAATGGGGCCAGAAAAACTGTGAATTAGGACCCGCTAGCCGGCACTAGGCCAAGTGGAAACACAACCAAAGACGGGCCGCTGACGTCACAGCTCTCTTAAACGGGGCTCCGCGCTGCAGTGGAAACGCGCCATTAGTGGTGATATCATGACCTCCCTCATTGTTTGCATGCAGTATGGAGGGAAACAGTTTGAAAGCGCTCTTTAAACTCAAGCTTTTGTTGCTCTGCATAAGCTCAATGTTTACCTGAGTAATCTAGAGAAACTCAAGCCTTACCACACATCAACAAGTGTCTTAAACATCTGCACAAATGGCCTGTTTTTAGCCCTACTGAGGCAAATGCTCCCTTAATCCTCCGGAGAGGCTCCTGTGATAGCTCCCTTCATGAGGCCTCTGTAACAAGGTGCTGAAGTCACTTAAGCACTGAGTTAACACAAACAGTCCAAATGATTGGCTGCATTTCCTTCACTCACTTCCCTGTACAACAAAATGCATCTACGGCTGCTGTGTGCTCATCTGTGTGTGATTATTGGAGCTCTAACTGAATCCAGTGACGTGCAGCGCCACCCCGCTCTGAAACAAGTGGGGTTTATTTTCGAACCCCTGCTTTTTCATCACGGCCAGATTGCCCGGAGAGATTGGCTTCCCTGGGCTGTGTAACAGATACCATCTAAATCATTAGGGCTCATTCATTGCCATGTGCCACACTGCGGCTCAGGTTCCTGCAACCCCGAGGTCAAGCGGCTGAGAGCTCCCTGACCTCCAGCACTTCCTCTGAATATTAACAGGGTAGTTATGTAGTCAAAAGCCCTGATATAGAACATTGGTTCATTTAGATAATAGCCAATCAGGCGCAGCGGCGAGGAGTGCAGTGATCTCCACATTAAACTGGACAGGATGGCTGGGCCTTTATGTGGCTTACTGAGGGCATAATGACAGCAAACAGAGGAAGCGTAGGCCTCTCTGGCTAAAATTACGCGGTCACATGCCTGCTGGCTGGATGCTTTCCTTTAACTCTAAGTTGGGCTCCTTATGGGGGACAAATCCAGCCAGGCTCCATTATCAAGATGAATGTTGTGCAGTTGCAGACATTAGGGCATGACAGAAAAGTTTAGAGGCCAGGCTGGTACAAAAGGCATTTACCACGCAACCTCTGCACATGATGGCAATTTAAATCATCAGGGATTACATTTACAATTGATTTTCTCCTTTCAAATCAGTGCTGGGGATCCAAACTGGAGTCCACGCCAGCATCACTCATGAATAATCACAACTAGCTGCTCTGACACGCCTGCCTTTAAAAAAAAACCTGTGGCTATTAAGTTGCATCAATGCGATCAGTGATGCGTCAGTAATTCATTTGGACGTTATCTAGTCAATATGCCTCATCTTTCCTTTAGGACTCCCACAGTATTATGGCGCTTTTCCACTGCAGGACCTAGCACGGCTTAGTACGGTATGGTTAGGCCTTGGTAAGCCAGCAGCGCCGGCCCGTAGCATTGGTGTTATAGATGTTCGCCTAGGGCGCCAGATCTGGGGGAGGCGCTGCGCTGGTAGCTCTGGGAGGGAAAAAACATTTTTGACCGTTGGCGCTCATCCTAATTTTCGGCCTTGACAACATTCATAATTAAGAAAATGTAACACCCTTTTCCCCCCGGTTACACTTTTCATTTGCCCTGTACGATGGACGCTGTAAGTGATGAAAGTGGGGGATGTTGGCTTATCAGGCGCCCGCAGCTCACAGCCAAAGTGCGAGTGAGCGAGCGAGGGAGAGAGAGAGGGCGCACCGGTACCGGCGCTGTTGTTATTAACATCTGGTGCTAGCTGCTCTAACGGATATAAGAAGAAGATGTTTCTACAATGATGTGGAGGGAGAGTCCTCTCCAGTCAGACTGAGAGGCTGATAACTACAGCTCAGTGAGGTAAAGGACTCTCTGAGTGTGAGGATAGTTCACTTTAGTCTAAGTTATCTCAGTGGGTCTCAAACGGTTTGATCACAATTGATGTAAACACATATCTCCAAGGCACTCCTTTATCATTATTGGGATAAAACAGGTTTGAAATCATTTCAATGTATACTATAGGACAGTAAACCAAAAATATCGTTTAAAACTGGAGAGATAAAAAAATATGCATTCAGCTAAAATCTCGCCTAGGGCAGCAAATTGTCTAGAGCCGGCCCTGTAGGCCAGGCTCACTTTATGCTGCGTTTTCATTACAGTTTAGTTACTGGGGTAGTAACTATAGTAACGCAGTGTAGGCGGGGCGATCGGCTGTTCTGTTCAGAAACTGGACAAAAGTTAAACAAGTACAAACCACAGACTGTCTGTGTCATGGTGAATACAGTCGCTGGTTTATTTATGTCTGTAGGCCATGTTGTGAGTGTGGACGGTCGGAGCATATACAACGTTAGCTTAGCCTGATCGATCCGATCTCCACACACGCATTTTAAAAGGTTTTTCGCCTGCCGTCTTGTCTGCAGACCGAAATCAGTATGTTGTTACTTCGGCATCATTTTGAAACGTGTATTACAATTAAATCACGGTAAAATATGTTCATTTTGTTGTAGTTGTAGCCCCCTAGCCAGCGATTCTCTCTGACCAATCAGCAGTCGAGATTGTTTACGTCATTAGTTTAGCATATTCAGCCCGGTTGTTGGCCCGGTAAGAACCTCGATTTTGGAGGGCCAGAAAAAAGGTGAAAAGGTAGCCCTGAGCCGGAACTACCCCTAGTGGAAAAGCAAAAAAACGTGCTACGTGCTGCAGTGGAAAAGCGTCGTTAGTGAACCAGTTTGTTCCTCCACAGCCAGGCACCAGGCCTTTAATCAGGAGAGCGCTGTGGTGTGTTTGTGGAGCTGAAATGGAGCGTGGCCACCCCCCCCCCCCCCCCCCCACTCGCTAACAGCACTCTTACCCTCCATCCATCCGTTGCATTTGTAGATTAACAATATAACATATGATGCCAGTGCTCTTTCTGCTATTTAAAACATGCTGTCTGTATATTGCAGACATCCAAACTTGAAAATAAAAGTTTAATTGAAAATGTCTTAGCTTAGGAATTTTGGACCCTATGATTTAATGTTTTAATCTGTGTTTCCATTATCAAAGTGGAAGCACCATGAAATAGAAAACCTTCTCCACATGAAACCATTTAATGATGGGTTATTTCTAAACGTTTAGATTGTAAACTCAGTTTCTGAATTGTTCCAACGCACAGTAGACAAGCCTCTATACAGCAGAGCATGGGAAGCCGTCAGAGAACACAGGATTGTAAGATAATGAGCAGAGCCCGAGAATTGTCATTCTAAGCCTGAATGCACGTGAATTACAGCCGTATTCTCCTGGACCTCAGTGAGTAAATAAACACCCTGAAACTAGGGGATAATCATCACGGACACTTCTGTCTTATTGCAGAATCCAGAGGACTATAAATAGTTGGCAGCAATCAAACATAATAAATGAACTGTCAGAGCACAACAAGCACAGCAGAATTTTAAGTAATTATAAGTAAATTTGTTGCATTTCTGAGTAAGTGGTAGCAGATAGGCCTCTGACAGGGAGCCAATGGTGTGTGACGGCTCTCCACATCCCACAGCCACCACATCTCAATGGGGAGGAACGCTAAAGACATCTGGGGGGCCATTACACACACTTAGCTGCACCAAGGAACACTCCAGCTAAACTTCCCTCCAAATGGCTATTTGTTTGTCTCTTAATTATCTTCCGTCCTCAGGGCCTTTTTAGGGGAATTTAAAATGTTGTTTATGGAAACAAGTAAAAAAATTAAATGCGTAATGGAAAATTGCATAACACTATCCCATGCTCATTTGAGATGACCCGCCACAATACCATATTTGTGGACCATGTGATTTATAGACAATGAAGTGATCATTTACATCATGTTGGCCTCATTGATGTGGCTTGGCTGATTACAGAGAGACTTGTGCTGCTAAAACAATGTGAGCGCAGAGAGACTCTTTATAATCATAGGCTAAGAATACGTCTCAGGGAGCGTTGGATGAACCTGTTACCTGCACAGAGTTCACAGAGTTGGACTGTTTAACTAAAGAGTGTAAACGTGGCAGTAAACCCCCCCACACACACTTTTTAGGCCTAGTCAATGTGACAATAACCAAATGACAGATAAGGAATGATTTTCTAAAAGCAAAGCCCCAGAAACAAACAAACCATTACGCCGTGCCACAGAGGAGCTGGGTTAGCGCTTGTAATTCAGGTGAATTGCAAATGTCCCCTGGCTGGCACACTTACAGCTGCAATAACACCGAGAGCCGGCTGCACAGTGTCCACACACAGTGTCCACACAGCCAGTCTCACAACACCTCACATTGCACACCTATGCAGGGAAAATAGCGCAAACATTATTAAGATGTTTTACAAAATGTAACCTCTTTTTACATTATGTAAATGGTGTAAATAATGTGTTTCACTGCTACGTGGGACTATCCTAAACACAAAGACAGTGTGGGGTCAATTCTTCCATGTTTTCTTTTACCACGAGCGGCGTGTCTATTTTTTCTCGGGTTTCAAAGCGTGGGCACAAAATGCAAAGGAAGCTCAAATGATTACAATTAAAGTTTGATTCAACACTGTCTTTCCTCCCTGTGGCACAAATATTTGCACTTTAGTCCTTTTATGGTGATGTAAATGACATGTTGGCAACACTTGGCTTTAAATGATGTGTTACAGGGACTAAACTTCAGATAGTTTGGCCTCACAGCCGCCCTGACTCAGATTATGTTAAACAGATTTAACAGTTTTAATGTTTACAGTTAGCATTTGAAGCTTTGAGCGCTCACAAAATCCATTGGTTACGACTAAGCTGACTGAATGGTACTCAAAGAGGAATCTGCAGAGAGGCTAAAAAGCTTCCAGAAGTAGAATCAGGACATATTCACTTTAAATCCCCATCATCAGGGCCACACACTCTCATGTATTTTCACCATGGCACAGTCTGAGGCTGAGGAAAGCTTGCTCATCAGCGGGCTCTAACCGGCGTGTGTTGTGAGCGAAGGCCGAGCAATGACACGGTCCTGAGCGCCTGATTGCAGCCATCTTGAACAGATCTGGCTGGCTCTGGCTCACCACAGGTCCCCTTTCAGTGGGCTGTCATTACTGCAGAGGTGAGCTCTCACACGCCGACCCACACACATTGAAACACACACATGCTAGGGGGCCCGCGGAATGAATGAGCACACTGAGACCTGGGCCTGATCAAGCGAGCAGCGGCCGGGAGTTGTTGTAAGAAAATCCTCTGCTGGGACTATCAGAGCACATTAGGCTGAGCAGGCCGCTGCCGCAGAGCACACTGAGGCAGTATTTCAGCTGAGCAGGGCTACAGTCATAATATTACTACGCTAGCCAAAGGGCCTTTGTTTACCTTATTCACAAATATTCTATGTAGCAAGGGTGAATGACTTGTCCAGACGTTAATAATGGAATAGGAATGTGAGGCAGAAGCAAACACGAGTCAGCCCTTTCTCCTGCTGACAGCGTGGATCATCAACAGCGCAGAGCTTAACGCCCCCCCATAGAGTGACAGGTGTGCTGCTCACCTCCATGCAATCACACGCTGTTGGTTAACAGTTTGTTCGCTTCTTGGAGAACAAGGGACCTGAAACATTTGCTCAGGGAAGAGAAATTGCAGCAAAACAAAACAACCTAATTTGGCAATAGGCTTCAGCATGCATGCTAGAGCGAGTGTAATTGCTGGGGGAGGGGGTCGCGCTTTTTGTTTACTATCTCTGGGCATTCCTTCCCCTAATAACCACTCCAAGTGAAATCAAACCGGCTCTGTATTTGCTCCAAGAGGTGATTAGCCGGGGAAGTTAGGATTTAAAATGGACCTAATTGGGCTGCTCTATTTATGTTAGCTTGAGATTTATCATACCATTTGTGATTCATTTGAAATGGATTAGCCCTACGCATTCTATTTCTGAGTAATTGTGCTTGTAATTGGAACATGCAAAGCAACAGATTGGTTTGGTTGAATAGTTTCATAATTTAAATGGTTTGCCATTTGCACAACAACAAGAGTGTAATGTCCTTCTTTTGTTGTCATAAGAGACATGAAGACGTGTCCACTGCCTGCTGGCAACACACACACACACACACACACACACACACACACACACACACACACACACACACACACACACACACACACACACACACACACACACACACACACACACTCACACACTCACACACTAGTTAAATTGTTCCTGTTACTAGTTATATGACAACACCAAGCTTGGGGAGTAACGGAATACATATAACGGCGTTATGTTATTTAGGATACAATAAACATTTTTAACTGTAATCCATCACAGTTACAGAAAAAAAAGACGTAATCAGATTACAGTTACATTTCTAAAGATGGGGATTACTACCAGGATTACAATGCTACAGTGCAGTTGAAAATTGAGAACGATATAATACACTTCACGAGACTAACAACACCAGCAAACGACTCTAGCTAATCTTCCAGTCATCATGGACATTTGGCCAGTTATTGAGCACATGGGAGAAACAGCATTAAGTGCAAGCTTTGCCTGCCAGCTGTGAAATGTAGCATTTAGGGGTAAGTCCATCTACTAACCTGTAGACTAACTACTAACTACTGATGTTACAAGCTACTGAAAAAAATCAAGTTTGAGTGTATGTGTGGATAGCATACCTAACAAAGTATATTTACGTGCATAATGACCGCTATTAATCTGACAAGTGATTATCATAACGAAGGAAGGAATACCTGGAAACCAATTGAACATTGAACAGACATAAACATTATATTAGGCTAAACAATTTTAACAGCACAAATATTAGTTGGTAAAGTAGTGGACGGAACATAGCTTGCTTAAATACTTCATCATCAAACTCAGTATTGGAGTCCAATACTTGGAATAGTTTGCATATTTGCATATTGATATTGAGATATTCCAAAAGTAACGGAAAGTAATCAAGATTCATACTTTTAATATTGGGTTGATTAAAATACATTACTGATTACTTTTTTTAACAGGTAATTAGTGACAGATTTTACATTTTTTAAGTGACCTTCCCAACCCTTGACACCCCAGTAGTATGTTAAACTTACATCTTAGGTATGCCGTGCTAACGTTTCATTACCAATATGCAAATTGTTTGGTATTTCAACATACTAAGGCCTACTGTTAGCACAATATACTGCAAGTCAAATGTAAGCTACAGGCTTTTTGGTTTATGGATGACAGCAGATTTAACATATTTTAACAGACACACAAGTGTTTGCTGAGATAACAAAGCTCACTTAAATCTCAAATATGTCAGGCAAAATCCTGTGTAAGTATGTGTAAAATGATGCACTCGAATTATGACTCATGAATACATATTTCTTATTTAAGTGGCATACCCCAAGTGCACAACCCAAATTTGATTAAACACTTTAAACAATAATCTATTGTTAATAAATTGAAAAACCACATAGTGTATCAGCAAAGTGTATATGATGTTATACACTATGTGCCTGGAAGAAAAACATTTGTTGAGTAGCAATAATCAACAAATATATCTTCATAGCTTCCTGTTATCCCACTGCAGCCGTACAAGGAGACCCCCCCTCTGGAGCTGTTTGCTGGGCGTGATGAATTGGCTGAACGCTTGAACCCAAAGGCTGGCAAATGAGCAGTTAATTAGTGGTTGATAGATGACAGAACTAATTTTTTAATTTGTGCTCCAAAATACAGAAAAACAAATAATAGACATTTTGTTTTAAGGTACAAATCTGTTTCCTCCCCTGCCATTTGCTTTACTTAGGTAGATTGTTCCAAATCAAAAATAGCAAAATGACACTTCATTCACCTTAGCATATTTTCCCCTGCTACATAAATGTTTTGTGAAACATGTCCTGGACTGATTTTGAGTCATTCATGTTTCAGCAGTGAGGGAGTTAGAGGAAACAGCAGCATGTATGTACATTCATTACGGCAGACTTGGCATGTGGGGAGAAATAATGTGTTTCAGCTCAGTGAGTGACAGAACAAAGCACATACAGTATTGGAGCTGGTCTTGGAGGGCTGTGGCTATTTACTGAAACATTCGAGCTGGAGTTTTATGTGACAAAATCATCACAGGATATGAATTCATGTGGCTTGTGTTTAAAGATTAAGAAAACAGTTAGTGGGAAATTAAAGCAATCCAACTAATATGATTAATTTCACCGTTGTGCATTTTGTCCTTGAAACATATCTTTTGAAAAGTCTTATCGAGGACATATCATTCATCACTTCAGAATTAGTACCAGCGACAAAAATAGCAAAACAGGCTGTCCAGTGAGCAGAGACCTTGCAGACCTGAGAGTTTATCATTATGGTCGTTCCAAGTCCCTGAGTGATATCACTCGTGTTTGCTGGCCCACAGATCTGCAGCTTCATGTGGAGGCTTATCGCTGTCGGGCAACGTAGAACCACACAAAGCCTCCTACTGCAACGGAACAATCCACACACAAGCTTCCAAATGGTTGTATCAAAAGCTGTTTGTGTTCAAGTTTCTGGGTGCTCAGAAGCAGCATGATTCATTCATCGCTAATGTCAGGAGAATAATTGTCATTATTTCATGGTTAGTTTGACATACGGCTAATATTCACAAGGCAGGAGTTGAAATGAGCAGGCTAAGGAATAGTGAAAATATGGTAGGAGGTCGGCATGTGGTGTGTGTGTGTGCGTGCGTGCGTGCGTGTGTGTTTTAGGGGAGGGTTCCTGACCATGCCTCTCAGCCGTTTCCTTCAAACAGCAATCAGGCAGAATCAAAGCAGCTGCTCTGTTCTTGAATTTTCCAATTGCACTAATCAAGTCAGTTTAACGGCTCCACAAGCTGCTGCACTAAACTGCGTAACACACACACTTACACACACTAGCTGCTGTCGGCTCAGGCCACCATTCTACAGTCCAGTCAGAGATAATAACACTTATTATTTGGGCCTGTTGGAACACGTGTTGAGGAGAATGGAAGTGTTGAAATGTGGATTGTTAAAGATTCACACAAATCATCAGTGGAGCATAAAAATGTGCAACATGCGATAATGTGGTGGGTAAGGGAAATGATTCTCCTTGACCTGTTACTCTGCAGCAACAATTGTCTCTATTGTATACGACCATTCCAGCCTAAACAACATAGCACTAATCCCCCAATTTCCATTCACTCAGATGACAACAATTCAGGTTCATCTTGTGTGTTGAGAGCTACGCAGCAGAGATCCAAACAGCCGTGGATGCTCGGGGAAAGAAAACAAAGCTAATTGTTCTGACTGGCCTAGAGATTCAGTAAGCCTGCAAATTTCATTTTGCTGCTCGCTGTGATCACCATTACATAAATCCTAACATTAACCAACACAAAGCGGAGGAAGTAAAAGCACACAGAAAGTGTTTCAATGTGGTCTGGCTGCGCAGCCTTGGCCCTGGGAGAGACTTCCTCTGTGAAGTATTTAATGTTGGAAGCTTTCCCTCTCAAAACACAGAGCACCTGGGACAACAGCGCGCTCCAGAGCCGGTGTTAATCAGCAGCAATGCAGACTGGCAATCAGTGGTACCCACAAGAATACAATTAAAACGGTATGCCGGCTCTTTATACAACCATGCCGCCTTACTTATGAAAACAAAAATTACAGCTTAAAACTGCTCTAAACATTTGGTAGAAGCTGTGTGGTACATCCCGAGAAAAACGTCTTGATTGCTAAAAGTATTTCAAAGACTTTGGTTGGAAACCGGATAAAAGAGGGGGAAATCAGCAGCTTTAAAAGCATTCTTTGCTCCACTGCAAACAATTATTTTCTTCTGTTTCAGTCAGAGCAAACACGTCCTCTGGATTTTGATAAGTGTCACTTGACATTACTGGAGAGGATTTCAGAGGTAAGCTTGATTACTTTCACTTGCACTTCCACTGAAGATGGGCAGCAAGCTAGGGGTAAGCGGGGGGGGAAAGTAACACACAAGATGAAATGATCAACAACTCACCTGTGTGTTCTGTTAATACCAGGTGCTATTTTGTACAAATGTTTGGCATAATTCAGTTTTGACTTTAAGTTGCTCATGATAACTTTTGAACCCGTCAACTGTAGCTGGCTTGAAGTGTTTATTTTTGTTTTAAATACACAATCTCAACCGATCGAACCACAAGAACGTTCCTCTCTTTTTTTCCTGGTCCAACTGTTCAAAGGCCCAGCAAAGCACTTCATTAGCTAGCCACGCCATGACTGTTTATCTTAGCACAGATAAAGCAGCCTCTAACATTAAAGATCAATCATTACATTGACAGAAGTATTTGAACTTCTCAATGTACCTATAATGATTGAATTTAATGTTACGGGCTGCTTTATTTTTGTAATGTCTGGATTGGCTTAACGATAGTTCCTTTAGTGTTAGTCCAACTTTCTCTCTCTTGTATCTCTGTTTTAGTTTCACCAAAGACTGAAGGAAAGGCTATCCGTGTCTTTAGCTGCTAAAGTATTTGCTCACCAGCTAGCCTCTGGCTGTGTGTGTCTGCTGTGTGAGTTTGAAACAACGCTTTGAAACAAAGTTGATGGGCGTGTCAAGAGTACAGTTACAAGTCTTCAAACAAAATGGTGGGCTGAAAGAAGCTTCAATGCTCTCAAGAGCTAAGGGGAACTGCATTAAGCTGCTGAGCCATTTCCTTACACATATTAGTGCAGCTTTAAGAGGTCCAACTCAGTGGAGTTACAGTTGTCATGCATCTCATCACCTTAGTAGGATCCTGACATTAAATATTTCCATGGCTTGAAACCTAATTAATTGAATGTTATATTATGATGAGATATATAACCTCAGAACAGGCCAAACTGCAGGCACTTCTCAACATTGCAATATCCAAAAGGCTGAGGACTAATGGCCTGCTTAAAAGTGCACACTGGCATTGTTTTAAAGTGGTCAGTTTTGTCATTAAGTGAATGCTTGTCCACAGTTGGGTCTAAACACAGAGCCTTTTATGGAGTTACCCTAATTAGTGTGACCATTAGCCTTAATGGGGAGTAATGGCCAGTTAGATGTTATTTGGTAAAACAACACGCTAGAGGCTGGAGGTGTTTTATTACAGCTCTATATTAGGCTCATTTCTGGAAGGTAAAGAATGTTTCCAGATTTCAGGCGAAACTGTCCGGGCACTAATTCAGTTTCCACAGCTAGCAGAGCAGGGACCACCCACCAAGAAGTATACTTGCTGTATGATTATAATTTCACTCAGCTTTATGCTCACTGGCCTACTAAGCTTGACTGTAAACTCTTCTGGTCTGTTTCTGTCACGCTAAAATGTGTGGATCAGTTTTTCTAGAATAACTCTACATATTATTCTTTTTTTAAAACATTGCAGATAACCTGGTGCATTTATTCACAGCAATGCATGAGCAGATTAAACTAAACTGTGCTTACACTATTTGACCAAAGGGCTCCTTCAGGGAATCACACCAGTCATCTTTGCAGAATTTATTGTAACAAGACAAAACAAACAGAGTATATTTCACTAAGACTTCAATCCTAGTGATGAAGTGTTTAGTTTAGCAGGGGTTTGTAAAATGAAGCCTGTGAACAAAATAACCCTTGGCACTGATGTGATGGGGACCAACATTAAATGTTTTTAATATTTGCTGTTAAAATCACAAATGGGCAACCTGGGCAACGGAAAACACACTGTAACACAACTTGACTGAAGTGTAAGTTCCTCTTCGAATGATTTCCAGATCCCGCAGTAATCACCATTTCCAGGGGAATTCCTTCACACCAGAGCTTCTGTAAACATAGCCAATAACGAGCTAATTGCTTTACAGGGTGAATGATAACCAGCTATTTGGCTGCGGTGAAGTCTTAAGGGCGAAGTGTTCATACTGTGTCACTGCATACTGGCTCCAGGAGATTTATAAGCATCTACTAGTAGTTTCATTCTAGTGTCAGTGTTTGGCCAATTACTTTACACAGGCAATTTTTCTTTAGCTGAATACCGTCCGTATCTATGAACCATGGTTATGGCTAGAAAGGATCCGTCTAGTGTAAATATGACGTTACGTTCTCGTTGTAACTCTCGTTGTAATCGGAGCGGCTCGGAAGCGCTCGGAAAGGGTCGGGGTGCAAGACGCGGGAAGATCGGCCAATCGCGGGTCTGAGAAGAGGAAGGATGCATGACAGACAAGTTCGTCAGTTGAAATGTCTAGAACATTTAAACAATAGTTTGAGCATATATGAGCAGGAAACAAAGACCACATTTGTATCAACAAAGAAGGACAAATGTTTTGGCAAAAGAGGTGAGTTTATAATTGATGTTAGCTTTTAAACTGTCAGACATTTCAAAGGTTGACTAAAAATAAATAATCATGTTGTCCTTCTCAGATTTGAATTTGAATTTGAGCTGAATGTTATGTTCTCCGATGGGTACCGGAAGTACAACACAAACCTTCCACAGTACCTCCAAAACAGGCCACGTGCCATTGCACGACACATCCTGGACAGACACTTTCGGTCACTCGACTACAAAGGAGCCGTCACAGGACGAGAAAAAGGAGTGTTCTGTGTGAAAAGCCTGACAACATCAGCCACACACCTGGTGTCTTTTGGCCGCGGTTCCATCAGTCCATCATGTACCTGCCAAGACTGGCAAAGACATTTACTGCCCTGCACTCACTTTTGTGTGGTGTTCAACACAATTGAGGGTTGTGGTTGGGAGAGTCTCAGTGAGACCTACAGGGAAAACCCTCTGTTTTCTCTGGATGTTGTTAGCTTAACTACATCCCAAACAGATTCAATCACTCCCTCCTTAGAGGATGCCCTTGTCTGCATGGAGGACACCCCCAACACCCCTGTCTGCACGGAGGACACCCCGAGCACCCCTGTCTGCACGGAGGACACCCCCAACACCCCTGTCTGCACAGAGGACACCCCCAACACCCCTGTCTGCACGGAGGACACCCCCAACACCCCTGTCTGCACGGAGGACACCCCCAACACCCCTGTCTGCACGGAGGATACCCCCAACACCCCAGACTGCACGGAGGATACCCCCAACACCCCAGACTGCACGGAGGATACCCCCAACACCCCAGACTGCACGGAGGAAACCCATTCCAAGAACAGTGTTAACCACTCAAAGTCCTCAAGAGATAGGAAACGACAGCAGTGTGGGACCTTATTGCGGGAAATGACTGAGCACACATACCACCTACAGGATGAGACGTTCATGTGTACGGTGATATTAAGACTAAATGATCTTTTGGAGGACGTAAAGCAACACACCCCACATGACAGTAGTCTTCCTCCCACCTTCATGCCCCCCAAACACAAAAGGCAGAAGAGGACCATAACACCTCTCAGTACCAGCCATCGTAGACACCCTTTTTCAGGCCGGGTGGGTCATAAAGCTGAGGTCATGAGGTCCAACTACAGAGTGGACAGCTTGAACAAGATTTGAAAAGCTAAGTCCCCAGAGTCTAATGCGGGAGGAGCAGGCAGGGGTACGAAGAGGAGGAGAGATGCTTTAGGTATCTCCTCTATATTCACACAACACAGCCAATCATCCATTCCAATCCTATGTGACATGGCACAGTTCATTTCACATGAAGTTGTATGTTGTCTCCAATAGAAATTGGTATAAAAGAGACCATTAGTCCTCTCATTGTGCTTATTGCTGTGGATAAGTGTCAACTCTTGTTGCATTGTATCATATCACAAGTTGTTTTCATCTAAGGCACCACCGCCAGGTGAATGTCGGAAGCTTGGAAATTAATGGAGCTGTAAAGAGTTGGTAAGTAAAACAACTTTTTTTATGCATTGCATGTGATTGATGTAGTTATAAACATATCTAAATATCTAACAGCAAAAGCATCAAAAGGAGGAGAGTCTGAGGAGGAGAGGAGGAGAGGAGAACAGAGGAAACAGGGAAAGCAGAGCAAACAGTAGCAGGGGAAGTAGAGGAAATGTAAAAGTCACTTTGAAAAGTATCAGCAAGAAGATTAGAGTTGCATAATGTTATTTTGTTTTATTCGTTACTGTTATATTAATGTTGTATGTTCATTTGTGTACATAGGATAATAAAGATGATCTTAACTTTGAACTCGATTCATGACTTCATTTCATTATTAAAACCTTCAAATTAGGATGTCACACAGAACTGCAAATGCAAACAGAGACAGATGACTAATGTTCAGTCAATAAACTACAAAATGCTAGTGCTGAATCAAATAAGTGAATCAAGAGCAACTGTGGTAGTTTCAGTAGTCATTGTGCAATGTCAGTTGCGTCTAACAATAGTAGTGATGAGACACATTAAAGAGGAAAGAATGGTTGCTAGGGACAAGTGGAGATTAAAACCTTAATGGAATGAAGAAAATAATAAGCTTACCCAGGTCTTCATAAAATAACTTTGTATTTAAATGACATGGGGAAATCATTCAGATTGATCAGAAATAGCTTTATTGGCCAAGTAAGTGTGTACACATACAAGGATTTTGACTGTTTGTTCTCACTCTCAATGTACTTGCATAGAAATAAACAACAGCTAAAAACAAGGACAACAAAGCTGAATGAAGTAAACATAAACATTGACTACTAGTATGTACAGATATTAATATATATTCAATTGGATATTTACTGTTCCTGTGTCTGGTACTTTTGCATACTTTATTTTGATTTATATTTTGGAACTTTTCATTATTTTATTAAATCATCATATAGCTAAATCAACAAATCAAATACACAATCCTTAGTTACATTGTTAGTTTGCCTCTCAATATGAGATATTGGTACACAAAGCAGTCAGTACATTTACTAATACCGAGGCTACTTAAGTACATATTATAGGTACTTGTACTTTACTTGAGTATTTCAATGTTATACTACTTCCACTACATTTAGTTACATGACAGCTTTAGTTACTTTTTAGATTACAGTTTTTCATCCCCTTCCTGTCCTATGAAAACCACGTATCTCCAAATGTGTTGATGTTGAATGTTTGTGATAAACTGAAGGATAAAGTGTTCCTTTATGTGTTGAGAAAATTCCCCTCCTTCTTAAGCCAAGTAAGGTGTTTAAAAAGCCTCTTGGATCAGCTGGAAAAATGCACCGTCACAAAGCTGAAAACAGCTGTTTTTCTGAGGAACTCTTGAAAAGTTTACTTTTGAAAGATACGTGGTTCTATATCGTATAAGGCTTCGCCCTCTAAGGCTATCGCTATTGGGTAATCCCACTGTACGTGTGCAGCACTGACAGACTTAATCCACGCCCACCTATGACGTGGGCCCCACCTACGGACTCACTTCCGTATAAATAGGAAGTAGGCCCTCCAATCTGCTCCCACTTTTCTTCAGCACTCCGTTGCAGAAGCATTGTCAGGCAAAACAAGTTCTTTTCAGAGCTACTTACTAAGAAGCAAACATTCCTCTAAAAAGCTTTGTTTCTGGTAAAATGGAGACTGGGCAGGAAAATCAAGGTTGCGTCAGGGATTGCCTTTCATGCGGGACGGGCTACATTATGAGCTTTGACAGGCACTCACCGTGTGAGTCCTGCCTGGGAGTAGAGCATGCGAAAGCTGCTCTCACTCCCGGGGTGTCATGCTCACATTGTGCCCGTCTCCCTCTGGCCCTCAGACAGCAGAGAGTGGACGCTCTCGCTGCTGCTGCGGCCGAGGATGATTGGCCCGTCCAGGAGGCTTACTCCATGGACAAAGCCCTTGATTTCCTGGATCCGAATGGCGGGCACGAGTCGGATGACTACGTCCCCTCCATTCATGGATCACCAGGTGATTCGCTCATCATCTCTCCCCTCCGGACGGAGGGGACAGATATGGGTCCCGGCGTAGGTCCGGCGTATGAACCAGTGATCCCTCTCTCCGCCGCCACGGCTCTGCCGTCGATTGGCGGAATTCTCCTGGAACTCCCGGAGATCATCTCTAAGGCGGCCGTCTGGAGAAATCTCCCCGTTCCCCTAGCTCAGGAGAGCTCGCCTCCGGATGACATGTCCGGGGTGTTCTCCCGGGTACACAGGGTCAGGAGTGACCCGATCTGGCCACGCTTCCCGGCCATTAGGAAGTACCAATTGGGGGCGGATCTACTAGAGGCTCCAATCCCAGTTCCACACCATGGTGGAGGCTATGAAGTCTGCGTCAGAACAGGCAGACGACATAAGGCGTCACGCTAGCTGGCTTCAGGACAAACATCCTCAGTGACAGCAGCGACAGCAACGACAGCACCCGCAGCACCCGCAACAATCTCAGCGGGGGCATCGCGGGCAGCGGCGAGATCAGCAACGGCGTCAGAATCGCCCTTCGGCAGCTGCAGGGGCACCGTCCCAGGTCTCCGCTCCTCCGCCACAGAGACAGGATCTGCAGGCGACGAGTCGGAGGGGAACGAAGAACCCCCGCTCCTGGTCTGCTCCTCCGAGAGAGCCTCCGAGGAAGCAGAACCGAAGATGACTCTTTGGGGGGGTTATGTGGGAAGAAAGAATTGTGAATAAAAATGATTCAAATTCCAACAGTGTGTCTGTAGCATCTGTTTGCTTTTCATATGCTGACAATCAAACAGGTAATGGAGTGTGTTCACCAGGGGGATTGGTGCACCTCCAGAGACCTGAAGGACGCTTACTTCCACATAACCATCATCCCGAAACACAGGAAATTCCTGCATTTCTCATTCCAGGGAATAGCGTACCAGTTCAATCGACTGCCGTTCGGATATTCCCTGGCTCCATGCACTTTTTCAAAGTGTGTGGAGACGGCGCTGGAGCCACTACACAGAGGAGGGATGAGAGTGTTATTTTATCTGGACGACCTGCTATTGCTGGCTCGCTCCAGGGAGGAAGCTGCTTTACAGACGGTACAGCTCGTATCTCATCTGTCAAGCCTGGGTTTCATCATCAATTGGAAGAAGAGCTGCCCTCTTCCCTCCCAGGTTATCATTTATCTGGGAGTGGAATTCAACTCAGCCCGCATGAGAGCACGACTCTCACAGCGGAGAGTGGAGAATCTGACAGCTCTCCTCCGGCGCGTCACACCCCGCAGGGTGGTGACAGCCCTCTCCGTGATGCAGCTGTTGGGCATGATGTCAGCTGGTCACGTGGTGATCGCCCTGGGTCTCCTTCACATGAGGAGACTTCAGAGGTGGTTTATTCGCCTGCGCATCGACCCCGTGCGTCAGAGGAGACGCATGGTGTACATTCCTCCGTCCGTGGGTTTAGATCTGACCTACTGGAAAAATCTCCACGTCCTGTCAGTGGGGGTTCCCCTGGGCAGAGTGACGTCACACACTTCGGTGTTCACAGACGCATCTCTCTCAGGGTGGGGAGGAACGTGCATGTCACAGGCAGTGGGGGGACATGTCCCTCCATATAAACGTGCTGGAGTTAATCTCCGTATGGAGAGTAATCCAGCACTTCGCCCCGTTACTGTATAATCAACATGTGTTGATTCGAACAGACAACAAGGCAGCGGCAGCCTACATAAATCGTCAGGGAGGTGTACGATCAGCGCAGCTGCTGAACACAGCCAGGCGACTGTTGTGCTGGGCGCGCACACACGTACTCTCTGTCAGAGCAGTGTATATTCCCGGCGAGTTGAACAGAGGGGCAGACCTCATGTCCAGAGGAGGTCCTCGACAAGGGAACTGGAGCCTCCACCCCGAGCTGGTCTCCCAGATGTGGAGCAGGTTCGGGAGAGCGGAGGTGGATCTGTTCGCTGCACGCGGGAACGCGCAATGTGCTGTCTGGTTCTCCCTGAGAATGCAGGATCACCCCCCCCTGGGGGTGGACGTGTTCGCACACAGACCTTGGCCCAGGGTGTTATTGTACCCTTTCCCACCAGTCCCTCTGATCCCTCGGTTCCTGGACCGAGTGCAGGAGTAGCGACTAACAGCGGTCTTAATAGCCCGGAGCGCACGGGAGTGTCCTGGTTTCCATGCATACAGCGGATGCTGTCAGGGAGACCGTGGGAAATTCCGTGGCGCAGGGACGCTCTCTCCCAGGTGGAGGGAGCGATCAGCGGTCACCCAGTATTAGGCCAACGTTTGTGGGCATGGCCCCTGAACGGGAACACTTTGAGGGGCTTGGCCTCTCTCAAGATGTTGTGAGTACCATTCAGGGATCAAGGGCCGCGTCCACCAGGGCGTCTTACACAGCCAAATGGACAGCGTTCCAGAGTTGGTGTGTAGGGAAAGGCCTGGTCCCCATCACGTGCCCCCTGCCTTACGTGCTGTCATTCCTCCAGCTGTTGCTGGACAGGAATTTGGCCTATAGCAAGGTCAAAACATATGCTGCTGCCATTTCATCTTGCCACGTAGGTTTTGGGGTCAGCACGGTGTTTAGTCACCCGCTGACAAAACGTTTTCTACGTGGAGTACAGAGACTCAGACCGGTGTCACGCGCTTTAGCGCCTCAATGGGATTTGGCGTTGGTGTTACGCGCACTGAGTAAAGCTCCATTTGAACCTTTAGATCAGGTCCCCCTAAAAGTTCTTGTCAGCCAAAGTAGCTCTGCTCTTGGCTCTGACATCAGCTAAAAGGGTGAGTGATTTGTCTGCTCTCTCTGTGGCTCCGTCATGTCTTCAGATCCAAGGAGATGGCAGCTCAGCTGTTTTGCGCCCTAACCCGGTTTTTATGCCAAAGGTGATCACAAGCTCTTTTAGATTGAGAGTGATAACTTTGGATGGCTTCTTTCCCCTCCTCACGCATCGGAGGAAGAAGCCACATCTCATCTCCTCCGTCCCGTGCGCGCGCTGTCATGCTATACGGCACGCACGGCTGCTTTACGCAGGTCCCAGCGTCTGTTTGTGCATTACAGAGAGCGCTCATTAGGGCAGCCTCTGTCTGCACAACGCCTGTCACACGGGCTGTGTCACAGGCGCATGTCTCCTCGGGGGTGGATCCCCCGGAGAACATCAAACGCACAGCACCAGAGGAATTTCAACCTCTACGGCGTTGCACGGAGGAATGACAGTGGAAGACATTTGCAGTGCTGCATCTTGGTCTTCCCCCTGTTCTTTTATTCGCTTTTATTTGAGGGATGTCTCCCATTCCTCTCTGACACACTCGGTACTGAATATCCGGTCAGAGTGAGTAATGTCGGGGTCTCAATTGCGTGCCCTCTCTCCTGCCTGTCGGCAGGGCTGGACTGGCCATCTGGCATACCGGGCATTTTCCCGGTGGGCCGACGTGCCTTTTGGGCCGACACGTCATTTTTTTTTTTTTCTGAAGTCACCGCCCATAAAACGGGTAGATTGGCCCTCTGTTTAAATGTTTTTAGTAATTGACACTGGGCCGGCCCAATCAAATCTTTAATCACCTCCCCCTTTGGGCCGCTCGGTGTGCATCATTAATCACGCCCCCAGGAGGTGAGCCGGCCGTTGAAGCCAAACTGCCTTTTTTTTCGAGGCAAGAAAAAAGCAGGCCCTTCGTGCTGATGCTGCCGCTTGTGTCAAAATAAGCGACATGTTTAGTACAGGTGCAGGTCCATCTTCAGCACCCGTGGCCGATATTGGTGGTGAGGAAGATGATGAGAGGGAGAGAGTGCAGCGCGAGTGAGGAGAGGGAGGAGAACTCGCGGTAAGCAGAAGCTAAGAAAATTAGGAAAAGATTATTATTAAGGTTATGATACTCTGTAGTTCTGGAACCCATTAATATCCCCTTGATGAAGCACTAATAAGACAAATATTATAAGAGAAACATTCGTTAGCCTACAAGCTAGTAAGCTGGCTTTTTTAGGTTTTCCCTGGCAAGTTAAAATATAGCTCTGATACGTTGGGACTCTGATACGTTGAAAGAATGTCATTATTTTGTTAACCACCATTCATGAACAATTACTGTCAGATGGCAGCTTATTTTGTTTAGTTTATTTACTTATGTGGTTATAAGGGCAACAGTGTCTTTTGGTACTTGAAAAAAATGTTTATAGTCAGCTTTTTGTGGTAGTTTTGATTGACAATATATAGAATGAATAATATAGAAATAGATAAAAAAAATTGAGGCACACATGTAGCTTTGACCATTAACTGTGTGGTATTGTTATGTCAATGCCTATTTGTATGGACCTCTATCAGGGACCAAAGAGGTCACCTGCATCCTTTTTGACTCTCCCAAAGCCCCCCAACTACACTCACACATGCAAACACACACACACACACACACACACACACACACACACACACACACACACACACACACACACACACACACACACCGAGGAATGGACGCTGGACATAGTGCCCCTCTCCACAACAAGCATTCATTTGAGTTATTTCAGTCTAGTATATAAGTTACTTTGTGTGTACAGTATATATATATACAGTATATATATCTTGCTAGTTGTGTACTTTTGTAATTTATGTGGGATTTCTGTCAAATGTTGCTTCAACTCTCTTTGTAAATTTAAATCTGTCTCTTTCAAACCTATTCTCAGGAAAAAAAATAAAGACAATGGATAGTATTTTTGGTTAAGCCTGTGTTCCTTCAGTTCTGTGTGCTCTGTGAGGTTCTGAGAAACCAGCCGCCTAAGACTTGCACCATAGCCCCTTGCGTGCGTCAATCAATCAATCACATTTTATTTATATAGCCCAATATCACAAATTACAATTTGTCTCAGAGGGCTTCACAGAGTGTACAGGTACGACATCCTCTGTCCTTAGACTCTTGCAGCGCTCAAGGAAAAACTCCCCAAAACAGACCCCACAATTAACAGTGGAAAGTAGGAAGAAACCTCTGTGAGAGCAACAGAAGAGGGATCCCTCTCCCAGGACGGACAGACGTGCAATAGGTGTCGTGTGTACAGATGAAAAAGGCAATACAATTACAGCGATTAAAATAAGGATGGAAAAATTAAATGAAAGCGTCAATGTATATAAAAAAGATGCCGTCGACTCATCCTGTAGACTCATCTGGTCCTATCTCTATTGTGTTGCTCATAGAAAGGGGAGGCAGGGCACTATAGGGTCCCCCCCCCCCCCCCTAAATTCACTAGAAGTCATCATTTAAGGGGTTATTTAAAAAAAAATTCTTCTGTGGGGGGCATACCCCACCAGACCTCCCTATTAGTGCTCGGTCACTGTTCGCTTTGTGAGAGGGTTTGAAGGTCTAATTTCTAATGATTGATAGTTACACATACTTGTGGTATGTATTAGTTTTGTTTGCCCCTGGTACGTAAAAAGGATAATAATAGCGTTTTTTTTAATTACACTGAGTTATTCTTCTTGTCAGGAACCGCTACTATTCGTTTGTTTTATGGATTTGGGCCGGTCTGGGTCTAAATGCCAGGGCCGATTTGCTGTCCCAGTCCAGCCCTGCCTGTCGGCACTTAGAGAGCTGCCCTTTTTTCCCCCTCTTTGATCATTTTTGTTAGTGGTCTCTACTTTTTATAACGACAGGTAGCCTATTTTAGCCTACCTTCATTCCCTGATGGAGAATATTCATTTTTTAATGCTATATTCCCTGGGAATGTGATGCTCCATTACGCATGGCGAAATGGACATGGGTTATTAATTGAGTAGGTGTGTTTTGTGCTTCTGGTTACGGACGGACCAGTGGGGCGTAGACTACATCCTGCTTCGTCCTTAACCCAATAGCCTTATACGATATAGAACTAGGGTTACGTACTGTAACCCAGTTTCTATGAGTATAGGCGCAGCCCTCTAAGGTTCGGGCCCCACTGGCTCCGCGAATAGCTGAAGAAAAGCTGTTTGTGTGGGAGCAGATTGGAGGGCCTACTTCCTATTTATACGGAAGTGAGTCCGTAGGTGGGGCCCACGTCATAGGTGGGCGTGGATTAAGTCTGTCAGTGCTGCACACGTGCAGTGGGATTACCCAATAGTGATAGCCTTAGAGGCAGGGCTCGACATTAACGACTGCCCGATGGCCCGGGGCAATCTAGTATTTAGCTCGGGCAATGAAGCCTCACCTGCTGGTTGCCCGATCGGGCAATCTATTATGGCAATTGTGGAGACGTGTCAGTGCCTGACAGCGGTCAAATCGGTTGGAAAAAAAAACGTTGCCAAAAGTCGGTCAACCCGTCTTTCTTCATGGACGTCGCCCAGAGTTCCCGTTAGAATATTTTTTCACCGGTCAACATCTCCGTTAAAGTTGAAATCTTCCGGACAAAAGTAGAAAAGTGCCGGTCAAAGGTCTTCTTTGTTATTTATTGAGCTTTAAAACAAATTGATATGATTCGATATTAAACAAACAAATTATAGTAGATTAACTACATTATTCAAAAGTGTACAGTAACTTAATTTACAATAACACGGGAATAATAAACGGAGCGCTCTCTCCCTCTCCTGACAGCCCGCCAGTATCATGCAGCTCGCGGATCCAGTAATGAGTGACCCGACAGTAAAACTAAACATATCTATAACTAGTTTAGGTAGTTTGAGAGGTAATTCAAATAGCTACGTGTGATGTTCTAACCTGAAGTGTGTGTTTTGTTCCGCTCACCGCTGCATGTGATCATGCAGAGCTGCGTGTCGACTCGTCAGCAGCAGCTGATCTCTCTCCCGTCAGATTAGACTTCACTCGCGTTTATGTCCATATCGATCAGATCTAGCTAGTTCTAGCTAATGATATGACTACCTGCTTATTAAAAGACACCTAAACAATAAGTGTCGCTATGCAACCGGATGAGGCCACAAAGTATAGCGCAGCATTATGCATTTGTTTACATGCCCACCGGAACCCCCAGGCATTACCAACAGATCAACGCACAATCCACCCATACAGTCTCCCAGACTAACAGTAGATAACATTACAAACATTTTTAACAGGGGCCATAATAGTGTAAATAATGTTTGTTTTGGCAGTTATAACTGAATGTAATGTTTTCTACTTTTTTACATCTGGGAATGCATTTGCCTTCATCAGATGGAAAGTGTCTTGACCAACAAGTTAAAGGACACCTATCATGCTATATTTGAACAATATATTGTAGGGCCATACCTATATAAAGTATATAAATATAGTTTATTTTCAAAATACCAAACAACTGCAAGACTGCTTTGAACATACAGCGTGGGACATATTTGAACAGACAGACTTGGAGGAACACACAGAGGCTGTCTTATCCTACATCAAGTTCTGCACAGACACTGTAACTGTGGAAAAACGCATTCGGGTCTACCCAAACCAAAAACCATGGATGACAAGAGCGGTGCGGTCTCTCCTGAGCTCCCGTGACACAGCCTTCAGGTCAGGGGACGCAGCCCAGTACAGCACGGCAAGGGCGAACCTGAGGAGAGGCATCAAGGCTGCGAAGGAGGACTACAAGGGAAAAGTGGAGGAGAATTTTGCTCATAACAACGCGCGGTGCGTTTGGCAGGGCCTTCAACAGCTAACCAACTATAAGGGCAAAACACCTGGCACTACTAGAGCTGACGCCCACCTCGCAGAGGAGCTAAACCACTTCTTTGCCCGCTTTGAGGCCAGCAGACCCCCCCACTTTTCTACTCTGCCTCTGTCCCTGCAAACTACCAGCTCCATACCACCTCCCACTCTCAAAGAACATCAGGTGAAGCAGACGCTGAGGTCTGTGAATCCCGGAAAAGCCGCAGGACCCGATGGAGTACTCGGCAAAGTACTCAAAACTTGTGCTGACCAGCTTTCAGGGGTCCTGACCAGGATATTCAACCTGTCCCTGTCACAAGCTTGCATCCCATCCTGTCTGAAAACGGCTACCATCATTCCTGTCCCCAAAAAGACACCAGTCACAGAGCTCAACGACTACAGGCCCATAGCCCTTACATCGGCGGTGATGAAATGTTTCGAAAGACTGATAGCCGACTACATAAAAGCCAGCCTCCCACCCTCCCTCGACCCTCATCAGTTTGCCTATAGAGCCAACAGATCCACGGATGATGCCATCGCCACGGTCCTTCACACAGCTGTGAGCCACCTAGAAGGCCCAGGCAACTATATAAGGATGCTGTTTGGCGATTTTAGCTCAGCTTTTAACACCATCATACCTGACATACTAGTGGAAAAACTGTCAAGCCTAGGTTTCCCCTCCATCTTATGCGCCTGGATTAATAATTTCCTAACAGACCGTCCTCAGAAAGTGAAAATAGGCCCTTATTGCTCCTCCACCCGCACCCTCAGCACTGGCTCCCCGCAGGGCTGCGTGCTGAGCCCGCTACTCTACACACTCTATACACACGACTGCTCTCCTACCCACCCCTCCAACTCCATTATAAAATTTGCAGATGACACCACGGTGGTCGGCCAAATATACAAGGGAGCCGACGAGTCGGCATACAGAGACGAGATCCTGAAGCTGTCTGCGTGGTGTTCAGCTAACAACCTACATCTGAACACAAGCAAAACAAAAGAAATCATCATAGACTTCAGAAAGCACCGTCCAGAACACGCCCCCCTTCACCTCAACGGAGAGAGAGTGGAGAGGGTCTCCACTTTTAAGTTCCTGGGGGTTCACATCTCGGAGAGCCTTAGCTGGACAGCACACACCACTGCAGCAGTTAAGAAGGCCCAGCAGCGACTACACTTCCTGAGGGTGCTTCGGAGAAACCGACTGAACAAGAAGCTGCTGGTGTCCTTCTACCGGGCGACCATCGAGAGCGTGCTGTCATACTCCATCTCTGGGTGGTATGCAGGATGCTCAGCTGCGGACAAGAAAGCCCTGCAGAGAGTGATCAGGATGGCAGAGAAAACCATCGGCTGCCCCCTGCCCTCTCTGGAACACATCTCCACCTCCCGCTGCCGCAACAGAGCTAACAAAATAATAAAGGACAGCTCTCACCCAGGTCACAGACTGTTCTCTCTCCTGCCTTCTGGGAGAAGATACAGGAGCTTCGATTCACGGACAAACAGACTCAAAAACAGTTTCTACCCCTGGGCCGTCAGGCTGCTTAACCACCACACATCATGCAATAACCATAACCATTCTCACACATACACACACTTTTAATGCACTTCATATACTATTTTTATATCAATATTTTTAACTATTTATTCCCCCGTATGATTGTTTATGGTGTCTGTCCTATGGCCGTGTTTTTTAGTGTTCTTTATGTGTTTGTATTTTTTGCACACCGGGATAGAGTTGCACTCTGAATCTCGTTGTAGTCTGTGTACAATGACAATAAAAGGCTTTAACTTTAACTTAGATCCTGCATTTTAGCCATGCCTCATTTCGCTCCATTTGCTCTTTCCAGCACTGTTTTTGCAGGGGGCTGATTCTGTGAGCTGCAGCTGACCACGCCCCCCTGCAGGAGAGGGGAGCGTGCTCTGAACAGCTGCTGGGCTGTCAGAAAAGGGGGGAGATCTCCGTCCTCCGTGTTTTATTATATTATTATATAGAGTCATTATTCATTTGTTTTAAAGCTCAATAAATAACAAAGAAGACCTTTGACCGGCACTTTTCTAATTTTGTCCGGAAGATTTAAACTTTAACGGACATCTTGACCGGCGAAAGAAACTGAAACTGAAACTCTGCCGCACGGTCCCCTCGTTCCTTGGAAGAGGCGGAGAGGTGGGTGTTTGTCATCTGCTGGTGGACTAACCAGAGAGAATTACAGTGCTTGCCTCGACGGGGAGGGATTGCATTGAATTACAGCAGCAGAAGGAGCAAACGCTTGCCTCGGGGAGGGAGAAAAAAAGCCACAGCGGAGAATAAACAGAAGGGCAACCATGGCAACCATGCGCGGGAAGTCTTCTTCGCTGCTTTTGTGGCAGACTACAGCCCCACTTACAGGCCTGGCATATGTACTACAGCATCTCCAGCGCTTTCGAGCGGCAATGGCCGGCCGTGGCCCAACCCCACATTCCCCTGATAGGTGGAGAGTTGGCCCAATAGCCGTAGCGCCACCGTCTTGACGTCAGTAAAGTGTTCAAATCTGGATCAGTCTGTATCAGATCCGTTGCATGCCCGTTTTTAGAGATTTGGGTATGGAGGAAAATAGAGAGTGTTGTGTTTTCTGACACTTGGTGAGTTCCCTGGAACACCGGGGACACATATTCATGTATAAAAGACGTACAAAAGTGCATTTTGCATGATAGGTCCCCTTTAAGTATTTCTTATACTGTAGCTATGCAGGGCATGCAAACGAGCAAACACAAACAAGAACTCATGCAAACAAACAAGTGAAATGAAGAACAAAATTGAAATTGTACAATATAATATTGTGGTGGTTCATCTTATAATTCAGTCTAGAGAATGCACCAGACAGCATCTAAGACCTGCAAAAATCTAAATTTTCTAGGGGGAGGCCCCCCAAACCCTTCGTGCGTCATTTCGCCCGCGCGCATTTTTCAGGGCAATCTCTATTGGGCTCAGGGCCATCTGTAAATTAGCTTAGATGGCCCACAGGGCTCCCAAAATCCTGCTTAGAGGGCTGCGCCTATACTCATAGAAACTGGGTTACAGTACGTAACCCCAGTTCTCACAGGACAGAGACAAAGCTACACATATATGATGATCTTATAGAATATGATGCATTGCTGCAGATTAAACTACCCAACGGGATATAAAGGAGGTAAACACATCTACAGCAGTAACATGCAACATACACATTAATGCAGCAGCAATATTAATAGAGAAACATCAGATATAATAGTAAAACACTGAAAGGGAACATTTGATTGCACCAGGAGCTATCTTGGGACTTTTACTGCGACAACGTTGACTTGCCTGTGAATAAAAAATAAACCATAGTGTTGGTGATCTACAGTGTTGTCATTCTTCTTTCAACAGCAAGACCGCTAACACCCTATTTCAACAATCACACTCCCTGTAATTGACATACTTAATATAGTTTAGCTTCTCGCCATAATTTGCTGTGGCCCACTGATGTTAACGATCGTAACTGAAAGGCTGCCTGCCAAACGTAAACATTCAGCCACGTGACTTACAAACTCTCGAGAGAGTTTTACACAAGCCAGATCCTTTCTAGCCATAACCCGACAAAAAAGCAATGGGATTTCTCCGGTTATAAACTATTGTTTAAATGTTCTAGACATTTAAACTGACGAACTTGTCTGTCATCCATCCTTCCTCTTCTCAGACCCGCGATTGGCCGATCCAGTGTTGCCAACTCCATAGTAAGGAAAGTAGCTATTGGCTGTCCTAAAAGTAGCTAGAAGTCGCTAAATGACGTCATCGCCGAATTTGCATAATTAGCCATTTGCACGTAGTTGTAATGGACGCTGAAGGAGAGACAAAAAGTGAAAAAAAAAACACCCTTAATGTGTTTAGAACTACAAATGAACTTCCTTCTGTTGATTCTTATTTATTATTTTTTTAATGTTTGGCCATCACTTGACTTTAATGCTTTGTCTACTCTAGACCAACATTACATACATACATTTTGTCCAGTATTGTTAAAGAATTAGTCACATTTAATCCAAAAAAATTGTTATGTGGGATGGAATTGCTACCTTCCTTCTTTATCTGGGCTTGGGACTGGCAAAGTGACCCAAAAGAGACACACTGCAAGCCAGGGCGGGATCAGCAATGGCTTTGCGCGATTAATATTCAATCTGGACCTATGGTCTGGACGCGTAGTGTGTCTCTTTTGGGCCACTTTGCCACCTCTCTGCTCGAGTGCAGCTGCCTAGCGAGGCTGCCTGTGAGTGCTTTGGGACGGCGGAGGGGCTCAGCACCCGCTGCTCGTTGAGGAAAGTAACTGCGTAACGATTACGTGCTATCACGTCAGATTCTCCAAACACCAGAAAAGTCTCCAATAACACCAGAAAAGTAGCTGGATTTGTCGCTAGTCGCTTTTGACAAAAAAAAGTAGCCGGAGGGTTTGGAAAGTCGCCCGATTTAGCGAGAAAGTCGCCAAGTTGGCAACACTGGGCCGATCTTCCCGCGTCCCGCCCACCCCGACCCTTTCCGAGCGCTTCCGAGCCACTCTGATTACAACGAGAGTTACAACGAGAACGTGACGTCATATTTACACTAGACGGGTCCTTTCTAGCCATAACCATGAACCATGTGGAGGGGATAGGACATGAATGAACCGGGTGTACGCAGCGAGAGCTGCGTCCCTAGCAACCACGTTACTATGAAAACGTTTTTGTGCCGAGAGATGACGATAACTTTACATGGACACTGGCCAATCTAAAACCTCTTTAGTAACATACGTAGTATATATACATTTCCCTGGCGAGACCTGAACAAATCTTCGTATTCTCCACAGAAGGTTGTGTTATAGTGAACCAAAAGTCGTGATAGAGGTTTGTTTGTCAACATCCGGGTATTTCTCCACTGGTGGGCCATGTTAACAATCCTGTCTAACTGTGATGTTTTGAGGGGTTGAAATCGTGTCATCCTGACGTCTTCCAGTGTGGACCAACGTGACATTATCACGTCTTGCCATGATACCGGGTTGATATGCAGTATATACATATATTATATATATATATATATATATATATATATATATATATATAATGCAATTAATCAAGATTAAAAATTGTAATCTTGCCCAGCACTAAAATATAATAACACATCTTTTTAAATGGAAATATGTACACATACATATTTTAAGGTTGTACAACTCAAGACTTGATGAAGACTCAGGCTCATGATGAAAACTCAGGCTCATGATGAAGACTGAAGCTCATGATGAAGACTCAGGCTCATGATGAAGACTCAGGCTCATGATGAAGACATGATGGAGACTCAGGCTCATGATTAAGACATGATGAAGACTCAAGCTCATGATGAAGACTCAGGCTCATGATGAAGACTCAGGCTCATGATGAAGACTCAGGCTCATGATGAAGACATGATGAAGACTCAGGCTCATAATGAAGACTCAGGCTCATGATGAAGACTCAGGCTCATGGTGGGGACATGATGAAGACCCAGACTCATGATGAAGACATGATGAAGACCCATGCTCATGATGAAGACTCAGGCTCATGATGAAGACATGATGAAGACTCAGGCTCATGATGAAGACTCAGGCTCATGATGAAGAATCAGGCTCATGATGAAGACTCAGGCTCATGATGAAGACTCAGGCTCATGATGAAGACTCAGGCTCATGATGAAGACATGATGGAGACTCAGGCTCATGATTAAGACATGATGAAGACTCAAGCTCATGATGAAGACTCAGGCTCATGATGAAGACTCAGGCTCATGATGAAGACTCAGGCTCATGATGAAGACATGATGAAGACTCAGGCTCATAATGAAGACTCAGGCTCATGATGAAGACTCAGGCTCATGGTGGGGACATGATGAAGACCCAGACTCATGATGAAGACATGATGAAGACCCATGCTCATGATGAAGACTCAGGCTCATGATGAAGACATGATGAAGACTCAGGCTCATGATGAAGACTCAGGCTCATGATGAAGAATCAGGCTCATGATGAAGACTCAGGCTCATGATGAAGACTCAGGCTCATGGTGGGGACATGATGAAGACTCAGACTCATGATGAAGACATGATGAAGACCCAGGCTCATGATGAAGACATGATGAAGACTCCGGTTCATGATGAAGATTCAGTTTCATGGTGGAGACTCAGGCTCATGATGAAGACATGATGAAGACCCAGGCTCATGATGAAGACTCAGGCTCATGATTAAGACATGATGAAGACTCAGGCTCATGATGAAGACTCAGGCTCATGATGAAGAATCAGGCTCATGATGAAGACTCAGACTCATGATGAAGACTCAGGTTCATGGTGGGGACATGATGAAGACTCAGACTCATGATGAAGACATGATGAAGACCCAGGCTCATGATGAAGACATGATGAAGACTCCGGTTCATGATGAAGATTCAGTTTCATGGTGGAGACTCAGGCTCATGATGAAGACATGATGAAGACTCAGGCTCATGATTAAGACATGATGAAGACTCAGACTCATGATGAAGACATGATGAAGACCCAGGCTCATGATGAAGACATGATGAAGACTCCGGTTCATGATGAAGATTCAGTTTCATGGTGGAGACTCAGGCTCATGATGAAGACATGATGAAGACTCAGGCTCATGATTAAGACATGATGAAGACTCAGGCTCATGGTGAAGACACAATGAAGACTCAGGCTCATGATGAAGACTCAGGCTCATGATGAAGACATGATGAAGACTCAGGCTCATGATTAAGACATGATGAAGACTCAGGCTCATGGTGAAGACACAATGAAGACTCAGGCTCATGATGAAGACTCAGGCTCATGATTAAGACATGATGAAGACTCAGGCTCATGGTGAAGACACGATGAAGACTCAGGCTCATGGTGAAGACATGATGAAGACTCAGGTTCATGGTGAAGACATGATGAAGACTCAGGCTCATGGTGAAGACACAATGAAGACTCAGGCTCATGGTGAAGACATGATGAAGAATCAGGCTCATGATGAAGACTCAGGCTCATGGTGAAGACATGATGAAGACTCAGGCTCATGGTGAAGAGATGATGAAGACACAGGCTCATGGTGAAGACATGATGAAGACTCAGGCTCATGATGAAGACTCAGGTATATGGTTTATACTCAGGCTCATGATGAAAACTCAGGCTCATGATGAAGACTGAAGCTCATGATGAAGACTCAGGCTCATGATGAAGACTCAGGCTCATGATGAAGAATCAGGCTCATGATGAAGACATGATGGAGACTCAGGCTCATGATTAAGACATGATGAAGACTCAAGCTCATGATGAAGACTCAGGCTCATGATGAAGACTCAGGCTCATGATGAAGACTCAGGTTCATGATGAAGACTCAGGCTCATGATGAAGACTCAGGTTCATGATGAAGACTCAGGCTCATGATGAAGACTCAGGCTCATGATGAAGACATGATGAAGACTCAGGCTCATAATGAAGACTCAGGCTCATGATGAAGACTCAGGCTCATGGTGGGGACATGATGAAGACCCAGACTCATGATGAAGACATGATGAAGACCCATGCTCATGATGAAGACTCAGGCTCATGATGAAGACATGATGAAGACTCAGGCTCATGATGAAGACTCAGGCTCATGATGAAGAATCAGGCTCATGATGAAGACTCAGGCTCATGGTGGGGACATGATGAAGACTCAGACTCATGATGAAGACATGATGAAGACCCAGGCTCATGATGAAGACATGATGAAGACTCCGGTTCATGATGAAGATTCAGTTTCATGGTGGAGACTCAGGCTCATGATGAAGACATGATGAAGACCCAGGCTCATGATGAAGACTCAGGCTCATGATTAAGACATGATGAAGACTCAGGCTCATGATGAAGACTCAGGCTCATGATGAAGAATCAGGCTCATGATGAACACTCAGGTTCATGATGAAGACTCAGGTTCATGGTGGGGACATGATGAAGACTCAGACTCATGATGAAGACATGATGAAGACCCAGGCTCATGATGAAGACATGATGAAGACTCCGGTTCATGATGAAGATTCAGTTTCATGGTGGAGACTCAGGCTCATGATGAAGACATGATGAAGACTCAGGCTCATGATTAAGACATGATGAAGACTCAGACTCATCATGAAGACATGATGAAGACCCAGGCTCATGATGAAGACATGATGAAGACTCCGGTTCATGATGAAGATTCAGTTTCATGGTGGAGACTCAGGCTCATGATGAAGACATGATGAAGACTCAGGCTCATGATTAAGACATGATGAAGACTCAGGCTCATGGTGAAGACACAATGAAGACTCAGGCTCATGGTGAAGACATGATGAAGACTCAGGCTCATGATGAAGACTCAGGTATATGGTTTATACTCAGGCTCATGATGAAGACATGATGAAGACTCAGGTTCATGATTAAGACATGATGAAGACTCAGGCTCATGGTGAAGACACAATAAAGACTCAGGGTCATGATTAGGAGGCGTGTGGTGCAGTGGGTTGTGCGTTGGTGTTCGGATCAGGGGGTCACAGGTTCAAACCCCACTGCAGTCAGCATGTCGTTGTGTCCCTGAGACACTTCACCCCAAATTGCTCCTGTGGGGATTGTCCACAGTATTGAGTATGTAAGTCGCTTTGGATAAAAGCGTCTAACAAATTACATGTCATGTAATGTAATGATTAAGACATGATGAAGACTCAGGCTCATGGTGAAGACATGATGAAGACTCAGGCTCATGGTGAAGACATGATGAAGACTCAGGCTCATGGTGAAGACATGATGAAGACTCAGGCTCATGGTGAAGACATGATGAAGACTCAGGCTCATGGTGAAGACATGATGAAGACTCAGGCTCATGGTTAAGACATGATCAAGACTCAGGCTCATGGTGAAGAGATGCTGAAGACTCAGGCTCATGATGAAGATTCAGACTCATGATGAAGACTCAGGCTCATGGTGAATACATGATGAAGACTCAGGCTCATGGTGAAGACATGATGAAGACTCAGGCTCATGGTGAAGACATGATGAAGACTCAGGTTCATGATGAAGACATGATGAAGACTCAGGGTCATGATGAAGACTCAGGCTCATGATGAAGACACGATGAAGACTCAGGCTCATGGTGAAGACACAATGAAGACTCAGGCTCATGATGAAGACATGATGAAGACTCAGGCTCATGGTGAAGACATGATGAAGACTCAGGCTCACGGTGAAGACATGATGAAGACTCAGGCTCATGGTGAAGACATGATGAAGACTCAGGCTCATGGTGAAGACATGATGAAGACTCAGGCTCATGATGAAGACATGATGAAGACTCAGGCTCATGGTGAAGACATGATGAAGACTCAGGCTCATGGTGAAGACATGATGAAGACTCAGGCTCATGGTGAAGACATGATGAAGACTCAGGCTCATGGTTAAGACATGATGAAGACTCAGGCTCATGGTTAAGACATGATCAAGACTCAGGCTCATGGTGAAGAGATGCTGAAGACTCAGGCTCATGATGAAGATTCAGACTCATGATGAAGACTCAGGCTCATGATGAAGACTCAGGCTCATGATGAAGACATGATGAAGACTCAGGCTCATGAAGAAGACATGATGAAGACTCAGGCTCATGATGAAGACTCAGGCTCATGATGAAGACACGATGAAGACTCAGGCTCATGGTGAAGACACAATGAAGACTCAGGCTCATGATGAAGACTCAGGCTCATGGTGAAGACACAATGAAGACTCAGGCTCATGATGAAGACATGATGAAGACTCAGGCTCATGATGAAGACTCAGGCTCATGATGAAGACATGATGAAGACTGTTGCTCATGGTGAAGACACGATGAAGACTCAGGCTCATGATGAAGACATGATGAAGACTCAGGCTCATGGTGAAGACACGATGAAGACTCAGGCTCATGATGAAGACTCAGGCATATGTTGAAGACATCGTGAAGCTCTTGGTGCAATTCTTTTCGACTACAACATTCCGGTAGCCATCACTAGAAACATTGCGGTCAGAAAGATCCTGGTGCAGTTATGTTTCCATAAAGCCATTCCATTAAATACACTTCAGACAATCCAGTGACTCCTGGCTAACACCGTTAGCTCGTCCATTTTATTAGCCAATGATCTGACGTTGGCCATGGCCAGAGGGGAGTCAGGGCTAATATCTCCTATTTCTCCATAAATCCTGGCCCAGCTCTCCTCATTTGTCTCTTTGGTTTATCCTGCATCAGTACAGTACAGTACTGAATGTATGTAAGTCGCTTTGGATAAAAGCGTCTAATAAGTGACATGTAATGTAATGTAATGAGGAATAAACACAAATAATAAAAAGCTCTTCTCTGATTGAATGTGCCCTGCTCCTTAGGCAACCCACCACAGGAGTGGGGATAACCCAGCAACATTACAGCTCTGTTTTACCATTTATAAGAATCTACTGAACACATACCTATGCAGCCAGGCATGTTGCTGATGTAGTATGTGATTCTTTTAATCCTGACCTTTTTTACTCATTTTATTTCTCTGCCTTTTTGTATTTAGTTTTTTTTTATGACCTTTTTTATTCTTTGTATATCATTGTGTTCCTTTTGTTTGTTTGTTCCATACTCTAAAGCACTTGCTGCATTACAGGAAAAAGTTATTGTTAATATTATTATAATTATTGTTTCCTAACTACACAAATAAACAGAAGGTCACAGGTTAGAGACAGCAACTGTTGCCTTATTGCTTGTCACCAAAAACCATCAGAGATCATGGTTTGAATATGAATTATGAAATGAGAGCAGGACACAGCTCCAGCCTCCACCGGCTCTGACCCATGGAAAATCCTCTCACTCCTTTATCAATAAATAAGGTTTACACTGCTGCTGTAGTATATTGAGCAGTGTACTAAATCTGCTATTACACTACTGTGTGTGTATTTAATACATTTTATAATTTCCATGCTACATGTGATGGAAACTCCTGAAGCAATAGAGACGAAACTCAGAGAGACACGGGGAGAGCTTGATGGCAAACACTGATGCTTTATTTGGAGCTTCGGCCGGAGAATTCACAAGACATATGCTGCAGACACGGGGCGACAGCTGTGCCAAACCTATTCTGAATATCTCTACCCAGACCCATGTATTTAGCTAGTTCTGAGAGAATAATCAACATTGTGCATAACAAGAGAAAACAGGCAAAGCACTATAACACTTCTATCAGCTGACACCAACAGGCCGGAATAGGGAGACAACACACTGAGAGCTCAGCCTATGCTCATAAGGGATATAATATAACAATGTGTTGAGGTTTGGAGTATATCTCCAAAACCTCAACACATGGTTATATTGCAATATAATAGGCTTTGGTTACCACTATAATAATAATAATAATAATAATAATAATAATAATAATAATAATAATAATAATAATAATAATAATAATAATAATAATAATAATAATAATAATAATAATAATAATGATAATAATTAATTATATTTGTATTAGTGCTCAAAGCGCTTTACATTACATATTACACATATTAGACATGTAACAGTTATTACTGTGGACAATACCCACAGGAGCAAATTAGGGATTATAATACAAATAATACATTTGATTCATTTCTGTTGTTTACAACATTGATGTTTTTAAGATTTATACAGAATTATGGCTTTGATGAATGGATCAAGCTCATATCTCTGACCACTACAATAGTCCCTATGAACAACAACATTCATGTTTTTCTGATTATCATATGAGGTCATTTATCAAAATAACCATTCCGGATTGTCTAGAGAGGAAACCAGAAATTGTAGATACACATATCAAATCATTTGCTATTAAAAAAGAAAGATATCTTTTGAATATAAATAGGTTTATTCGACTACAGAACATATTCACACTGAGCCATATTTTTCTTTATAAAGAAGTGCAGCCTTACTTGATTGTACTACACTTGAGACATGAAATAAATATTAAAAGCTCATTAGGTAGACTTTTTTTTGCTAACTGAACCTTGTAAACTGCCAGTTTTTTTGTAGGTCAGCTTGATCATAAAGGTGCATTCCCTCGTTCTCTCAATCACTCAAACATTGTTTGACCAAGATTTTCTCCTGACTCAGTCCTGATCTTTAAAGGGGCTTAGGGCCAGGGTAATTAGAGGCCTGAGGCTCCACCCACTCTTAATTGACCGTATGGTTGATGGTTGGCTGCAGAGCCAGTGAGAACCAGCATGCAGTCGGTGTTAGGACGATCAGCAAGCAAAACCCCTTTTGCTTTGGTGTTGTGGGGACCCAGGGGCGCCGTTTGCCGGCAGGCAAGGCAGGCAAGGCAGGCAACTGCTTGGGGCCCCGGACCAGAAGGGGGCCCTCAAAGAAGGTCGATTAAATTGATCCACAGCAACGACAACATGAAACCCCCTTTAATTTACTGCAATGACATGTCGGGAAACCCCTTTAAGGGGGCCCCATGCATAGCGCGCCGTCAAAAGCTGCTTCATCATTTCAGTTTCGTAATCTCGGTGCTGGCGGTTGTGCTGAATGTGTTGGGGGGCATGTCTCTTGTGCCTGGGGCCCCCAGAGTGTCTTGCAGCGCCACTGTGGGGACCCTCAGTATCAACAGTTGTCCATCAGTCACCAATCGGGTGGGCTGTTTCCCTAAACCCCAGTCAGTGCCACTGTCAACCAGGAAACAACCATATGACCTAACCCAGGTAATCAAAGCCTGGCTGACATGTAAACCAGAGAAGTTTAGTTTGTTAGAGAATATTTAAAACACCTTAGAGGCCAAGTAAGTGAATCCAGCCAATCCCAATGAATTGGTTAGCGTTGCCTCGAGCCACAGGGCTAGAACTGACCTTGTGCATCCCCATTGAGAGGGTTGGCATAGTGTTGCCAGAACACACACACACACACACACACACACACACACACACACACACACACACACACACACACACACACACACACACACACACACACACACACACACACACACACACACACACACACAGACAGACAGACAGACAGACAGACAGACAGACAGACAGACAGACAGACAGACAGACAGACAGACACACAGACAGACAGACAGACATTATTAATAATAATAATAATTTGATGAATTTTCATTGTTCCAGATAACATTTCCTTAAGCATTTTCATGTTTAGTTTTAGATAATTATTTTCTATATTTTTCTTGTGTGAAGGACTCAAGAAAAAAATTAGACAGAAAAAAAAATATTATATCTGATTGTGTCAATTATCATTTCCTGTACTAATCCCTTTTCTACCCTTTTTTTAAACAGAAAACATGTTATGGGCAGTTTTAACCTTTGAGAGTTTGTTCTTTCACGATTGTAAAACATACCTTGCAGCATGTGGAGTGTGTGCAGTGAGTCCGTCAGCTCGAGCTTCAACAGGGAGTGCGTGATCACATTTCAGAGAGGAGCCGGCAGAGAATAAATGGCTGCACAGTGATAAGTAAATACTTTTATTTCACAAATATAACATAATAGTACTTTTTACTTGACAGCTTCGCAGTTATTTTATTGATTATGACTTTACCTAAAAAATGATGGGAATCCTTTAAAGTATGAGGCATTGTTACTGTAGGTATTTATTTGGCAACTTCAGACTTAATTATTGTGTAACCTGATGGATATATTTCCAAAAGAGTCAATGCACCCTATAATTAAGACAGGAAATAGTAAAAATGTCCATGATTATCTTTTCTTTTTAAAAAATAATTATGTATGTATACTAAATGGCTCACAAAAATGATTATTTATGAATTAAATTAATAATGTAGTTTAACTGCTCCTTTAATAACACTCTAAAGCAGCGTTTAGATTGCTCTCTGATGACCCGGTGAACACTGAAAACACCGAGGACATGAACACTGCGAGGGGCTGATACACTCCTCAGAAACATGTGGAGTGATTCCATAACACAAATCAGGATAAACAGCACAAAACATTCAAATAAGAAGTACTGAAGAAACAAAGAATATATAAATAATACAATATTTGTTCCTTTAGGGAAAATATATGTGCTTTCATATTAAAAGAATAGGGACAATATATATAAAGTAAAAATAATTAAGATAAATAAAATACTTACCTTACCAATCCAGTCAATTGAATAGTTACACTTCAATTTTAATTTAAAGAGCACTGGTGTTATGCTCATTGGTGTTTAACATCATTACAATGTATTTTGGTGTCAGGCAGGATGTGGAGCATTGCAGCGCCGTGTTGCCGAGAGTTTGTTAGCTCATGTTGCTGGCTGAGGTAATGCCTGACGTCCACGTGCCACAGTGAGGCCGAGCGGGTTGCCATCTGGGATTGGTAAGAGAGCACAGACTTTCTGATCTTCCTTGATTACATGTGGCAGCCTCTGACCTGAACTGAAGACCCCCTCCTGACATGGAGGATTGACGATTATCGATGCAGAAACCTTTGTTAACTCAAATAGAAGGCTGTGTGCGCTCTGCAGCTGGATAACGGTTTTTACCTTATTCTGAGGAAGTTTCATTTTGGGATAATAAAAGTTGTGCGGTATGCTTTTTATGTTATTTATCTCTCTGATGCTGCCTTTAATTCTAGCTTTAATCCAGGGTCTGTGGAAACTGGAGCTGCCTCTTTGAGTGAGTGAATCACCTGCTGTGGAAATTATAAACACTGTGCAGGAATTTACATTAGGCACCCAGTGGAAAAGTGCACTGTGCTGATGGCTTTGTCTGAACGATGGAGTAATAAAATCTCTTTTGTATACACGACATATTTCATCAAGGATATCTGCACTTCTTCACTCTGACTCCTTAAAAGCCATTTCATTCATCTTCATATAGAGCTGGAATTGTGATCATTTTTAAACATTTCACATACTGTACTTTGTGCAGTAATTTAAAAGTGGGAATTGTTGCCCTTAAATCTGATTTTCTTGTCATAATTGAGCACACTATTGCTGTTCAGGAAATCACACAGTCACTAATAAATGCCTTCAAATAAACCATGAATGACTGAAGTCCAAAGTCCACTGAGACGAGGCCCTGGGGAGCATGGAGCTGTGTTCCCTGTCAAAAACGTCTTCCTGATGCTAAAGTGGCTTTGAATGTTCAAACACTTAAAAAGGGTAGAATCATCAGTTATTGTAAACATATTGTAAGCACAGGTAGCTTGTTTATTTGTTATAGTTTGTGATTGGAGTCTACACAGTGTGTACCAGCCAGAGGCCTTTCCTCTATACCTGTGTGTTTATTTTGCTATTTGATCTGGCCACAAGCCACGTGACTGCTGAAGAACCACACACAGAATTAAAGTGTTGCAAGTTCTTTGGTGAAAATCATTATTGGAGCTTTCCCTTGACAGCTTAAGACTCCTTTAGGGATACTGATTGTGTTGGTTTTTTTAAAAACACATTATATTCAAACCTTTTGAAAAGGCTTCTGTTCAAAGCAGCGCGTGTGGGACGTGTTAGCTTGTTAGCATCAGGCTGGAAAACAATGTACAGTAGCATTCATCAAGACAGGAGAGTTTCATAGTAATGGAGTGTTACTGTTGTTTTTGTGTAATGAAATGATTTAATTTCAATGTGTAATCCCTTAAAGAGGAACAAGGGATGGTCCAAGCCTTTAAAAGGGGTTGGGTTTGTAAGTTTGGTTCAGTGGAATTCTCTTAGCCTTCCCTAACTGTTTCCAACAAGGTCCATTATGTATGTTAATCACACAGACTGATAACTTTAGCCCCAGTTATTGCTTCTTACAAATAACAGCATTATGATTATAAACCTGATAAACCTAGAAGCAATAACGCCCTACATCAACAAGGTTTCTTCCGCTGTAGTGGCGGCCTTAGGCTGTGGAGAACTTCACCAGATGTTTAGGGCAGGTAGATGAACAGCAGCTTTGTACTGACATGGAAGCAGCTCCTTCACATCAATGTGCTTCTAGAGAAACAGAGGGGTACTGGGGAAGTCAAGCTTTCAGTGCAGCACACATGTACCATACAGGAAGGGAAGATAAAGTGGTTATGGTCACGACATGTTACCATACTGTCTGTACTTCCTCGATTGAAAGTGAACTAAATGTCAGTGGAAGTAGGACTGTGGTATGTTACACTACCTGCATGCACATTAAGTGGTCCCAGCTATAGGGTCCTTTTGAAAAAAGTGATGAGATTACTGTAACATGTCCAACATATTTAGCAGACCATCTTCTCAGTACAGTTCAAATGGAAAAATCATTTGTTGATATTGGTCCAGATTGAGGATTTAGATCCAGCATTTGGCTACATTTAGGTGTAGTTCTTCAGCAGGTTGCCGTGCTAAAGCAGCAAAGACATTCAAATCCACTTTCAGTGCACTTGAGGTCTCATTTATTGTAGAGCACTTGTCAACTATTTCCAACCATAGAGGAACAAAAGTATGTGGGAATTATGTTAAGTGGAGTTTTGCATTTATCATGATGGACCATATGTGCAGGATGGAGCCCTGCAGAGCGAAGAGAGCTTCTTTCTCCAAAGACATTAGTGTGCCACATTAGAGAGCACTCTCATCCTGAAGAGTCTCTATAATGTGATCAATTGCTAATCTGCCTACCTTTTAACCAGTTCTACTTTGGGATTATTATTCTTTGTTTTTGATCACGCTATGTAGACCACCAAAAGCAAGTGGAGCATGCAGAAGAGGCTCCACTTAGTGACAACATAAGTGGACATTGTAGTGGCTGCTGTTACAAAACGGCGAGTTCCTCTGCCACTTGGTCTGCAAAGTATCTCAGATACTTATGTTTCAATTATTTACATGTATTTTGTATCTGCCAATGTACTTACCAGGGGCAGGTAAGACTTGAACAAGGATTAATTCCTATATTTATTATATAGAATTACGATTCCTTTCAAATAACATTTCCGTGATCCAATCACAACTTGATGTTTCAACTTTGTAGGCTTTAATGTATACAAAAATGACACAGAAAACGTTGTGAACACGGTCAAAAAACGTGTTGCCAACCTGCAGACTTCTAGCAATTGTAATCTTACTGCACGGTTTAAAAACTATGGATTTGGCTATTTGCTCTGTAGCTCTGTACGCCACTGTCCGTTTTTGTACACAACAAAATGTCATCCTTGAAACATAACCCTGCCATTGTTTACCTAAACCAGTATTTACCAAACTGTAGACAAATGCTTGGATTTATTTAATTTTCAGGGGTTATTACTAAAGGCTTCTAGTTTGATCAAGGCCAGGGACACCTATTCTGCATTCTAGTCCCCATGAAATAAATATTCTGTGGGAAGTCTGAAATGCCTGTGGAAAGATAGGTGAGAGGGACAGGCGGCGCGGGGGAGTTCCTCCCTTTAGTGAGAGAACACATGGATTTGGGTCTGCTAAATGTCAACATGAGTAAGTCATGTATCACTTTGTTTCCATGATTTTTGCACAATTAAATCATTAAATGTCATTAAGGGACTTGTGTAATAGCCCCTCTGGTGCTGGAGGAGGCCTGGACAGGAATCCAGCTCGCGACGGCTGCTACAGCTACGCTACACTTTACTTGTTAATCTGCAGGTTATTACAACAGCATATCTATATGAAGCTGCATCGAAGCCACACACTCCCTTCCATTGTGGTCTTTGCCCAGAACTGAGTGAACATCTGAACTATATACAATCACTGGGGAATTATGAAGTTTTATTTGATATGTTGTGATGGCAGGAAAAGGAGGAAAAAAGAGTTGTAATGCTCTGCATCCACTTTGGCAAAAGACTTGCTCGCTGGGAGCCAGGTCAACATCTTGGAAAATGAAAGAGTCATTATGAGTGGAAACACTTGTATTTAGATCATTACTTCACACAGTAATTATTTCATATGGAGCGTCATGAGTCATTGCAAAAAGATTAGTTTGCTAATCTCCAGGAAACAAAAGACCTCGAGGACAACGAGCGTGCAGGAAAACATCCAGAATTATGATCAGATAATGTTTATGTTTGCTTTTGTGAAGTGTAAGTGAAGCCAGTTTTTGTATTCAAAACAAAGGGTGGGAAAGGGGCCTTCACTTTGACTGTGCCAAAGCTCTGAGGAGCACTCACTCTTTTGACATTAAAGACTCTAACTGGAAGCATCTCAACCTCATACCTCTCTATAACAACCACTTTGTAATGACATCCTATTAAGAATCGAGGAGTTGTATTCCTTGAAATGCCAACACAGTATAACCTTAAAAATGGCCATGCAAATACTTTGTGTACTTGCCTTTTTGGTAACAAATTGCCATATCATGTGTTTCGATTACCTCCTCAGTTTGGCCAGCCAATACATCTTCCCAATGCAACAGTTGAGAGCTATGAATTATGGCCATATTTCAGTCTAAAAGAAACAAACCACTAATTGCAACGTGGCCTCTCAGTCATTTCAACAGAGATCCCAGATTGGCACTCTAGCAGTGGGGAAATCATTTACTGCTGCTCCTGCTTTATTTTGGTTTCGAATAACAGACACTACTAATTTGGTGTCCACAGTGCCCCCCCCCCTCCCCCACATGCCCTGTGGGGGGAACTCCAATCAGCCCACATCTCCACCGACTTTTTTTCAACATCTTTTAAAAGCCCTCCCCACTACCAGTGAACTGAAGACCGCCTTTCTCAAATGTTTCTGCTAATTCCCATTTCCTTTATAATCACACGCTTTCATGTGAGTGGCTGTCCGGGCCGGCTGGGGAGGGGAGTGGTAATTACTCTGGGGTCCCAGGCATTAACCCGACCAGGTGTCACTGGATGGCCTGTTTACCTCAGTGATTAATGAATGGCCTGCTAGTCTCAGGCTACCCCCACCCACTGCTCTTTAATTCCGCGTGGAGCGTGCCACTGAATCAATTTGCTGAGCACTGACAGGTCTGTGCCACATCAGGCCTCCGAGGCCCTCGGCCCCACCCAGGCCTTTCTTTTCTCACCGGACCAACTCCTCTGTTTATAATGGCCTTGCAGGCAGCTTGTATACCGTGCTTTGTTGTACAATGATAAGCAAACTGAGTATATATTTTTCATTAATAACTCAAACAAGTGAGAATGGTTATGTACTATTACAATGCATTTTGTTTCCCCTGTATGGCAGAAGAAAATGTATTTTTTTTTTTTTAATTACAATAAAATATTTGTTATAACCGTCATGTATTGGCAGAGTAAAAGCTCTTAAGCAGCTTCAGGGTCAGGATCCAGAGCTGAGCCAGGAATAAGCCTCTACCTGGCCTGCATTAAGAGATTAACTTTTCATCAGTGTACAATAGACCAGCACACAGCTCATCGGGTGACTCTGTTGAAACGGTAAATATGTTTTAGCGTCTCGTAGGCTGCCGCCAGCAGAGCTGTGATGAAAAGGGTGTGAAAGCAGAACTGTGTCATCCCCTCATGTCTGTCAAAGAGGATATGGAGGGAGAGGAGCGGCAGGCTTTGTGTACACAGGTGATTACCTAATCAGCATGTCCTCTCTAAGAGGGGCCAACGTGGGTTCACGTCACTCAGACGCCACAACTGAACCTCCCGAAGCCAAATACAGCCTCATTGCTATGATACTGACACAATAACATATGGGACATAAGGAGAGCTCATTTCCACAAATGTGAATCGTTCTCTATGGAAGTGGAAACAACAAATTAGGCTACTTTCACTCCCATAACTGTGACAGATTGTCAGAGCATACCCATTTTCATTCAATAGGCTATAAAATGTATTTTTAAGATATGAGGGTTTGGGTCAAGGTCTAGTTTTTTAAGGAAAAGGAAACAATACTGCTTACTGTAGACTATTAAACTGAAGTTAAAAACACCTTTCATACAGACACTGTATCCGAAAATAATATTTCTGTACAAATTCCCCATGAGATCAGGTTTTCCAAACGTGGAGTAGTTTTAATTATGTATTTATACTTTTTATTTCTTGATTTAATTACAGCTTCTGCAGCTTCAGCAACAATGCAGATATAAAATCACAAATGTTCCACATGAAGAAACATCTTCAGCAACTTGACAACACATGCAGCATTTAGAGAACATTCAGCAACTTGAGGAGACATGCAGCGTTTACTAAAAGCTGCAGAAACCAAACGCTGCAAATACAAAACGCTGCAAGAAGCTCAAACACAACGGAGACCAGGGGACACTAAAGAGTGACGCACACAGCTGGAGACCAGGGGACACTAAAGAGTGACGCACACAGCTGGGAGACCAGGGGACACTAAAGAGTGACGCACACAGCTGGAGACCAGGGGACACTAAAGAGTGACACACACAGCTGGGAGACCAGGGGACACTAAAGAGTGACACACACAGCTGGAGACCAGGGTACACTAAAGAGTGACGCACACAGCTGGAGACCAGGGGACACTATAGAGTGACACACACAGCTGGAGACCAGGGGACACTATAGAGTGACACACACAGCTGGAGACCAGGGGACACTAAAGAGTGACGCACACAGCTGGAGACCAGGAGATACTAAAGAGTGACGCACACAGCTGGGAGACCAGGGGACACTAAAGAGTGACGCACACAGCTGGAGACCAGGGGACACTAAAGAGTGACGCACACAGCTGGGAGACCAGGGGACACTAAAGAGTGACGCACACAGCTGGAGACCAGGGGACACTAAAGAGTGACACACACAGCTGGAGACCAGGGGACACTAAAGAGTGACACACACAGCTGGGAGACCAGGGGACACTAAAGAGTGACGCACACAGCTGGGAGACCAGGGGACACTATAGAGTGACGCACACAGCTGGAAGACCAGGGGACACTAAAGAGTGACACACACAGCTGGAGACCAGGGGACACTAAAGAGTGACGCACACAGCTGGAGACCAGGGGACACTAAAGAGTGACGCACACAGCTGGAGACCAGGGGACACTAAAGAGTGACGCACACAGCTGGAGACCAGGGGACACTATAGAGTGACACACACAGCTGGAGACCAGGGGACACTAAAGAGTGACGCACACAGCTGGAGACCAGGGGACACTAAAGAGTGACGCACACAGCTGGAGACCAGGGAACACTAAAGAGTGACGCACACAGCTGGGAGACCAGGGGACACTAAAGAGTGACGCACACAGCTGGAGACCAGGGGACACTAAAGAGTGACGCACACAGCTGGAGACCAGGGAACACTAAAGAGTGACGCACACAGCTGGGAGACCAGGGGACACTAAAGAGTGACGCACACAGCTGGAGACCAGGGGACACTAAAGAGTGACGCACACAGCTGGAGCCCAGGGGACACTAAAGAGTGACGCACACAGCTGGGAGACCAGGGGACACTAAAGAGTGACGCACACAGCTGGAGACCAGGGGACACTAAAGAGTGACGCACACAGCTGGAGACCAGGGGACACTAAAGAGTGACGCACACAGCTGGGACCGGAGAGCTTGGTGACGTTTGGGGATTATAACGTTTGCCAACTGGATAATTACCTAAAATGTACATGTTATTGGCCTATTTTAACAATTTGATGGCATGATTGCTTTCGATATTATTGCAGATCTGCTAATGTAGCTAACCTAGTTATTTCTAATATACTGACAAACACTTCATTTTAAATAAACACTTACAGTTATAAAACAGACTAACTCTGCAACGGAGACAGTTGTCCAGCTTTATAATCCTGAACGTCACCAAGCGCTCCGGTCCGAGCTGTGTGCGTCACTCTTTAGTGTCCCCTGGTCTCCCAGCTGTGTGCGTCACTCTTTAGTGTCCCCTGGTCTCCAGCTGTGTGCGTCACTCTTTAGTGTCCCCTGGTCTCCCAGCTGTGTGCGTCACTCTTTAGTGTCCCCTGGTCTCCCAGCTGTGTGCGTCACTCTTTAGTGTCCTCTGGTCTCCCAGCTGTGTGCGTCACTCTTTAGTGTCCCCTGGTCTCCAGCTGTGTGCATCACTCTTTAGTGTCCCCTGGTCTCCCAGCTGTGTGCGTCACTCTTTAGTGTCCCCTGGTCTCCAGCTGTGTGCGTCACTCTTTAGTGTCCCCTGGTCTCCAGCTGTGTGCGTCACTCTTTAGTGTCCCCTGGTCTCCCAGCTGTGTGCGTCACTCTTTAGTGTCCCCTGGTCTCCCAGCTGTGTGCGTCACTCTTTAGTGTCCCCTGGTCTCCCAGCTGTGTGCGTCACTCTTTAGTGTCCTCTGGTCTCCCAGCTGTGTGCGTCACTCTTTAGTGTCCCCTGGTCTCCAGCTGTGTGCATCACTCTTTAGTGTCCCCTGGTCTCCCAGCTGTGTGCGTCACTCTTTAGTGTCCCCTGGTCTCCCAGCTGTGTGCGTCACTCTTTAGTGTCCCCTGGTCTCCAGCTGTGTGCGTCACTCTTTAGTGTCCCCTGGTCTCCAGCTGTGTGCGTCACTCTTTAGTGTCCCCTGGTCTCCAGCTGTGCGCGTCAGTCTTTAGTGTCCCCTGGTCTCCAGCTGTGTGCGTCACTCTTTAGTGTCCCCTGGTCTCCAGCTGTGTGCGTCACTCTTTAGTGTCCCCTGGTCTCCAGCTGTGTGCGTCACTCTTTCGTGTCCCCTGGTCTCCAGCTGTGTGCGTCACTCTTTAGTGTCCCCTGGTCTCCAGCTGTGTGCGTCACTCTTTAGTGTCCCCTGGTCTCCAGCTGTGTGCGTCACTCTTTAGTGTCCCCTGGTCTCCCAGCTGTGTGCGTCACTCTTTAGTGTCCCCTGGTCTCCAGCTGTGTGCGTCACTCTTTAGTGTCCCCTGGTCTCCAGCTGTGTGCGTCACTCTTTAGTGTCCCCTGGTCTCCCAGCTGTGTGCGTCACTCTTTAGTGTCCCCTGGTCTCCAGCTGTGTGCGTCACTCTTTAGTGTCCCCTGGTCTCCAGCTGTGTGCGTCACTCTTTAGTGTCCCCTGGTCTCCGTTGTGTTTGAGCTTCTTGCAGCGTTTGGTTTCTGCAGCTTTTAGTAAACGCTGCCATGTCTCCTCAAGTTGCTGAATGTTTTCTAAATGCTGCATGTGTTGTCAAGTTGCTGAAGATGTTTCTTTATGTGTACAGGAACATTTGTGTTTTTACATTTGCTTCATTTTCGAAAGTGCAGCGCCTTTCTCCTAATGTTAGTGTGTAACGATGTAACGCGTTTGCCCTAGACACTATAGAAGGAAAATAATAACACAAACAGCCCAAACACAAAGTTATATCTTTAAAATGTGTCCATGTGAAAAAAGTATCAGCGATGAGATTAAAAAACGAATTTAGCATCAGTAGCAGGTAATGCCAGATCATCTATTTATCTGAGGTTTAGCTACAAGAAGCTCTGCTAGCTACTAGCAACAGAAATGACTACGAAAACTGTGTTTTAGAAGTTGTAGGCATTTTCTGTGTTGTTGTGTAAATGAATGAATATTGATATACATTTCAGAATAATATTTTATGACATTCAATTTATTATATGATAGCCTTTTTATACGTCAGTATATCAATATATTTTTACATTTTCTGTCGATTTTTTTGTAAGATATGATGCATACTTCCATTTATTAATGCACAACAATCCCTACATTCTTCTGTGAGCAGAAATTAGTTTCAGAAACAACCTCTTTGAGGTTCCAGTCTATTCATCCAAGTTGTCACTTCTGACTTCAAACCTTAGGAGGCACATTCAAATGAGTCATTGAGCCGTGATAATAAAATGATCCTTTTGCCTCTAATCACTGCATGTCACGACAGCATACATTCCTACTTGTGTATTCAGGCTCAACTGGCGTGCCATGACATCAGCCAACAGTGAACATTAAGACAGGCCATTAACGGAGCTGCTGAGTTACAGGCTGCTGCTGCTATCAGCCCTCAGCTCCAAATGGATTACATTTTGATTGTGTCAGCCAACACTCCAGCGGCCTTCAACAGGGTTGTGGAAGCTTTGCCGTACACTCCAGCAGCTGCTTTTTCCACCCTGTCTGTCAAAACAACATGGTGGGTGTTAGGATGGAGAAGTGGGGGGTAAACTGTTGTGACTAACACAGGTAGGGACATGGAAAAATAATTGAGCTGTCATCTAGGAATGCTACAATATCTGTGTTAACAGCACAGGTGTACTGGTGTACCGCTCTCATGGATTAATACAGTGTTAATGAAAAGAAAACATTTCAAAATTACCCAGTGCTCATAATAGTGTTTTTACCTGCGGTTTTCTCTGCTGTTTGCACTTGTATTCAGTTAATGCTGCGTTTCAAAGGACGCGAGGAATTAGGCCCCTCATTGTGAAATAGGACTTAATGTTTCTGATGAATGCCAAACACAGCATTACAATTACAAAAGGACCACCATTGTGATTAGAATGAAGACAAAAATATTGTTTCAGACAAAAAGCATGCACCACATCTGTGTGGCATTGTATTATTGTGTTTTATAAACTGTAGCTTGATATTTATTCCATTACCTAACTGCCTGTGTGATGAACAAAGTGACATTTGCAGAATATACTGTAGAAACAGAACTTGGCAAAATTGTTTTTTTTCACAGTGCTATTATTCTCAGTTAGATATCCACTGCCACAATTATACTGAATACGTATAAGATAATCAGTGGTTGAGTAGAGTGAAAAGTACAGAGGTATATTAGCAAAATTCTTGAGAGTCAAAGCACTCATTGTGTATCAGGTCGGTACCCTTTAGGGTTGAATTGTGTAGAATAGATATTATAGCGATGTATTATTACAACATGTGCCTCTCTGTGTAAGCTTCATCAGGTCAAGGAGGAGCAGTTTACCTACATTATCATGCTTTTACCCACAAGAGCTTTAAAGGTCAAATGTAATCCTATTTTAAATGTAATGCTAGCTCAGTGAAGTATTGCACAATATACAGTACATTACTTGATTAAATGAACTTGTATTTGAGTGTAAAGCTAATGCTAGCGTGGTAAAGTTTTGTGACTTTGACAGACAGTGTTGGGTGTAACGCGTTACAAAAGTAACGAGTTACAATAATGTATAACTATGCTGTAACGCAGTAATATTACGCATCACTAATTAAATGCTGGTAATATTATACCCGTTACAATTCTCAGTAATGCACCTTACAACACATTTTAACCCGAAATTAGTTTTTTTGTATTCACCAACATCACCGTCGACACAAGAGAAACAATTGTGGAGGTAGAACAGTAAGCCGATTTACGATTGGTTAAGAGGGCTGCAGAAACAGATTCTACTTTTGAGCGATGGATGTTCTCACATTATTTTCAGTTTATTAGAGAAAAACATAATAGTCAAGTGCAATTTATGTCCAACAGCTAAGGAATTGTCTAAATCAAGAAATAGCACTAGCAATTTAAAGAGACACCTGGACCGGTGCCACGCTAACACTAAGTTAGTCGCAATTGAGGTTGCAATAGAGACTTGTTCGTATACAGTAGGTTACTGGGCCATGCCGAGGCTGTACTACCATGTTATTTATAACAAACAGCGACGTAATGTTATCGGTATCCAAGTATTATTTAGCCCCGTTACGGAGCAGGAGTTTAATATCTAGCTATCTTCTTAATTTTCAGCATGTACTGCCAGATAGAAAGACATTTGCCAAAGAGTTGGATAAAGCAGATGCTTTTGTGATTCTGTTGGTGATTGATACATATTGGATTGCACTTTGAGCATTCACTGCGCCTATTATAAGTTGTTTGTATAGCCTTATGGGCCTACACAGTTATTATGCTATACCACATTGCCTTTCACTGACTTATATTGAGCTGCAATAAACTACATTTTAGCCTTTAAAATACCAAGCCCTACTTTTGCGGTTAATTTGGTGAAAGTAACTCAAAAGTATGACAAAGGTAGTGTAACGCATTACAAGTTCAGAGACAGTAATAATGTAATGTAACTTATTACTTTAAAAAAGACAGATATAAGTAATATTACTGTATTACACTTTGGGAGTAACCTGCCTAAAACTGTTGACAGAAGGTGACAAATATCTTATTGATATATATATATATATATAAAGGAATGAATTTCTGATGTTCAGTGGTTTTACTTGAAAGGATGTAATGTCTCACACTTTTAGCAAAACTGTGAACTTCATCTGCATCCAGATGGACAGGAGAAGGAGCTTTGTATTATTATATTATTATATATTGCATCCAAACTGCTCTTTAAATGGGAATTTAAATGACCTTCACGGTCTGTGATAATCAGTTCAAATTCCACATTTCTCTGGTGGGGGAGTTCCTAAAATCTTACCAGGCCACACTACGCTAACGCTATGTTTGTTAACACATAATGCAAAATAAGTTGCAAGCAATGCTGACCAGGCTTGGAATTTCATCATTTTAGGGGCAAGGCCATTTGGCCTTTGGTGTCACCATTTGTTTTAGGGCACGAAGGCCACATGCCAGGGCACAAAGGCCAGTGAGGTAAAAATGTGAATTTGGAGCTTACAAATAAATAACTTCACTTTCTGATAAGTGCGCCGCGGTTTTGGTCCGACCTCCTCCAGCGTCATAACCCACCGGGCGCGTTTCAGAAGCGAAGCGTATTGCGTGCCGGCTCGCAGTTTTTGTTGATTTGGGCATATTTCCTGGACAGGCTACTTTGTACAGAAAAAGTTAATAATAACTGTAATATTCCAGTTATAAACGACATGAATCAAAGATGTGTTGCTGTATTTTAGTGGTAAAAAAATGCATTCATCATCATAATTATTTTATATATATAATTTACACAGTGCCTGTAAACCGGAGGAGAACGCTGGCATTTCTCCTCCTACTTGAAAGACTACGGAGGGATAGGGTCTGCAAAATGTGTTTATTTTGTTTGTCCTTACTGGTGTCATTTTCTGGTTGCTAACACCATTGTAACACATAAACACTGATGTTCTGCTGTAACGGTGGTAGACTCATCAGAACAGAGTGGGCAAGCTGACCAATCAGAGCACAGTGGGCTCACAGGGAGGGGGGGGGGGCAGGACCTCCAACAAGTCGTGTAGGACAGAGAGTGAATACACATACTATACAGAGATGCTGTATGAGAAACCAATGTGAGTTTGGAACATTGAACAATGTAAATCTATTCTAGTAGACCTCAACAATGGAATTATGATCAGTAGAAATGGCCATGTCATGGGACCTTTAACAGTGTGAGGAGCACAAAGGCCATGATGGCCGTAGGACGTACAATTATTTGTGGGGCCTCACGGCCAGACCGAGGGGCAACGACGGCCATGGCCGTCATGGCCGCCGTGAAAATCCTACCCTGATGCTGACACATCATCATTATCATCATCATCACCATCACCATCATCATCATCATCATCATCATCATCATCATCATCATCATCATCATCATCATCATCATCATCATACCATCTGTGAAGAAATGTGTGGAGCATTTAGATCAGCACATAGGAAAATCATGGATAAATGTAAAATGCTAATGACCCATACATGAGCATGTGACTCTCTGTGTACTAGAAGACAAGAGGCAGCTGGTAAATTCTTATACAATGCCGGGCCTCATCCATCAGAGGCTTCCTTTGTAGGTGCAGGTAGTTTGTCAGGAGGTCAGCGGTCAGCGTCTGGTGTACACCTCCCTCACTTTGCTCCAGACTGACGGGGGGGTCATGGTATTGATCGGGGCCTTGGATGGTAGCCCTTGACCTGCGCCTCCATTTAAAAGCTGTAAAGGAAGCTCTGCTCCAATCTAATGTTTTCCACGAGGTGCGGGACACCTGCACTCTGTCAGTGTGTTTAGATTGTGAGCTGCAGCTAATAGGCCAGCTGGGCCTCGCTTTCATTACATCCAACTACGCTTACAATAACAGAGGAGAAGGCAACACAGAAACACATTACATGTCACCTTATTTATGCATTTGATGACAAGAGTACAGCTCACAATCCAACTTGGACATTAGCTGGCTAAATTGATGCAAAGCACTTACGGAGCTCATCCACCCGTCTAGTGTGGAGTGCGAAGATGCTTGTCTGCTGTAAATATTAGGTTAGAGGAACATTTTTAACCTGTCAAAACAAAGCCTTGCAATGGCTTTTAACATCCTCAATTGTTGGATGATTTTTCAAAACAGATTGTTGACTCACTCCGCCTAACATCTGTTCAAACAGCTCCCTTCACAGTGTTCTCAAAGTGCGGGGCTGAACAGGACAACCTACCAGGATTTCAGGTTATGCTTTTTTTGTCATTTTAAAAAAGTCAACACAATGGAAATTATAAACATTTCTCGACGTATGAAAGTTATAAATCCAGCTCCTGTTATTTCCTCAAAAAGTTGACCTGATAATATTAATTTGTGAAACTTATACTTAAAGGTGGGGTAGGTAAGTTTGAGAAACCGTCTCGAGATACACTTTTTGTTATATTCCATGGAATGCTCTTAACATCCCGATAGCAATGAATATCTTAAGTGCTTTGACAAAAAATCCATAAAAAAATGTCATCTGTGGAAGCCGTAGTACTGTAAAAAGCACGACCAATCATATTAGCCGGGCCAGCTAAAATAACTGGATGGCCTACCTGCCTGTCAGCCTTCCATCTGTGCACAAACTTATCTCGTGCCCTCTGATCATGTGCGCGTTCGTGTGTGTTGGAGGAGGGGCTCTGTAAGGAAGTGGGAGATTTTCTCCGGTTGTGTATTTTCAAATTCTAGCGATCTCGAGCCGATTTCTCAAACTTACCTACCCCACCTTTAAGTTAATAAAAAGCTTAAGAGTGATATATTCATGTTTCAGATTATGAATACATCTTGGAATAGGGAATTTGTAGGCCATTATGTTTAAAGACTATCCCAATGATTTCTTCTAATTTACTGAAGATATCCTACTATAAAAAGTTATTTATACTGGCTTAAGTTTTTAGAAAACATCAGTCAAATAGGAGGGAATGAACAAACATGTTGTGCTTATTTATGTGTAATGGAGTTGGATCTTTAAATGTTAGAAATACCATATGTTTGGCTGTATAGAAAAAAACTTTAAGACATTAAATCAAATATGAAATGTTGCTGTAAAATCCAATATGGTAAACCTGAGTGAATGATACATTCTTTTTATGAAGTAAAGTATGTAGAAATGCACCCAAATATCAATATAATAAATGTGAAAACAAAGAGAAAGACAGAGAGTAACGCTGTGTGACTGAGCAGACTTTGGCAAAGTTAGCCCAGCACCCATCTGGCAGTGTGCATATCAACTGGCACATAGCTCAACAGTGATGCAGTTTGAGAAATGTTAAACACAGCTTATGAAAAGATAACACAAAGCAAAGAGTGAGTCGGGACCGAGCTGTGTCCCCGCGCAGTGTGAGCTGAAGGCCACTGCTGCTCTGGATCCTGGAGCTGCTGGATCAAGGTCTGGCTAAAGTAAATCCCTGTCAGATAGAGGCACAGTGTTTATAACGTACCATTAACATTTCGATCAGTATGTTTAATAGAGCCAGCTCCTTAATGCACACTGTCCTGGGCTTTAATGGGATGCACTGGCCTATCTGCCTCTGCCCCCCAGTGTTAACAGGTCATGAACAGACAGGCGGTGTGGCTCGTGACATGTTGTTGGCGGCTACAGTGTTATTTGGTCAGTGTTGGGGAGGCAGTGGGTTTAGGTGGGGGGTGGGCATCATTGAGACTGTCACAAAGTAATGGCGTTTTTCCACTGCAGGTTTTGGTGCGGCTCGACTCGGCTCGGCTCACTTTAAGCTGCGTTTCCATTACAGTTAGTAACTGGGGTAGTAACTATAGTAACGACGCAGTGTAGGCGGGGCGATCGGCTGTTCGGCGGGCGGAACGACGCTGCGTAAAACTGCTGTGACGTCATCTTCAAGGCGACACAACTCACAAACACCATAACAATGGAGGATATGGGGTGTTTCTCAATCTCGAGTACGCTTGCTTGGTAGCACATGTCTTCCGAGTCACTTGCTTCAGAAGCGAGGCAAGAATACTTCCTGGCAAGTGTGCAGGTGTGCGTCATATGAGAGGCCCCGTCTTACATTTTCCACCACAGATTTGGGGAAATTGGTCCGTGCGCAAAGCATTGTCAGGATTTTAAGACCGCGGAGTCTACACATGTGCACAACCTGGTCTCACCAGAATGCGTGACTCCACCACGACTCCTTAACACCGCAGTACGTGGTGGAGTCACGCACTCTGCTACATTTACGTGTCTGCACCACGCAAACAACCCCAATGTAAAGTGAATGAGGCTCCTTTGTCGTGGTGCACACACGCATTTCTACAACGTCCCGCAGTGAGCTTTTATTCTATAAAACGTTTTTAAAATCTACTTTATAGCTTGTAGTAACTCACAGGAGGCTTCTTTTATTTTATTTGTATTCATAATTATTTTTATTTTTCGTAAGAATGTATTATGGTGCATTATTTACCAATTTTTGTTCTCAAAAAACAGTACATTGTGTGTAATACAACTGTGATTTTTATTAAATTAGTTAGTTTTTAAGGAAGGCCAGAGCTTCAGCTGTGTCAAATAGATTGTTCCCTTTAGTTAACGTTATTTAAAAGATAATTATATTCCTCTTTGATCATGTCCCCTTTATTGTATTACGGACCCAAAGAGCTGAGCGTCCATTCCCATTGGATAACGGAGGATTTTACACCCGGAAGTAAGTATTCTCCTTACTGTCGATTGATTTTACAGTGATATCTGCACTACTCATCGACTCAAAAACACCAGATTATCCTTGTTAATTACACAACATTGATTGGTTTAAATTGTGTACAATGCTTTTGTATTTTCCCCTTTCGATTCGGAGAAACAAATATTCTTTCTGAGTTTTTGGATAGCAGAAGACACTACACTACCCAGAATCCTCAGCTATGGGACTACACCATGTGCTTAGCTTGACAAACCTCAAGCTCTGTGATTGGATGTTGGAGTGGCAGTGCGCGAAGTTTACACGGAGCTTGAAAAAGCACTTTGAAATGGAATGAAACCCATCGACGGCACACTATCCAAAACAGGAATCGAACGTGTCCTACCCCCCCCCCCCCCCCTTAGGTCACAGGCTCCTCCAACAGTGCAACACAATAAAACAGATACACAGAAACAATAGTGCAAGTAAATACAAAAAGAAAAATAGTAAAATAGTAAAAAGTGAAATAGTGCAATAAGAGTCTATATACAACTGATTGGAATATGATATATTCGATAAATAATTTCTAAGTAGCAGCCAGATGAATGTTATGGATGTTGTTTCAAAGTTCAGGTGTTTAATAGTCTTCTGGCCTGTGGGATGAAGCTGTCCCTGAGTCTGGTGGTTTTAGTCCGGATGCTGCGGTACCGCCTGCCAGTCGGCAGCAGACAGAACAGTTTGTGGCTGGGGTGATGGGGGTCTTTTGTAATCCTGAGGGCTTTCTTTAAGGTTAACCTGGTATTTTTACTCCACTACATTTATTTTAGTTACTTTACAGATTTGGATTAATGATGTGAAATATAAACAACCCTTAAATCAGACTTTAGTTACACCTGAGTAAAATTCAGTGAAGGTGATTGTCAAGTGCCAACAATCAGGCGAGATATTTGATAGTGGGTGCTTGAGAAGACTAAATATTTATCTGCAGATCCCTATAAAGTATATTCATTACTCGTTATTCTCTACTAATAGTTAATTAAAGACTGTATATAATGGCTATTTTGCATATCCCTTTCAAGATTTCAAGATTTTCTAAGGTTTATTGACATATCATATTATACACAACTACGGTGTAGTTATGCAATGAATGAAAAACTTGGGTCACAGGTTCCTCAACAGTGCATTACAAGACATCTATCGATATCTGTGTACCTCCACCATTAAACATATTCTGCACATTTCTTATACTATCTACATACATCTTATAAGAGTATAATTAATATGTATAATATCAGTTAAAATAAGTGCTTCAACATAGTTAACATTGCAGGAAAGTTGATTGTCAAGTTCCAAAACAAACCATGCAATATATTAGACGTTAAGTACTTTGTCAGGCTTAATATCTTTAGATACCCCCAAAGCTTTTTTCTTATTTAAAAGAAGACCTTAACCTAAAGTATTCTTTAATGTTTAAATAAAGCCTTATTAGTTTGTCTGTTTTGCACATCCTCCTATCAGGCACTAAACTGTTTTATTGTAGTGATCACTTACAGTATCTTCTTGATATTTTCTATTCTATATTATTTATATCATTGACCTTCCACTTTCCCACTATATTAAGAGTATGTACTCTTAATATTTAAATGTTTTCATCAAATATAACACATTCAAAAGTGCTTTACAAAAATGAAAGACATTAAGAAAAAGGCATTTTAAAACAGTCATTAAAAAGCAACACAATCTACCTGCATTGCAATTACTCTAAACGTGTAATAACGAGCTTTAACCAGTAGGTGGTTTGGGTTAAAAAGCTGTCAAGTTTACAGTGTTAACAAAATAAAATATACTGCTGTTTCTGGTTTAGTTTACGACGGATATATTCTGTTATTGTTTTGATATTTGTAACACAAAAGCGATGTAAAAAACCCACAGCAACACAGAAAAGATGGTCTTAACATGACCCAGCGGTCAAGTAGTTAATAAAAAACAATAATATCAAAACAAATTATTACTACTAACTTTATTGTGAAATTAAAACAGAACGGTAAAAGAATAGTTTCCGGTCTATTCTGAGGCCCGATCTCTGTAGATAAATAAAGAACTACGACAGATGTGTAATGTTTAATGCAGCCAAACCATTCATTACAATGCATTCATGTGATGACTTTCAAAGAGTAAAGCAAGCACTGCTGAATAAAGTATGATTTTATCTTTTACGAAACATTTTTTTTCATATGGAATGCAGTTGGAGGTCAACCAATCACAGAGCTTGAGGCAAAGCGGAACAATAGCTGAGGATTCTGGGTAGTGTAGTGTCTTCGGCCATCCTAAACTCTGAACAAATATTTGTTTCTCCGAATCGAAGGGGAAACTTACAAAAGCATTGTACACAATTTAAACCAATCAATGTTGTGTAATTAACAAGGATAATCTGGTGTTTTTGAGTTGATGAGTAGTGCAGATATCACTGTAAAATCAATCGACAGTAAGGAGAATACTTACTTCCGGGTGTAAAATCCTCCGTTATCCAATGGGAATGGACGCTCACATTAACTAATTTAATAAAAATCACACTTGTATTACACACAATGCACTGTTTTTTGAGAACAAAAATTCGTAACTAATGCACCATAATACATTCTGACGAAAAATAAAAATTATTATGAATACAAATAAAATAAAAGAAGCCTCTCGTGAGTTACTACAAGCTATAAAGTAGATTTTAAAAACGTTTTATAGAATAAAAGCTCACTGCGGGACGTTGTAGAAATGCGTGTGTGCACCACGACAAAGGAGCCTCATTCACTTTACATTGGGGTTGTTTGCGTGGTGCAGACACGTAAATGTAGCAAAGTTCGTGACTCCACCACGCAATGCGGTGTTAAGGAGTCGTGGTGGAGTCACACATTCTGGTGAGACCAGGTTGCATGTGCAGCCTCAAAATTTCTCCAAACAAAGTACGCCGCGCTCGGTAGAATTCCTGATCACTTCTAAACGACAATGCTAAGGTAAGCTAACGTTCGCTAACTAGCAATGTGTTTAGGGTCACAGTCACTATATGACCAAAGTGTTTCAAGTATTTAACCTGTTTCACGCCTTCCCCCCGGTACCGGGCGGATAAACGCGTCATTTGCAGGAAACAACGTCTAAGGAATCTTAATATTGAATAAAACTATGAATGTGTTATATCCATGTAACGGGAAGAAACTCAGCTAACTGATCTTTTTAATTTTTTTTTTCAAAAAAAACCCACAATGCTAGCACTCAGCCTCTGAATTAGCCTCGATCGAAAAAACGGGACCGACAAAGGCACATAAACTCACTCAGAACTCCCTTATTACTTATCCTAGATGCACAACCAAACACTATTTTTTGGTGTCCTGGAGACACTGAATCTAACGGTGCCCACCTCAACACTCAGTGATAAACATTCGCGACGCTATCAACGAAAGCGTACATCATCACATGTGGAGCCAAGAAGCTAAACATGTAAATATGGCTCACCTTGGTCAAAAGTGGTCTTCAATGGCATTAAAACGATAAAAAAACGATGCTGCAGTTAATCCATAGGTTCATCCTATGTGTCTGTGCCTTCTTTGAAATTATTTCTGATAATCCATAAGCAATACAACTGCGTTTTAGTTTCCAAACTCCAGAAGGAGACATTCCTCCAGTTTAGTTTCGCTTTCCACACGCGAAGCGGCAACATTTTTTCTTTATAATGTGTGTCTATGTGAGTCTCCTCCTTCGATTCTATTGGCTCTAACGGTCACAAGGGTATGTCAACCAACCAGATCGAGCAAGGGGGGCCAGAGATAGGTCAAATCCACCCAAATGACCCCAGATGGCCCAGTTTTTGGCTAAATCTCTCTAAAAAGGTCAAATTTCACTTGTTTTGCATCAATCTTGATACAGGGTACTTATTATATGTTGTACTTTGGATTCCTAAAGCTTTTAGTCTACTAACCCATCATCCAAGGGTAGTTTTCACTATCTGTAAAAAATAATTTTTGGACGGACACTATAATTTACAGTTTTTTACTATGTAAAATCTGAATTTTCTTTAAAATAAAAAACATTTATATTGATTCTGACACTTCTACATCCAACTCACAGGTTTATCATTACTTTGAGAAAAGATTATTAATTTAACCCTTTTAGAAGGGAAGATATGGTCATTTGTTCTGGGAATGTCATTTTCGAGCCTGAGACCTGAAAAACAGGCTCAGAGTGGAACAGGTTAATACATTTTAGCTACCACTTTTACGTATTAAAATATGTATGCTTTTGTATGTGTATTTCAGAAGTTATACCATTTGCAAAGTCGCCACCGCAGACCACGTGTTTGGACGTTCAACCGAGCTACCGAGTGGTGGGGTGTGATTATTCCATCTTTCACACACACTCAGTGGGAGCAGAACTTCAGGACGTCTGAGGAAACCTACATCTATCTGTGCAACAAATGTCATGGAGAGGCCTATGATGATGAATGGGATGCAGCAGCAGCAGAGCCTGGGGTAGCAGCGGCACAAGGTGCAGAGGAGGAGGGCAGTGACATACGAGAGGGTCTGATGCGCTAATTTTATAGCAACACATTCATTGTACTGATTGTAAATTGTATTGAACATAAAAAAATATGTTTTACTCTTTCACATATACATGTGTTTGTCAAATGATTTAAAAAAAGAAAAGTTTCAGAATTGACTATTTAGTAAATATTTGAATTTCAAGCACCAGTAAGAACATTTGAGAAAATAACAGATCATGAAAAGAAAATCTTTCTAATAAATAAAGAAAGTTGTATTTGTGGTCTGTTTTGTTTGTTTAGATCTACTATTAACACAGAGGAAATCACGATAAAAATACTTGTTACAAACAAAAACAGTTTAATCATCAAACAAGTAATGAATATAAGTATATGCATATGTATGAGTATGTATAAATATACAGTCATGAAGTAAATGGATAATTACAAATGAATATAAGTATGAATAAATATAAGACCAGTTTAAAGTGCAAAAAAAACAAAACACAGTCCAAAATAAGTGGAAAGCAGTGCAGGTCCATGTGTCTGCGGCACAATACTTAACAATGAAGAATATACAAGAATATAGGATGTCACACACAATTTTACTAGCTGCAACATTAATAGTGATTCTTACTACTTTTACTTTTGGTACGTTACTTTACTTGTAACAGAGCATTTCCACACAGTGGTATTGCCTATTTTACTTACTGACGATGATCTAAAGTTTTAAAAAAGTCACTATTCCCGTCGTTTTGCCATGCCTGTTTTTTAGGTGCCGGGGAACGGTGCTCCGGAGCACTGCCATCACTCGTTGTTCAGGATCACTCCTCGCTAGTCACAACGGCATCTATGATACATGACTTGTTAATTCCACAAACTACTGCAGCACAATGCTCAATAGCAACAACAACTCTAGAAAACTGAACGTAAACAATGGCATATATGGTGTTAGCAAACAATAGCTCTAGCTAATGCTATCCGAGCTAACAGTAGCTCTTCGGGGCTCCATAAAAACATGGGTTGTCGGTTGTTAGAAGTGAGCTTTACAATAGATAGGGACACAACGCTTTCAAGCAAAGAACAGAGCGTTAGCAAAGACGTACCATCCTGCATGGATGCAGGACGCCGTTGCCGAGTCCAGGCGTCGTTTCGCGTTGCGCAGTCGAGCTCCCGCTGTATTTTTTCATCCGCTACGAGATGGAGGAACGTCTGTACCTCGTCAGACGACCACGGCGTGTTTTTTTTATTGCTGCCATTTCTTTATGGATTTGTTGACGGTAGCTTGTCTGTTTTAAAAATTGTGCTTATGCGACGCTTGGGGGGCTATCTCGCGCAACAATTGTGACGATTCTCTCTGACCAATCAGTGGTCGGGGTGTTTTATGTCACTAGTTTAGCATATTTTCAGCTCGCTTGGAACCTCGACTGAGGTAGTTCTAAAAAAGTACCCGTGAGCCGGTACTACCCCTAGTGGAAAAGCAAAAAAGTGCGAGCCGACCCGAGTTGAACCGCACCAAAACTTGCAGTGGAAAAGCGCCATAACACTTGAATAATATAAAATGTGTCTTTGTGGTCTGTGTGGCTTTGGAGCAAAATACTTTTTATCATTTGAACATTTAAAACTTTTGAAAGGTGCTTTGACGATGCCAAGCTGTCCTTCTTTTTGTTGATGAAAATCAAAACCGTAGGCGTTTTTTCTTTTTCGATTTACAAAAAATGCACACTGCACTCTCAAGGCGATGCTAGTGTGAAAGTGAGCCAGCAGCTTAACAGAGTTGAGCGATGAGTCATTTATTATCACACCTGTGCTTTAACACTGGGTGTTTCTCAATCGCGAATACGCTTCCTTGGTAGCACATGTCTGCCGAGCATCTTGCTTCAGAAGCGAGTCAAGAATACTTCCTGGCATTCGGAAAACGAAGAGTGGAACAGGCTAGCAAGTGTGCAGGTGTGCGTCATATGAGAGGCCCCGCCTTACATCTTCCGCCACAGATTTGGGGAAATTGGTCCGTGCGCAAAGCATTGTGGGGATTTTAAGACCGCGGAGTCTACTCATGTGCAGCCTCGATATTTCTCCAAACGGAGTACGCCGGGCTCGGTAGATTTCCAAGTATGCTGGAGATTGGAACAGTACTTCGGCGGCACTCGATGACGTAGTATGCTTGAAATAGTGGCTCTGAAGCAGCTTTACTCGCGATTGAGAAACACCCACTGTGTCAGGTCAAAATGTCTTTGTAGATGTGTATGGTCCCAGCTTTATTATTAAATAAAACAGTTTGGGAACAGGGGGGAATCTGTGATCTGCTGCCTCTATAAACAGGGTTAAGGTTAATAACAATGTCAACGACTTCCTCCCTTGCTTCTGTCATATCATTCAGCCACTAGAGGGCACTGTTAATGGAGCAGAAATCGGAATCAGAAATGCTTTATTTGTATGGCAAAAAAGACTTCAGTAGGCTGAGATATTATTAAAGACAGCCCACATGAAATAAAATCAAAGGTGTACAGCCAAGGTAAAGATAAGTAGTAGCAAACATTTAAAAGTAAGTGAACTAGACAACATTAGGAACCTGTTGTTGTTTTGCATATTCTGAAACATGTGATGCTGTCGCTGTTCTTCAGAGGCACATGAATGCTAGAGCAGATAGCAGTTTAGGTCCAAGTCCTGTCCAACATGTTTTCCATGCACATCCTTTACATCCATGTTAAGGAATCTCTTTCAAAATCCATGGCTATACAACCGTGATTATAACTGTCACCTCGTGTTACTGTCTCCAAGGCCATCAGTGAATTACTTGCCAGGAGGTTCTGATTGTTTTCACACAGGGCCTAAGAGGAAACTTCTCAGTGATTCCAGAGCCATGTGAGGCACATCTGGAGATTACTGCGGCTCTGTCTTCCACTCACTAACACCGAAGGCCTTCTGCTATTTTAATCCACACTGAATATTCCAACAGCCTGCAATCAAACTGAATGGGAAAGGATTGGACATACATACGGAAGGTTGTAAAAGAGAAAGCAATTGCCGGAAATTGCTGAGCATGATTCTGTTGTGCATGTCTTGTTCAAATGAATAACCAGACAACATGTATCCTGAGGTGCAGTGATTTCACTAGGACTTTATAATCCATTAAACGTTTAGAAACTGGTTGTGATGTCTTTTAACCAAAAAACAATGCTTGTGGCTTTTTAAAAAGACTGCTCAACATTTAAAAGATGAGACCAAATGAAAAAAAGGGTTGCAGGCAGCAGGTACAAGTGTGCTTCTGTAATCTGATGCAAATATAGATATAGATATATTTGTCCCAAAACACTTTCTATATTTGTCCCACAGCAGGTCATTTTCAGTGTTACAACATACAGTATATATATACATATATATGTATACTGTATGTTGTAATGAGAGAGAGAGAGAGATATATATATAGAGAGAGAGAGAGAGAGAGAGAGAGAGAGAGAGAGAGAGAGAGAGAGAGAGAGAGAGAGAGAGACTTTCAAGTTGGATTTAAAAAGGGGGGTTTTGTGCTGTAATTGCTTTCTAATGAGGGTTTCACTGAACTCATGCCACATCTTTTTCATGTTTTTCATTTAGCCGTCTAGCAAAAGACAGCCATTATTTTAAAAAGATGGGAAATATCCTGCAGGAATTAGATTTCTTCCAACAGCTGTCTTGCTTTATATAAGCATGAAGTCAGGGAATCGGCCATCTCAAATCAATCATCCGGTGGACGTTTCCTGCAAACTGTTCTCAGCACTGACGCATAATGGCGGTATGATGCACTCTTGTTTATCTCTTCTAATACCTCCCCCATTAGCTACTCCACTCACAGCACAGGAAATCACCTGACACCTGCAGGAGCAAACTCTAACACAACCACATTATCTCTGAAATGCAGTGCATTCTGAGGATGATGGACCAGTTTGCACACAATTTCCATTTCTCAATCTAGACTATGGACTGTATCTTTGAAAAAGTTATTATTGATATTTACGAGTCCTTTGTGGAAAAAAATCAACATCAATTTGTTGGTCACAGGCCATCATTGAAATGTGTTGTTGAAGGGATGAACTAAAATCATCTGTATGGTTAAAAAGAAAATATTTGTTTCTGTCATTTTGGTGAACATACCATTTGAACCCAAACACAAAAGCAAATAGGATAAGGCTTCCTCGTTGATTGTGGAGTTTTTATTTAAAGAGAACACCGAATGCTGTGCATGCATGACTGCATCTCACTGATTTTCATGTAATATGGAAAATCCCTTAAATTAATCATCTCATCAAATGATTTAAATTCATGCAAATATTTACACCTTGACTGCACTGAAAGAAACAACTTGTAGGATTTACTTGATTAAATCCTAGTAAGTATTTGCACTTACATTTTTAAAGTATATTTTACTGCTGTAATATCAAGTAGAACTTACTTTCCAGTATCAGGCCAAATGTACTTATCACCAGACGTAACATTTGTGAAGATAAGAAATAAATCTTACTTAATAATGTTCAAGTTACACGTTATATTTATTTTAATTAATTAAATAAAGTCTAATTGTTTTCTTCATGGACAGGAACATCACTGTTATCAATTATTAAGTAAATCTTATATATCTGTAATAGTTAATGTTATGAAGTAAATAAGTAGATTTTATCATGTTTTTTCTGTTTAAAATGTTGAATTACTCATTTGTTTGAAGTTATATTACTCACTTTAATTATGTAATTGTTACTCATTTACTTTTGAAAAATGTTACTTAATAAATGTAATAATCTATGCATTTAATATACATTGAGCACAAATCACACAACTAAAATACAATACAATTAAACTTTATTTTGTCAACATTAAATATAATTTTTGCTAAAAGATAACATAAAGCCCCAAATACTACACACTGACCCTTTAAGTCTGGATACTCAATAAGCACAATCTCAGCAGTCATAATACAAAATAAAATCTCAGCAGTCATAATACAAGATGTAACAGTGGCATGACTGGAATGGTCATATTTGCTCTATTGAAAGAAATATTAAAGTATGAGTGAATATTAACCCATGGGTCTGCTGTTCTGTAAAACAATTCAATCACTATTAACCAACATTAACTTATCAAAAATATAAAATAAAAATATAACATCCACAAGACAAATCTACTCCATCAACATAGATTTGGAGTGGTGCTTTTTAAACTTTCAATAAAAACATACAGCTGAGCAATTGCAACATTTAAACCGGCACTCTGAATTGGTACACTTTAAGTATGCCATTAAAACCTTAATGCATTTTAACATTTTGATTAACAGCTAAGGTAAACATCAATGTAGTGGAAGGTACATATCAAGAAGTCAGTTGAGATGTACGATCCAAGATTGTTTTTTGCCATGTCTTTAAGACAGCAGGTTCAACTTTAAAGCTTGTACTTTCGGGGTCAGCTTAAGCCCATCCAGTCCGAGAAAAAGTTTCTGGAACACCTCGAAAGTGTAGCGCAGTGTTGGGGGGTATGCCAGGTTTAAGGCAGAAATCAGCCCCATAAGCAGCGTGCATGCCTTGGCAGTACTGCCGCATCCTGGCATCATCTCTTTGGCTTCAAGCAGGAGGGCTGCATCCACTGGATCCTCTCCATGGACAACCAGGATCTTCAGGACGTGTTTAGTTGCATCACTGCGGCTGTCCTCCTGCATACAATTTACAAGAAAAATGAAGTGAGAAACAACTGAAAATAGAATGCTTGAATCAGAAAAAAATCAAGAAAAAGAATTAAACAATTGGTGGAAAAAGTACGCAGATATTTTACTAAGTAAAAGTCATGCATTCACAACCTTACTTAAGTAAACATTCTAAAGTATTAGTATCAAAATATACTTAAAGTAAAAAGTACTCATTATGCAGAATGGCTCATTTGAGAATAATATTTATTATATCACTGGATTATAATTAGTGATGCACTAACTCACAGGTCTCAAACTGCAGAAAAAACACTTTTACTTACTGTAAAAAAAACAACAACAATATAATTATAAGACATTTTAAGTATGACGAAAATATTTTAGCAATGGTAATAAAAAAGTATTTTGACATGAGAATACCATCTGTGGCCCCAAGCCAATTTGTGTTGCATCAATAATGTTGCAGCTAGTAAACGTAGAAATTATTTTTGACTACTTTATATACTGCAGGGTAGCTTAATACATAATAATACATCATAATTTAGAATTTGATTTATATTTTTGAACTAATATCATGGTTCAAAGTAACTAATGCTGTCAAATAAATGTAGTGGAGTAAAAAGTACAACAATGTCTTCCAAAGTGTAGTGGAGTAGAAGTATAAGAAGCATAAAATGGAAATACTCAAGTAAAGTACAAGTATCTCAAAATTATACTTGAGTACATTACTTGAGTAAAGGCACTTAGTTACATTCCAGCTTTATACTGTGAATGGTTGAGCTCCAGGTCGCATTTTTAGGTTACGAAGTTGACTTTATATTGGGGGGTAACACGTCCAACATTTTCTAAATTACTGACAGGCATAGGCCTAAGTTATTCAGTTATTGAAAAACAAAAAAAAAAGCCTACTACTAACTAACATGATAGACCATCGCTGTTCAAACTCTGAGAGCCGTTCAAACAAAAATAACACTGCCATCTTTTAATCTTCACTTGTGGCCTCGGTTTAATTTACGTTAGCCGTGTGTGTGTGTTTACTTTGAATTAGCTTCATTTGGGATTGCATGGTCCGTGTACGCTTCGTTCATTTATTGATGGCAGAAACGAGAAAACAGCGGTAGTGGTAGCGCTGGGTCTAACCTGTGTAACGGCAGCACCATGTGTGCTGGTCCGGCCGGCTGGCTCCGTCTCCCGGCGGTGGGGAGGAAGAGCCAAGGGTGCGAGTCGTTTTCTCGTGTCTGCCACTAACGTTAATACATTAAACTACTTTCAAAACGCACAGGACAAGCCCTCTGGCCAACTCGACTTCTTCGTCCTCTCATGTTGGGGTAGACTGGTGCTACAGTGACTTGCTATTGCCTCTCGAGTAACAAGTGGTACTACAAAGCAGGACATGCCAGGGCTAGTCAGTTAGCATGCTAATTTCAGTAGCTAATATATCTATACAACACAATAGATTGGCGTCTTTGACATAATGCAAGCACTGTAACCTCTTCGGTTTCTGTACATCTTTTTTTTGAATGTTTAAAAATATTCTGGCCATGTCTTTTCTTTATCCATTGTAACCATAACCTGACAGGATGACAAAGCTAATTTTGGAAAACTGCGGCTAACGCTAACTCAGCTAACATTACTTTCCCTCTCCTCTGCTTTTGACAATGCTATTCTATGCTTCTTTAGATGCATGCGAGTGTTTTTTTTTTAATTATCTGGTAAATTACAGTTAAGGTTAGCTAGCTAACAGCACGTAACATAGCTTATCTAAAACATAATCTCTCAATTTAGTGAACTAATGCACAGAAACGTTAACATGGTTCAAGCAAACAAGAATCAGGCTATTATGCACAAAGACACATATATTATCATAAGTCTTAAACAGAGAGACAATAACTTACCAACACTTCTTTTTCCAGCCATGCAGCTTCTCCGACAGCCTTCAAAGTGCAAACCTTACTGAACCGTCGTCCAAAATCGCGGGTATCTTGTCTTGTCAAGACGCATGCGCGGATTCAAACAGCTACTATGGTTTTAGATTAACATTTACTTAGTATTTTAAGGTTTATGAGCAGTGACTATAAATAATTTAAATATTATGAGTAAATATATAAAACGTACTCCTCCCACACTGTATTATGAATCAAAGGTGTACACATTTAAAATGTTACTTAAGAAATTCTAGTTCTTTGTGAATCTTGATATTACCATGTAAAAAGTATGACAGTTAATTAAATATATTTTACTACACCAAAAATCATCATACCTAGACGTAAATCTGGCAGCTTGATTTATGTCTTAAATATTAAAAGCTCAGTTCACCAATATTTCAACTAAGTACCTTCTGGGATATTCAGCCATGCACATCATTTTATCTCTACATTCCAAAACACTTTTCCCTGGAACACATTCCTACTGAATAAAGATTTAGATGGTTCTTTCCTAAAAAGAGATTTGAAAGGTTTTTGTGTTCAGATTTGAGCAGCACCATGAAACCACAAAACAAAATGCTATTCACATCAAGCACAAATGTGAACATGTGAAATAATAGGATGAAGTGTTTTTTAATGTTTGTATTGCTTGTTGATTTATGGATATGCACTGACAGAATAGATTTTTTAAATGTTGTTACGGTACAATAACAATAAAGGAATTACATTCTATTCTATTCCGGTAGAATAAGAAACGAAGAGAACTTGGTAAATTAGAGTGTAATTGGTTCGCCACATGGTTTGACCACACACACACACATGTGCGCGCACACACACACACACACACACACACACACACACACACACACACACACACACACACACACACACACACACACACACACACACACACACACACACACACACACACACACACACACACACACACACACACACACAGCCTGCGGGCTCTGTCTAAGCACAGTCCTTCTAACTACATAAACAGCCGCTATCAGTAATTGAAGTCAGCCTCTTAATGCTGGCAGCAGGGCGCTATCATGCCACAAAGGCCCCTGAATGATCCGAATGCACCAAGTGTGGTTGTTGAGAATGGGCAGATTCCATGGGACGCAGTACTCCTGCTGATTGTTATACATGTCAGAAGTCATTGCTAACCAACACTCGGTCGTTAGAAGCCCAGGACAGAATTTGTGCACGTGCCTTTGACATATGACCTTCCTTGTTAGCTCAGAGGTAGTTTACATCAATCGTCATTGATGTTCCTATGAAATGCGCGGTGAAATAAAAGAATATAAAATAAATGAGCAGTGAAATAAATGAATATAAAATAAATTAGCAGTGAAATAAATGAATATAAAATAAATGAGCAGTGAAATAAATGAATATAAAATAAATGAGCAGGCAAATAAATGAATATAAAATAAACGTGGATCACCATTTTCATTGAATGCTTAGGTTTAGAACTTTGTAGCACATATGGTGTCCCAGTCAAAAAGGACAGTTAATAGGAAATTATGTTCTTCCATCAGAGAACACACAAAGATCGACATCCATGTTAATTTTAGAGTACATTTTCAGTGTCTATTCTTTGTATATTCATGTAAAACTGTACATTGAGACATTGTTTACAGCTTTAAAGAGTTTTAAATAGAATTTGGTGATAATTAATGTTATTTATGTTAATGTGAGAGCAGTTAAAACAGACCGGTCAAATTTGACCGGGAACACCAAAGCAAGGGAGAAACCAACACGACAGGAGGGGTGACAAATATTTTTATCAAAAGCCATGTTAACCCTATTGTTTTCAAAAGACATGTAAACACACAATTCAGCATTAAATGTCATTTTAAAATCAAAAGACGCACTTTCTGCTTTTAACTGTAGCCTAAATGATTATAGGCTAACTGTAACTGCTTATAACTGTAGGCCTATCTGCTTTTAACTGTAAATGATTATAACTGTAACTGATTATAACTTTAACTGTTTATAACTGTAACTGCTTATAATTATAACTGTAACTTATTTTAACTGTATCTGCTTATTAGCTCCGCTCCCTCCGGTTGTTCCCGTCCATCGATCACGCTGCACGTGTCCCCATCGCGCGACCAATACAAGGAATATCTCATTTATCTAAATTGGGGCAGTCATTTATTTTGTCTTTTCTTAGCGTACATTATTTGTATCTTATTATATAATCGAATGTTTTATTTTATTTGATCGTATCTTAAATTCATTGATCTTATTTTATTTTGCATTGGATTATATTATTTTATTCCCCTTGTGAAGCGGACCGTGTCCCGCGGGGCGCGCGCCCCCTCCCTGCCTCGTACTTTTAGAATTGTATCTGTTCTAAACAAGAGAAGAAATGAAAAAGCAACACATTGATCCACAATCATAAATCTGAGCCTCCTCATGTCTCCTCTTCCCCGTCCTCGAGCTCAAGGTAATGTTGAAAGTCTGCACTCAGTACAAATCACCGCAGTGCTTTGAGAGAAGGCTATACACACAGCGACATAAAATACATGTCTGAAGCGCAAACACAGCACTAACACTGTAATTATAAATGAAAATCCAAGGAATATTGGGATTAGAGAAAACGGCAAATTAAAGCGCAGCTGCTGCTTCAGTCTAATGTTGCTACACCACCTGCAGCAGGAAATAAAAATGATGTTACAATAATGCAGGGGAACTGGTTGCACAGCTTTACTCACACAACACGATTAACAGTAGCAACAATCGAGTATATTATTATTATTATTATTTTCGCGTGAATCCCATAAAGCCATCAAACCATGATCCACATCTTCATATACTTCTCATTTATTTGGAATGTTTATTGAAACATTACTTACACCATATGACATAACTGATGAGCCTGTATCATCATCATCATCATCATCATCATCATCATCATCATCAAATTCACTTGTACTGTACGCTCTGCATTCAAAGCTTTTTATGAGCCTTAGTCCTTTATTATAAAAAGAGCACATATCAGTCAGAATGTATTTAATAATTAAACATAGCATAGTTACACAAAAGGAATGCAAACAGAGGAGTGCGAGTGATCTTCAGAATATAAAGAGGAGACCTACTGCAAAGCTTTGCGCTCCCTCCTCAGCAGCAGCAGTTCACCATGAGGGGCCCCATGGTGGGCCTAGGCCCGAGGGGACGAGGCCCCTGCAGGGCCCGCGGCACATCGCCCTGCTCCAGCCCCACAGAGCGCGTCTTCTCCACGCAGGATCTGAGTGTGTCCATCCTAAAGAGCGTCCCACTCTGAGAGTCATTCCTCCTGAGGGTCCTCTGAGCCCCCCGGGGCCCCACAGCGCTCCTGCTCAGAGAGCTGCTCGCTGCTGGGGATGGAGTTCTTTTTTGGACGCCCTTTGGGTTTAGTGGGCGACTCCAGACCTCCGCCCTGCAACACCTGCGGGTTAAACAGGCGAAACACTCTGTTCACTCAACTTCAACATACAACCCATTCAGTTTCAGACACCACTAACCCTAACCCTAACCCATTTTAAGACATACACATTTCATATAACCTCTTAAAATAGTGGGCTATTGCTTCACAAGGGTCTTTACTCACTGAGTTATCACTATTATTTCATCATCATCATCATCATCATCATCATCATCATCATCATCATCATCATCATCATCATCACCATAATAAAGAAAGAATAACTCACAATTTTTTTCCATTTCATCCTCCTGTTCTGGTACCATGTTTTCACTTGTAGCTGACTGAGGCCCAAAGACTCTGCCAGATCTATTCTGTGAGGAACAAAGACATTATTAAATGAACAATTCACAATTCAGTTCAACACTTTATCTCTATTGAAAAAATTATCGGAAGAGGTATTTAAGGCCACTTTATATGTTTTAGACCAACACCATATATAATTGTATTTCTAAAAATGTTAAGAAGACTTTGAAACACTAATGTGGCAAGTCGTATTGTATAATGTTATATTGTATCAGGGGCGGACCTACAGGAACACAAAAGTTCCCCCCCTTACTTTTGTGGTCTTAAAACTGTGCTAGTTTAAACAAACTGCCACAAGCTACTAGAAGCATTGAAACAAGCAATCAATTGAGGTAATGTAATGTTAGGCCCCTCAAATACTATACGGCCCTGCAACAAGCACAGAGCAGCGTCGCACAGCCGGGCTAAAGGTCATTCAGTTTCCCCGTAGTCTCCCTTTGATTAGTTTTGATTTCAATAAAGACAAGAAGTGTTTGAACAAAATATAAAAACGTGCATGTTTGAACCCACAACGTTTAACAGACGGGCGGTCTTTGTGGCAGTACGTCACACCCCTGAGAGCGCTGCGGATCACTATAACGTCAGCTAAGCAGCACTTTAAAATCCACGCAGGTTAGTCACACATCACAACAATGAGGCTGCACAAATGAAACCAGGTGAAATCCTATACAGTAAAACTAGTAAATACAAGTACAACAATTATAATTAACTGGGAACTGATCAGGAGTTAAAGAGCGGCAAACATTGAAAAGGAAAAGAGAGTTTAGATAGCAGGAGGCTAAGAGCAGGAGAAAGTCAGGAGGAGATGAAGACATAAGTGAAGAAGAAGAGGAAAAATAAAAAAATTAATGTGAGGAATAAAGAAGTGTCAGACTCAGAAAGAGGGACAGGCAGGCAGAAGAAACTCCAGCTGGACCGCATGGTATGTTTTTATTTTCCTTGTATATTCCATTACAGCAGCACAATCTAGCTGATTTCAGTATTGAAAAATATATTGTGGAATGTTTTGCTGAACAGGTCGCCTTAACAGATGGTGATGTCATTTGTGGACTTGAATTACTTTCACTTAAATATAATTGTATAGTATTGTACTTAACTTCACTACATATTGGAGGCAAATATTATACTTTATATTTGAGTTTTGCTATTCATATATTTACTGTTTAAGAGCTGCACCGGTTTGTGTGAACACTGGCCTTGTTCCTTTTGTGCACTTATAAAACTTGTGTTGGCATTATATAGGCTAACAATAGGCCTACATAGTTATAGTATTATATAAATATATATTTAAAGTTCCACGTACCGTCAGCCCTCACATGCCACCCTGCCAATACACTTGCCACACTTTTACCCCCCCATGTAAAATGTTCTAGATCTTCCACTGTATTGGATGATAAAGTCATACACTGCAGACCCACCGATCAGGCGTGGACAGATACTTCTGCTTCTCGAAGCGTTTCTCCAGGCCCATGAGCTGCAGCTCGGTGAACACGGTGCGGCTGCGGCGGCCCTTCTTGCTCTTGCTGCCTCCGTCGGCTCCGTGCTCCAGCTTCCCGCGGAGGTGCAGGTCCAGCGGCAGGTGGTGAGACCCGGAGCCGAGCTGCAGGCCCGAGACCGCGGACAGCAGCGGGGAGCCGAGCGGGCAGGACAGCGGGGACAGGGGGAACTTCAGGAGGCTCTGGTCAGCCTTCAGCACTGAAGGAGCGACACACATGCATTTCTGATGAATATAAGCATTATGTCGGATCTTTGTATTTATTTGAGGATTTAATATCAACAAAATAACAATATCTATATTGTTATTTTTTATAGCCTATAGGCTAATAATAGCCTAACTGAATAAAGCCCTTTGTGGTCTGTTTAACTTCATTTTCAAATTGAATTAAATCATCATTCATAACAGTAGCAATATATATACACACATATATATATATATATTATATATATATATATATATATACTGCGACTTCGTTATTGTTTGAAAACAAATGCAAGGTGACTTTTCATACTCTACATGTGCAGTTAACTGAAACATTTTCTGGATTGTTGCAAATGATTAGTTCAAAGTCGATTCTTAAAAATAATCCTGCGTGTAACAAAAGTTAAAAGATCTCCCCTTTAATTGCGTCAAAGATCAAAATACGCTTCGCTGTATTGTATGCAATTAAAAATAATTATAAAAAATGTATCATGATTTTATGATATGAATAATAAAAAGGCATGTCTTGCATTCCTCTCTTCACAGCCACCTCTCTTACCTAGTTGGTTGTGGAAAGGTCGGGCGGAGAGCAGAGCCTGTACCCCGAATTTAAGCAGCTCCCCGGCCGGAGCCGACGCTTTGTGCGCTGGATGTTCAGTCAGGATCTCCTCTATCATGAAACTCCTGTAGCGATGAGTTCTGTGATCAGGGTGGCCTTCCAGAGGATAGTAATGCAGCCCTATGTCCAATGGATGCTGCATAATCTGACTGTGGTCACTTTAACAGACACCGAGAGAAACTTCAGCGATGTCTCCTTCAGAGGCCCGAGCCCGCTGTCATACTCCCTCTGCAATGCCTCTGTAGTGAAGAGATCCACGCTGTTATTCTCAGCTCAAGCGAAAAAAAGAAAATCAAGTACAGGCAGCCACTTCTGTGCCCGTCGGTGCGTCCTGTGCGCGTTTTACGCAGTACTTCTGGCCAGAATTGGTTTCTTTCCTAGAGCAAATCTTTGACAAAAACCCGCGACCCCAGCGCTGTGGATGCCTTCTCTGAGAGCCGCTCCTCGCGTCAGCTTGGCAGTGAGGAGAGGAACCAGCTCCGGCTTTAAGAGTGTGCTCATGGCTCCACCTCTCAGGTTCTGGTGCTCCTCTCAGCCAGACCTACAACAAGTTACATGCAAGGCCGCACGCGCCCTGCATTCATTTACATGCAAAAGGGAGGAAAACATGAAATACCCTACAGGTGACTTTGTGAGTTTTAGGCCAGTTTGATGGAGATGATGATGATAACACATAATGAAACACAAGGTGTGATGGTGTTGTAAACATTTAAACAAACTATCTTTCCAGGTCATTAATATTTTAAATTAGTGTAAGTATTATTATGTTTAGTTATTATAGTGTTTTTATTCTTACTTTTGTTTTTATTACTTACTTGTGATGAAGTCAAACATGATGTACAGTCATTTGATGGTATCAGTGTTGCTTTGAGGCTGTCATGCTCACTAAAGCCATGAGCTATGAGATGTTTTCCTTTGCGGTTATTTGGCAAAAAAGTTGTAAAACATCTCAGCCACAAACTTCTTGAATGCTTTAAAGTTTTACAATATAAATGATTATTTTCCTTTCAAATATGACACATATTGGTATCAGGACACAGGATTCTTTCTAATATTGTACAATTAGATAGACCACATTTAGTTTGAACATATCTTCCTCTGGTGGCCACTCTCCAGAATACAGGGAGCTATATCAGGGTCATAAGTTTTGATCATTAAAAAAAATACAATTTATTTGAAAGTTCAAGTTTTTATCCTGAACTTTGAAAAATACAATGATGTATTCAAAATAAAAATAAGTATTTGACATCATTTTTCAGGTTGAATATTATTTTTGATTCAGTTCAGCAATTTTTTAGAATAAAATATTTATTTTCAGATTTCACTTTTATACCTATTTTGATATTTGAATCCTTGTTTTTTTCAGTTGCAGATTTTTCGTTTTCAGATTCAAAACAATTATTTTTTCATTTTCAAATCTTGTTTTTTCAGGTTTCACATTGCTTTTCACCTTCAGATCGTTTTTCACTTTCAGATCTTTTTTTTCCGCTTTCAGATCTTTTTTTTTCGCTTTCAAACTTTTGGCCCTGATGTTGCTTGGGGGGCGGGGCTTACCAAAGAGTAGTTTGGCATCCTGAGTGACAGGCCTCCCTCTGTCATGTTGCCTTCATGGATGTTAGGTAGCGCGAGAAATATAACTCAATACTTTCTATACACAATACTCCCGTGATTGGTGGTAAACAAAACTGATACCAGCGTCAAAGTTCCGTTAAGCGAGCTGTTGAGCATCGTAGTTGGCAACAATCAAGGTATAAGAGCAATAAACTGCTAGTAGAATGTGAAATTACGTATCCACAACGAGCCAGCAGGTTGTTCTGGTGGACCTGACGCACATCCCCCGCTGTCTCACGGAGAGATACCGCAGGTCCTTCCTTCCTGCAGCGGTCAGACCAGCGCCAGAGAGAATTCTATTCTATAATAAATTCTATTCTATAATGAATTATATTATACGGCTCTGGGTCAGACTATACAACCAGCACAGCCCCTAGTAGACCCCGCACAAAACAACACAGACTATAACACCTTGATACAGTTGATAAATACCAACTATGTGCAATATTTGCAATATGTGCAATATATATATATATGCCGTTAAAAACTGTGCAATATATACCTGGCTGCTAAATCTGCAGAACTGTTACAGGGTGTGTATTATGTAAAATGTGTAACTTTAAAACAAATTATAATTTCTTTTTTTAATCTTTAATACTTTTTTTATGCATGCTTTAGGTAACATTAAGCTGTCTTTGGCTCTTGTCTGCTGTAACAATGTAAATAGGCGCTTTCACACCGCAGTACTTTTCCCACAAAGGTTCATCAGAACTTAGTTCATCAGAACTCTTTAGTTCTGATGAACTAAGTACAGATCGCGTTCACACCGGAATAAGTCCCTGGGGGAGGATTAGGCAAATAAAGCCGCTGACGCACTTCTTCTTCTGCTTTGGGTTTACTGGCAGGCCGCAACAACTTCACGGCGTATACTGCCACCCGGAGTCCCCGGCCGGAAGTCCCCGGAGTTGGGGACTGGCTTCAAAATCGCCAGAACGCCGACACCTCCTCATCTCCACCGCTCCCATGTTTTCTTTTGTGTTGCCATAAGTTAGTCTCTCTGCGTTTCTGCGCTGGGCTAATGCTAATAATGCTAATGCGAGGATAATAAAATGGCGGCTTCATAAACCTTTTTGGGAGTTTTATGGGGCATGGTTTGCATTCCGCCCAGCCAATCAGACATAGGAACCTTTTTCTCCAACGAAAGTACCTGCTCTCTAGCAGGGACTGAAAACTGACGGAAAAGGGGGTAAAAAGGTTCTCATGAACTCATTTTAGTTCCGGCTCTTTTTGGTGTGAACGCGACATTTCGGAACTATATCGGAACTGAAGTGGGAAAAGTACTGCGGTGTGAACGCGCCTATTGTATCCCCTGTGGGACTAATAAAGGTATTCTGATTCTGATCGCAAAAACCAAGCCAATACTATGCTGCGTTCATGGAGCTACGTGGAAGTGGGGAAGGACAACGCTTGATTGCGGATACGTAATTTCACATTCTAGCACAGTTTATTGCTCTTATACCTTGATTGTTGCCAACTACGATGCTCAACAGCTCGCTTAACGGAACTTTGACGCTGGTATCAGTTTTGTTTACCACCAATCACGGGAGTATTGTGTAAAGAAAGTGTTGAGTTATATTTCTCGCGCTACCTACAGTAACATCCATGAAGGCAACATGACAGAGGGAGGCCTGTCACTCAGGATGCCCAACTACTCTTTGGTAAGCCCCGCCCCCCAAGCAACATCAGGGCCAAAAGTTTTGGTGAACTGAATCAAAATAATATTCAACCTGAAAAATGATTTCAAATACTTATTTTTGGTTTGAATACATCATTGTATTTTTCAAAGTTCAGGATAAAAACTTGAACTTTCAAATAAATTGTATTTTGAAAAAAAGATCTGAAAGTGAAAAACGATCTGAAGGCGAAAAAAAATGTGAAACCTTAAAAAACAAGATTTGAAACTGAAACATTTATTGTTTTGAATCTGAAAACGTAAAATCTGCAACTGAAAAAAATAACGATTCAAATATCAAAATATGTATAAAAGTGAAATATGAAAATAAATATTTTATTCCAAAAAATTGCTGAACTGAATCAAAATAATATTCAACCTGAAAAATTATTTCAAATACTTATTTTTTTAATGATCAAAACTTATGACCCTGATATAGCTCCATAGCCTTTTCAGAGGACGTTCAACAACACTTCTCTATATTCATATTTGTGCACACAGTAGTATGCACAAATGTACCTTGGCCCATTTAACAGGGCTTTGTTTTTTTCTACTTTCTTTAAATTTGTCCATTGTGTAATGTCATTTATATATTTGTTTTTGTAATCATACTTTGTAATTAATTTACATGTGTTAGAGGTTTGAGCTTCACCGGGCAGACTTATGTTTATGCAGAATATGTGAAATAGGGCAACCATGACTCAGAAAGTAAATGGGTGTTTACCAATCAGGGTAAATTGATTTCCAGCCCCTGCAGTCAACATGTCGAAGTCTCCTCAGGCAAGATGCTGAACCCCAAATTGTTCCTGTATGTAAGTCACTTTGGATTACAGCATCAGCTGAATGGCATGTAATCGTGTAGTGTGATTTGCAGAATTACATGCTGCCAGATGTACCAGCACATACTGAGGATGGACTCTGTTATAGATTATTAATTGCTTAATTAGGGAGGTGGAGTATGTGTTATTCTAACACTTTTTATGACTGACTAACTCTCCCCCTTTTCCTGTCTCTTCTCAGGGTCCAGTCTACGCGTCTGGTCAGACGGCACCACCTGGGGCTCCTCAGACGCCAGGGCAGGATTGCTGGCGGTGCGGGCAGCCCGGCCACTTCCGCCGCGAGTGCCTGCTCATGGAGGTCGGACAGCTGGTTCGGGTTGCGGGACCGCCGGTGTCCTTCCCCGGTCCCGAGGGGAAGTACCGTATATCCAGTGGCGTTTTTATATGTACAAAAGTGGTGGGGCACAAAAAACGTAGATGTCTATATATAAGCTTCTGCAGCAGTGACGTGCAGTGAGGTTCATGGCTGGTGAGGCACTGGCACTGACTCTTCAGGTTTACAAATATTATATTTTGACCTAAATCAAAATATAATATTATTTTCAAAAGCTTTTTTAGTCTGATGCTTCGATTAATTTTAAACAGACAGTTCAACAAAAGGATACCCAAAAAATGTAATTTTATCATTTAAATATTGGATTGTTACTCTCTTAGTAAGATCCCATTTTCAATACAATTGTGGTCTTACCTTGACTTGAAGATGAAGTCCATTTGCCTATCCTTCTGGACAAAAATCTCTATTACTTTGTTGTAAAAGTCCTCCTTATCTTCTTGTAGTTTCAAAAGTCGAATCATAAATCTAATCGATAGATTTATGATTAGAAAATGATAAAAGTAGGGTAGACATGTGGATATTATCGCGGCACACGTACTTACAGCCAATCATCTCTGAATTATGTGAGATGATGTATGGTGGCAGCTCAGTGCCCCTATGGTCATTATTTTTTTGCCACACACATTAAATAGGAAAATACTCTGAGCATGCGCAGTGTAGTTTTTACAGTCACCATTCACTTAGACCAGGGATGGGCAAATGGCGGCCCCCACCTCCTCTTTTTGCGGTCCTCAGAATAATTTATAAAAAACGTAATTAATAAAAATAAAAAAACAAAAAACATTTATTTTTATTTTTTTACTTGTAGTACAGATACCGTCCACTAGACTCCTAGTTACGTCGCGAGCTGCGTACATGATTTCGTTAGGCAGCCAAATACCGCGAAATAATCTGTGACGCGTTTGTGTGTATTGTGTTTGTTTCTCGGGGGAAACACTCTCAAGAAACACCGGCTGTTAAGTTACCGCTTGTAATTATGCCTTTAAAAGCTTAAAAGTTGTATTTATCATCTGAATTTGGCGAAACAAGTTTAATAATCTAAAAACCAAGACTTTGTTTATTTGAAATCAGATGAAAACAAACTGTCACGGACCCTGCCGTGTTACCTATGATTACTATATGCTTTACATTAATAATTTCAGCGGGAGGGAGGGGGAGCGGCGCTGAGGAACAGCAGAGTGCGGGTTGACAGGTGTCTGTGTTGACATTCCCCTTATTGTGCGTCAGCAGAGACAGGCTACAAGTGTCTTACTGTAGGTTCAAGTTAGACAACTAATGTCCGGGTTAGTGTTCATGACTTCATGTTTATGTCATCTTAATGGTTATTCTTAATGCACACACATTTTCCGTGCTTTCCAATAGTTTAAAATAGTTTTATTCCACTGTTAAATAACCTGTTCAATACAAACATGCCACTCGTAAAAATTAAATAACATTTCTGTGAACTGATATTTGTTTAGTGAGCTTATTAGAGGATGTTCCCTGAAAGATTGTAAAATGTCAATGAAGATGTCAGACTTAGTATATTTGTTAATAATTACATACAATACATGGAATTTGTGTGTGTGTGTGTTCCAAGTGAATCTGTGGCCCCCTGGTGGCCAGTACATACATTATGTGGCCCCCACCACCATCCAAGTTGCCCATCCCTGACTTATGCAGCTTTCACACCAGCGCTTTTCCCTTACTAGCTCCTAGCGAGAGCTTTTCTGGTTCAGCTCCGGTTTCCCTTTTCAGCTCCCGCTCTGTTCACACCGCCCAGAGCTGCCGCTGCTGCGTCATGACGTCACAGTTGACGTCGCTGATTTTCTCCCACAACAACAACGGGCCCGGGACTGCGTCGGGTCGATGATCGTGTTGCTTTTAATAATACGAAGCCAGATTAAATTAAATAACGACTTCTCCAACCTTATACTTTTCTCCAGAGTGCCGTGGTTCATTGTTTATTAATGTGTTTCAGCGGCATTTACCGACCGCTGCAGTGCTGGCTGCTCTTCCACGGGAGTTTATTCTCCCGTTAGCTCCGGGTTAGCTCACACGGCTCTAAAGTATTCACTGTCTGACTATCACACAAGCAGCTGATACATATCCCCAGTTCCCCTTAAGTGAATGTGTGTCAGTCTGAATTGACGCTGTTTGGCATCACAACGCTGTTATGAAAGTTTCTCTGGTATAACATGGGTGATGTTAGTTAGCATAGCAACCGAAGCTAAACTGACTACTTGCTAAGCCGTTTTCTACAGGCACATTTTACCGGCGTATTTTTCATTATGATTCTACTTGTGATAGTCGGACATGACAACCTGTACAGCCCATGTATCTCCACAATGATCAATAACAGCGAACGGATGGTCAAAGTAAGGTTTCCTGCACGCCTCGACGTAAGAGACGCCGCGTCATAGCTCCGAAGCTCTTGCCTCTGGACCGACAATATTTTGGAGCTGGAAGTGAACCGCATTCCGGAGCTATGACGCGCCGCCGCTGCGGTGTGAACAGGAAAAACCGGCGCTTTTCCAGCTCCAGCTCCGAGCAGGAGCTGGAAAAGCGCCGGTGTGAAAGGGGCATTAGACAGTGAGAGGGAGGGGCATGATCGGGTTTTGTCCCACATGGCTCAAAACAGCTCAATAGGCACACACTGTAGACACTAATTAGAAGAACACAGACTAAAACAGCAATGTACAGACGAATCAGATGATTAAACATGATCTTAAAATATATTTTATATATATTTTTATTTATTCTTTTGCATTTTTTTGTAATCATTATTTTTAATACTTTCTGCTGACACTAGGTGGGGCTGTGATCCATCAGCGCTTGGTTCGGCCAGGGGCATTGGTAGAAGCAGGGCCGGTTCTGACCAATTTGCTGCCCTATGCAAGATTTTAGCTGGCGCCCCCCAGGGAAGATTTCTTTTAACATTTTAAAGTAAAATGCCTCAATCTGGTGCACTTTGAGCAGAATTACTAGAGACCTAATCTAAACTTTAAACACCCATATGAAAAAGATCGGTTTACATTTTAATAATCAAATAAGTATGTGAACATAACCAATAACCTACCATAACCAATAACAAATAAATGTAACACATTTTATTTTTGTTGTTCATTTATATCTTATTTTACTAGTTAACATTTATTTATTGTATTACTCCCAACCTCTAGCTCTAAATTACTCGCCATGTGGCAAGGGCCCTTCGCGGTCACACGACGAGTGGGGGACGTAGATTATGAGGTGGTGCTTTCTGACCAAGCGGCAAACTCTGGGGAAGAGCCGGGACGCCAATACGGAAGTGCCACAAACTGCAGTTCATATATTGGCCGATAGGCGCTGACTGCAGAAAGGAGCAATTTCCATAGACCCCCATGTTAAAATGCCCAATTTTACAGCCTAAAAAAACATGTTTCTACCCATGGATCCAATAAATATTATTATAGATATAGTTAGATTCCACCTTCATGATTATGGATCTGTGAGTGAATTGTTTTCTAACATGACCCTTTTATTTATATTAGGTCTTAAAGTTTTTGCATAAATTAGGGCGTGGTCACATTGAGTGACAGCTCTGTCAAGTGACTGCTGCTGTTAGCTTTTTGTCTCTCTGCTAGCTGCTCCGTCTCCGTGAAGCTACAGGGACTCTGCCTGCCCAGTTCATCCAGGGAACACAACTTGACCCCGGCCGTGTTTGTTTGTTCTTCATGCTTATATATCGGACTATTGTGACTCGCTCTGCGGTTTAAAACAGACGGTGCATGAATGCCGTTTTGCGGTAAGTGAAATTCGAGTACTTTATTTATGTGTTTATGATTTTAATCAGCTACGTAATGAATGTTAAGGCTTGGGTTAGCGTGTAAGCGAGTGGTAGCTACATCGGTGCTAACGATGCTAATCGTAGCCTCCAAGTTAACTTAAAACCATAGACTGTATATATAAAGGTTAAAATGAAATAGACAAGTGTTAAGCGTTAAGTGAGATAGTACTGTAGAACAAAAGGCTTCTGTTTGAGGTTGATAAAATAAGGTCATCCTTGTAACTTAGAGAGATATTTTATTATGTAGGTAGGAACTGTATGCATCGCTAAGGTTAATTTAAATTGGCTATACTCAAGTATGTAGACAAGCTAACGTCGAAGTAGTGTATGTGAAATCAACCTCACAATAAGATGTGTGTATATTACAATTATTAATGTCATATTTCAAGATGATTACTTAGATATTACAATATGGTTGGTTGAGCTGGAGTTCATTATTGAGTTTACACGTTAACGTCACAGTCATCTGAAGAACGAACCCAAACCTTGTTGTTTTTATTAATTGCATTACCAAATTGGTATCAAATAAACAGTAACACAACAGCATTGGTAACACAACTTCCAAAGTTACAGTAAAATAAAAAGGACCCTGACTCGGAAAATACACAATCCAACATGTTCAACAGAAGAGAATAAGTTATATTGTTTGTACACATGGTTCTTTACATATATATCTGTTTGTTTAAAGTTTCCAGGTGATGCAGACAGGCTGGACCAGAGAGTGAGAGACAGAACTGGACTCCTCAAAGCAGTGAACTTCAGCACAGGTACAAATACTCTTTTTTCATACTGTACAAAGAATCAAGAAAGATATTGGTTTAAATAAATGAAGTATTGACTTTAATACACTGATACACATTCCATTAAACAATACTAAATACTAGATCACCTACACATCAGTGAAGTTGAGGGTTTTTTCCATGCAAAGGGTTACATGTTAACAAGCAATATTACTTTGTCAGCTTTCTAATTTAAGGTATTGAAGGCAAAGCTATTAGTGACAACTGCTATTTATCTCTCAATATTGTCTGTAAAAAACGTGGTAAAAGTTATTCTTTCAGTGAGACAACAGAGCAAGCTTCTACAGTTGCACTAAGTTTTGATAACAGTTAAATATTATTTTGATAATAAAATATATTTCAATGTTGATGAATGTCATACTGTTCATTCATAATCTGATTGTCTTTGTAGCTCTCTGTTGAAATAAAATAAAACATTACAATTACAAAATAATTATATCTACAGCCCCTAAACACAAGCACACCTCTTTCATAAATAACACACTTGTTCTGCAATAATATGTTTTATGTTTCCTGTAATTTTTGTTAGGAAAGGACATGCCTGAAAGACACGACTCAACATTTTCTCCCTCTCTGAGGGTCAAGAAGAACATCCAAGAGGAAAATTAAAAGCTGATGTTATGAGATTTTAAGACCAGTACAGGACATTCACTAAGAAACTACTTTTATTGTGAAAACACAGTCAGCTGATCGAATGCACCTATTTCCACATCTACACTCCATCAGTTGATTATTTCTATTTGCCTCACTTTATGAGCTTCACAACACCTGTACCTTGTACCGCAGAGTTTGCAACGTCACAAATAAATGGGGCCAATCTTCAGTCAGATGTGAATGTGTAATCTAACATTTTCAGTAAGAATAATGGACAAAAGGAGTGCAAATACAAATTCAATTTATTGAAATCTGAACCAAAAGTTAATCAAACATGTTTTAAATAAAAAAGCACATATGGACAGAAGGTGTAAACCTATTAAATGTATAAGTAAACACATTTAGTCAAATAAAGTGACAGACAAGGCCTGTGCAGTTGGTATCAGCTATGCCCAGCATGGGCTCCTCCATCAGGCCTCGTCCTCCTCGCAGAGGAAAGACCCTCAGTCCTCTCCAAACCAACAGACAGGACGTCCATCACACGGAGGTTTCTCCCTGAAGTCTCTGCAGCTCTCTGGACACCACGCTGTCTCAATCCGTCCACACTGAATATGAGTGGGGGGAAAATGAAAATAATAAATGCTTTAGACAATAAGAAATATAAAGTTGACTGTTGAGTTGCTCAGTTTTTTTAGATTGTCAATACTATTACTGTATAACTAATATCTCAGGTTAAGAGGCACCTTCAAATAAAGATTGGTCTTTAAATACATTTTGTCTTTTGAATTGTTTGTCTAAAGTCAAGGATCTAGAACTGGTACTTATAGTTTTAATGATACAGTCTGGTTATAATGCTGTTTGGAGGAGGCCTCACAGGTAAGAGCACTAACTAGCTACCATCACATGTACTGTACCTTAGCTTGACTTAAATGTATTAAACGTATAATTAAGTGATAGCAAAATATAAATAACTAATGTCATGCAAACATATTCATTTGCTTGATTCCAGTGTTGCATTTAGCACATTGCATACAAACGTTAAGGGATTTTAAGATTCTGAAGTATTATGCTAAAAACTCAATAACTTAGATTATTATTTATAGTTTTGCTGAATAGTTTCATGTCCGCTTACCTTAGAAACGTAAAATGTGACGGCAGTGTGCAGATGGGGAAGCATGTTAGCTTAGCTTCTTAGCTTGAGCTAGCTCTGTTACTTCCCAGCTGGAGGCAGCAGGTCCCGCCTCGGCTCCGCCTCTTTGCCCTTATTTGGAGCAGGCGGGAGTTATACTCAGACGTCACTGTCGAGCTGTTAGTGGCCGACTCCGCCTACTAAGGGCTTCTCGGCAACTCTGCAGAATCCTATGGGTGACGTCACGGACCCTACGTCCATTTATATATACAGTCTATGGTTCTGACAGGGGGGCAGCAACACAGATTTACCACCTTAACCGCCTTAAAGCATGGAGAGAAATGGCGTCTACTTCTCTGGCCACCACGGTGATTGAGAGTGATGAGTTGGGACCGGAGGTAATTAAAAATATGTGTGGACTGCTACTTGGAGAGGTCCCAGTTCACGTCCTGGGCCCTGCCGTGGTACCATTGAGCAAGGCACCGGACAGCCCCCCCACTCCCATTGCTCCCCGGGCGCTGTGCAATAGCTGCCCACTCCTAGACTCCTGGTACTAGGATGGGTCAAAAGCAGAGGCCACATTTCACTGTGTGTGCTGTGTGCTCTGCATGTGTGAACATTAAAGAGGGTTTCATCCCTCCGATTCTATCTATCTATCTAAAAACAACAAATTAGCCCTGGTCTGTTGACGACCAGCTCTCACTGGGCCAGAGAGCAGACGTTGCTTCGTTGCAAAGGCAGTTTGCCAATGTGTTCTCCCTGCTGCCAGGGCGCACCTCTCTCATACACCACCACATAGAAATGCCCCAGGGCGTTGCCATTTGTTCACGGCCCTATTAGCTGCCTGAACACAAGAGGAAAATTGTTCAGGCGGAGCTTCAGGCCATGCTAGAGATGGGAGTGATAGAAGATGTAATGTGTCCATGTTGTGATTGGACATGAAAGACTCAACTTGCTGGACGTTAACAGGGTTTATTAACCAGTGCTGGCTCACACACACGTTATACATGCTTACTGTGCACTTCATCACTGCTAGAGTATCTATATCCTGTGTAGACAGCAGGGGGCACAGTTATACTGAGAGCACAATACATTCACATGCATATCACATTGCCCTTTTTTTTTTAATAGCTTTAAACATTTGGCTGTTACATGTATACTGCATTTAACATAACAGTTATCTGGAAATAGTGCAATTCTGCTGTAACAGTATCTTTAAGACTTTTGCATTCACATTTGAGCTATGAACACATCATCCACACAATATTATGCATACTGAAAGTGCATTAAAACTGTTTCCTACATAAATCTTACTTCTTGTCTTAACCAGGACTCAACAGTCTCTTGAAGTTAACAACAGTTGGAAATATACACATTTTTATATACCCAGCGTATCATTCACATGTTTAGCAGTCCATACACTATGTATAGTCCTGTAAATAGGCAGGAGGACGCCTATCGTGTCTCGTGGGATATCTGGGTGTTGCTGTGACAGTAGAGTCATCACTGACTGGATCTGGTGGGATGTCAATTAGCTCTCCAGCGATCTTCTTGAAGAATGAACAGTTCCTGACTATGCGATGTCCATCTCTTGCCACTGTAACCATTGAGCCTTTGACTATAATCACAGTGTAGGGTTTAGTGTTGTATGGTGTGGTGAGTTTGTTATGCTTGGGCTGGTGATGAAGCACAATAGCCGCGTTCACACCAAGTACTTTCCTGTACTTAGTTCCGGCACTAAGAGCCCCGGCGCTTTTAACCCCAGGGCACTTAGTACAGATCGCGTTCACACCGGAGTACTTTTCCCTGAGGGAAGATTACGCAAATGAGCCGCTGACGTCACTTCTTCTTCTTCTGCTTTGGCTTTACTGGCAGGCCACAAACCACTTCACGGCGAGTACAGTAGGTGGCGGTATGCACCTTAAAGTTGTTTGCAATCCGCTACAAAACAAGAGAAGAAGAAGAAGAAAAACTTCCCGCGTATACTGTCTGTTGTTTACCTTCCGACCTCAGACATGATGGAGATGGAGTCGACTGAAGTTGTGCTGTTTGTGCTCATGTTATACAGCTTTGTAACTTCGTTAATGCGGCCAGAGCCTGAGCCTATTAGGCGTCCGACAAAAATCCGGAGCCGCCACACGTCGAATGCTATAATCGCAAAGTTTCTTCAGCATCAAAGGCAGTTCAAAAGCTTTAGGAAAAGGATTGGCAGACGGAAAGCACACATGATTGCCATGTTTCACTGGCTGATGACGATAAGCAAGATACAGGATCTGTTTAATCGCCATGTCGGTTTTCTTTATTGCACTCTCAAGACATAACATTAAATAGAAATATTTTAAATGTAACTAAAGTGTCAGTTGTACATGTCAGTAAACATTGTCAATATAAAATAAAGTGTCAGTTGTACTATATAATAACAGTAATAACAATATAAAATAAACTGTCCCAGGTGTAGGGAGTCTCAGCAGCAAACCCACCTTAATGATATATATATATATATATATATATATATATCTTCCTGAGACCCACTGCATCCGTCTGCCATAAACACTATGGAAACATACATGTTAGTTTTGGCCCATAGTGGACTCCATGTTGTGTTGTGTGAAATGGGGGGGAATTAAAAGTTTAGGTCAAATAATATTTAAAATTATATAAATTATCATATTTGTGTATGTGCCGCTGCCATTCCCCCACAAGGTTGCAACATTGATGATAAATAAATGACAAATAAAGCTTTGCCAGTTTATAACCGATGAAACATGATGGTATCAGAATAATCACTTACATGTGATGTATAGGATGCTACGGTCACAAAAGATAAAGTGTCAGGAGAAATAAGCTTAATCGCCATGTCGGTTTTCTTTATTGCACTCTCAAGACATAACATTAAATAGAACAATTTTAAATGTAAATAAAGTGTCAGTTGTACATGTCAGTAAACATTATATATAAAATAAAGTCATAACAGTAATAACAATATAAAATAAACTGTCCCAGGTGTAGGGATAGTCTCAGCAGCATACACACCTTAGTGCAAAGTTGTGTGTCGTGTGTCAGTATTTATAAAAACTATACCAAATAAACTGTTATTAAATGCAGTTTGTCGCTCATCCTGCCGCTCCTGGCGCCGCTCGCGCTGCGCCGACGCTTCCTCATGGCGCAGCGCCCACACTTCATCCTGGTGCTGCTGGCGCTCCATCTGCTGCTTGAACACTTCTGCCTGGCGCTCCATCGAGGTGAGCATCTTGTCCTCCGTTTCCTGGGCCTTGGTGAACTGCACCATCTGATCTCCACGCAGCGACTCATTCACCACGGCACGCCGGTCCTCCAACGCCTCGACGGTCTCAAAGAAAAAAGTGCATCCTGTGTCCGCTTTCCTAAGAGGGGCAAATAAGCAAGATACAAGATCAACAACCAGAGACAATACATCATGTATTTTTTAGCTGCCCGGATTATAACAGACAAAGACTCATTCTGAAAACTGCACTGGAACAACTCAACATCAAGGACATGGATTTCAAGTCAATATATGAAAGTAAATCAAGAAATGAAGCAAACAAGCTGATCTTCAAATTCTTCAAAAGCACTGGTCTGAGGACAAGGATTTAATAAAAACATTTAATAAATCAACAGTAGGTGGCGATATATGCTCCAAGTGGAAGCGATTTCTTACCGGAAGTCATGTGACCTCTAGCCCGGATGTTTACAATGTTTGTGAGAGAGTAAAAAGGCGCGAAAATTTGTAAATGCCGGTCTAGGCGAATACGTTTTCACGCTGTTTCATAATTGTACCAAGAAGGAAATAAACATGATTGTGAACATCAGTTCCATGCGTAACGTTCTTTCAAGACAAAGTTACAGTGTGTGTACCTTTGCGTTTGGTTGCTGGTAAGGGAGACGAGCAAGCGCTTTGATCTTCAAGGCAAAGCTCGCTTGTTTCCAACCCCGAGAGTTGATGATTTTCCTCGCCTGAAACACACGATTAGTGCCATGAGTTACAGAAACACTGCACAGTTATTCACAAGTCAAAACGTTTTCATAGCGGCCGAGAATATCTAGCTAGCTAGATGTTATTAGCCAGCTCGGGGCCAGTGTTAGCTAGTTCAGCCTAGCATGGCTAGCTTGATCTACTGAGCAAATAAAAGTACATCTGAGACCATTATTGTGCAGATTAAAACCCCAGTGCATGTAGTTGCTTTTACCTTCGTCGTGGTCGCCCTCTAAATCCGCCGTTGGAGCGGCCTCCAATACCATACTGCCCGACTCAAGGCTCGATGCTGTACCGGAGAATGAAGGTCTGTGGCTTAGCAAAGCATCCAAGCGGTCGTACCATTTACTGGTCTTCCGGTCGTTACCACTTTTATTATTCCAGTCTTTAATTTGTTTGTAGTCCTGCCGGAGTTTCTTTATTTTTAGCCGGCATGCCATGGCGCTGTGCAAGATTCCCATCTCAAGCAACTTCTTCGAACAACGATCGAAGATCTTCGAGTTGGGTACTGGCTTCAGCAGCATTCCCTGGGTCGCGTCCTCGGTGTAGATGTCCAGAAGCGCTGATACCTCCTCATCACTCCATCGCTTCGATGATTTCCTGATGTTTGCCATAACTGCGTTAAAAAAAAAAAACGGTCGGTGCGCTGGGTTTTTGTAGCGAGGAAAAACAATGGCGGCTCTACACAACATTTTCACAGTTGTACGGGCCGTGGTTTGCAATTCGCCCAGCCAATCAGCACTGGGGCACTTTTCACCCACAGGAAAGTACGATCTCTCAGCGGGCTCTAAAAATGGGGGTAAAAGTTCCCGAGATTAAGTACGATTTTTGGTGTGAACGCGACATAAGGGGTACTAACGGAACTAAACGCGAAAAGTACGGTGAAAAGTACTCCGGTGTGAACGCGGCTAATGTCACCTGGAGTGAAAGTGTGAGGTGTAGCATGACGATGAGTGTCTGCATGACATTTCATCTTGGCTTTAGCCTTCTTGTCCTTAGCTCTCACTTCTGAGTCTGAGCTCTTGTTGGCAGTGTGAGTGAATGAAGGGATCTTTGTGTACACTTTGCGTTGGAATAACAGTTCAGCAGGTGAGCTCTCTGTTGTGCTGTGAGGTGTAGATCTGTACTCACGTAGAAATATGTTCAAATGTTGTTTCCAATGAATTCCCTGTGTTTCTGCCACACGTATTGCTTTGCCCAGTGTTTGCATGAATCTTTCAGCTGTAGCGTTAGCTTGAGGCCAAAGCAGTGTGATCCGGCGATGATGAAATCCTAAGTAGTCTGCAAACTGAGAGAATTGGCTGCTGTTGAATGGGGGGCCATTATCAGTTTTTACCACTCTGGGGATTCCAAACATAGAGAAAACTTTGTCCATGACTGGAATGATTGTGTTAGCTGAAGTTGATCTACAGTAACACTCTCAACTACTGGGTAGCGTGCATAATCATCTATCATGACTAACAGGTACTCTCCTGTTGGTAGTGGTCCATCAAAGTCTGCGCTGATACTGTGCCAGGGTGCTTCTGGTAGACTTGACATTTTTAATGGCTCAGTATGTACAGCTGGGGTATTTACCTGACATGCAAGACAGCTGCGTACTGATGCTTCTGCTTTCTGATCAATATCTGGAAACCACACCTTTGTTCTGAGTAGTGCTTTGGCTTTAGCGATGCCCTGATGCCCTTCATGAGCTAGCTGTAGGACTCTATCTTGTAGGGCTGTGGGAATCACTATTCTAGTGCCCCGTAGTACTATGTCTGATGCATGTGACATTGTCAGCTCGCTGCTTACTCGTCGAAACTGTTTTAATCAACCTGGTCTCACCAGAATGCGTGACTCCACCACGACTCCTTAACACCGCAGTGCGTGGTGGAGTCACGAACTTTGCTACATTTACGTGTCGGCACCACGCAACAACTCCAATGTAAAGTGAATGAGGCTCCTTTGTCGTGGTGCACACACGCATTTCTACAACGTCCCGCAGTGAGCTTTTATTCTATAAAACGTTTTTAAAATCTACTTTATATCTTGTAGTAACTCACGGGAGGCTTCTTTTATTTTATTTGTATTCATAATCATTTTTATTTTTCGTCAGAATGTATTATGGTGCATTAGTTACGAATTGTTGTTCTCAAAAAACAGTGCATTGTGTGTAATACAACTGTGATTTTTATTAAATTAGTTCGTTTTTAAGGAAGGCCAGAGCTTCAGCTGTGTCAAATAGATTGTTCCCTTTAGTTAACGTTATTTAAAAGATAATTATATTCCTATTTGATCTTGTCCCCTTTATTGTATTACGGACACAGAGAGCAATGTGAGCGTCCATTCCCATTCATTTTACACCCGGAAGTAAGTATTCTCCTTACTGTCGATTGATTTTACAGTGATATCTGCACTACTCATCGACTCAAAAACACCAGATTATCCTTGTTAATTACACAACATTGATTGGTTTAAATTGTGTGCAATGCTTTTGTAATTTTCCCCTTCGATTCGGAGAAACAAATATTTGTTCAGAGTTTAGGATGGCCGAAGACACTACACTACCCAGAATCCTCAGCTATTGTTCCGCTTTGCCTCAAGCTCTGTGATTGGTTGACCTCCAACTGCATTCCATATGGAAAAAAACGTTTCGTAAAAGATAAAATCATACTTTATTCAGCAGTGCTTGCTTTACTCTTTGAAAGTCATCACACGAATGCATTGTAATGAATGGTTTGGCTGCATTAAACATTACACATCTGTCGTAGTTCTTTATTTATCTACAGAGATCGGGCCTCAGAATAGACCGGAAACTATTCTTTTACCGTTCTATTTTAATTTCACAATAAAGTTAGTAGTAATAATTTGTTTTGATATTATTGTTTATTAACTACTAGACCGCTGGGTCATGTTAAGACCATCTTTTCTGTGTTGCTGTGGGTTTTTTACATCGCTTTTGTGTTACAAATATCAAAACAATAACAGAATATATCCGTCGTAAACTAAACCAGAAACAGCAGTATATTTTATTTTGTTAACACTGTAAACTTGACAGCTTTTTAACCCGCACCTCCTGCTAATTAAAGCACGTTATTACACGTTTAGAGTAATTGCAATGCAGGTAGATTGTGTTGCTTTTTAATGACTGTTTTAAAATGCCTTTTTCTTAATGTCTTTCATTTTTGTAAAGCACTTTTGAATGTGTTATATTTGATGAAAACATTTAAATATTAAGAGTACATACTCTTAATATAGTGGGAAAGTAGAAGGTCAATGATATAAATAATATAGAATAGAAAATATCAAGAAGATACTGTAAGTGATCTCTACAATAAAACAGTTTAGTGCCTGATAGGAGGATGTGCAAAACAGACAAACTAATAAGGCTTTATTTAAACATTAAAGAATACTTTAGGTTAAGGTCTTCTTTTAACCTGTTTCACACCATCCCCCCGGTACCGGGCGGATAAACGCGTCATTTGCAGGAAACAACGTCTAAGGAATCTTAATATTGAATAAAACTATGAATGTGTTATATCCATGTAACGGGAAGAAACTCAGCTAACTGATCTTTTTAATTTAAAAAAAAAAAAAAAACCCACAATGCTAGCACTCAGCCTCTGAATTAGCCTCGATCGAAAAAACGGAACCTACAAAGGCACTTAAACTCACTCATAACTCCCTTATTACTTATCCTAGATGCACAGCCAACCACTCGTTTTTGGTGTCCTGGAGACACTGAATCTGTGTAAAAAACCTCAACACTCAGTGATAAACATTCGCGACGCTATAAACGAAAGCGTACATCATCACATGTGGAGCTAAGTAGCTAACAAACGTAAATATGGCTTACCTTGGTCAAAAGTGGTCTTCAATGGCATTAAAACGATAAAAAAACGATGCTGCAGTTAATCCATAGGTTCATCCTATGTGTCTGTGCCTTCTTTGAAATTATTTCTGATAATCCATAAGCAATACAACTGCGTTTTAGTTTCCAAACTCCAGAAGGAGACATTCCTCCACTTTGGTTTCGTTTTCCACACGCGAAGCGCCCACATTTTTTCTTTACAACGTGTGTGTGAGTGGGTTTCCCCCTTCGATTCTATTGGCTCTAACGGTCACAAGGGTATGTCAACCAACCAAATCGACCAAGGGAAGCCAGAGATAGGTCAAATCCACCCAAATGACCCCAAAAGTGGGGGTTTTTGGCTAAATCTCTCTAAAAAGGTCAAATTTCACTTGTTTTGCATCAATCTTGATACAGGGTACTTATTATATGTTGTACTTTGGATTCCTAAAGCTTTTAGTCTACTAACCCATCATCCAAGGGTAGTTTTCACTATCTGTAAAAAATAATTTTTGGACGGACACTATAATTTACAGTTTTTTACTATGTAAAATCTGAATTTTCTTTAAAATAAAAAACATTTATATTGATTCTGACACTTCTACATCCAACTCACAGGTTTATCATTACTTTGAGAACAAAGATTATTAATTTAACCCTTTTAGAAGGGAAGATATGGTCATTTGTTCTGGGAATGTCATTTTTGAGCCTGAGACCTGAAAAACAGGCTCAGAGTGGAACAGGTTAAATAAGAAAAAAGCTTTGGGGGTATCTACAGATATTAAGCCTGACAAAGTACTTAACGTCTAATATATTGCATGGTTTGGAACTTGACAATCAACTTTCCTGCAATGTTAACTATGTTGAAGCACTTATTTTAACTGATATTATACATATTAATTATACTCTTATAAGATGTATGTAGATAGTATAAGAAATGTGCAGAATATGTTTAATGGTGGAGGTACACAGATATCGATAGATGTCTTGTAATGCACTGTTGATGAACCTGTGACCCAAGTTTTTCATTCATTGCATAACTACACCGTAGTTGTGTATATGATATGTCAATAAACCTTAGAAAATCTTGAAATCTTGAAAGGGATGTGCAAAATAGCCATTACAAATAGTGTATATACAGTTTTTAATTAACTATTAGTAGAGAATAACGAGTAATGAATATGCTTTATAGGGATCTGCAGATAAATATTTAGTCTTCTCAAGCACCCACTACCAAATATCTCGCCTGATTGTTGGCTGAATTCACTGAATTTTACTCAGGTGTAACTAAAGTAAAAGTTTTTAAAGTAAAAAATACCAGGTTAACTGGTTTTTAAAGTAAAAATACCAGGTTAACCTTAAAAAAAGCCCTCAGGATTATAAAAGACCCCCATTACCCCAGCCACAAACTGTTCTGTCTGCTGCCGTCTGGCAGGCGGTACCGCAGCATCCGGACTAAAACCACCAGACTCAGGGACAGTTTCATCCCACAGGCAATAAGACTATTAAACACCTGAACTTTGAAACAACATCCATAACATTCATCTGGCTGCTACTTAGAACTTATTTATCTAATATATCATATTCCAATCACTTGTATATAGACTCGTATTGCACTATTTCACTTTTTACTATTTTACTATTTTTCTTTTTGTATTTACTTGCACTTGCACTATTTGTTCTGTGTAGCCACTATCTGTTTTACTAGGCTTGTTTGAGACGAGCTGCGGCTCGCCTCGAAAGTAGACGAGAATAGCCGATCGCAGCCGGGGGAGGTCTCAAAAAGCTCGCCTGAAGTCGGACAGCTCGGAGTCGGCTTCTTCTTCTTCTTCTTCTTCTTCTTCTTCTTCTTCTCTCGGTTTTTTGGCGGATTTCAAACAACTTTAAGGTGCATACTGCCACCTCCGGAGTCGGCTTGACTCGGTTTGCATTTATAAATGCACACGGCATCTATTGCACGTCTGTCCGTCCTGGGAGAGGGATCCCTCCTCTGTTGCTCTCCCTGAGGTTTCTCCCATTTCCCCTTTAAACTGTGGGTTTTTCTCTGGAAGTGTTTCCTTGTATGATGTGAAACGTAAGGACAGAGGGTGTCGTATTGTCATACTGATATTCTGTACAAACTGTGAAGTCCACTGAGACAAATGTAACATTTGTGATATTGGGCTATATAAATAAACATTGATTGATTGATTGATAAAGAATGGACAAATGTGTTTAATCGTTAATGTCAGATATGTACTAAGTAAATACATTTGTTCCTGCTCAAGATTAGATTCAACTTTATTGTTATTGCACAGATTACAGGTACTGAGACAACGAAATGCAGTTTAGCTTCTAACCAGGAGTGCATAAAGCAGTAAAGTGAAAAGTAATGTACACAATCTACAGAATAAAATATAGAATGAATTGAATGATGAATAAACAGTGAGGGGTATGAATACACTATATACACAGTAGCCTAGCCTAGTATGAACAGTGTGTTGTATGAATATGCTAAGATATATAAAGTATGACAACGGTAAGCAGTGCAAGTATAGTATACAAATATATAGATATTAATTTAATGATGATAAACATTGTGGAACAATGATGAAAAATATGAATGGAAGTGGCGACGTAAAACTGACACAAAACAACAACACACTTTTGCCGAGCCAATGGAGAGTTTCATCCCCAGCACGGGGTAAAACCCACCAATGAGCGCTCAGCTCGAGATACCAGCAAGTCGTTTCCCATCAAGCATTTCGCTTCCGCAGCCCGTGGAGAGAAACTGCGCCGCCTCGCCGCGCCTCGCTCTCAAGTCTGCGGGCGTCTTTGTCCCGCGAGATTTCAACGTCTCATGTAGGCGAGCCTCCAGAGCAAGTCAGACAAAATGACTAACCATCATGCAACGCACTAGCAAGACGTTGATCGCAATTGCGCAGGTCTGCGCAGGTCTCGCTTGTCTCAAACAAGCCTATTGTGTTGCACTGTTGGAGGAGCCTGTGACCTAAGGGGGGGGGGGGTAGGACACGTTCTAAGCACATGGTGTAGTCCCATAGCTGAGGATTCTGGGTAGTGTAGTGTCTTCTGCCATCCACACACTCCGAAAAAATATTTGTTTCTCCGAATCGAAAGGGGAAAATACAAAAGCATTTTACACAATTTAAACCAATCAATGTTGTGTAATTAACAAGGATAATCTGGTGTTTTTGAGTTGATGAGTAGTGCAGATATCACTGTAAATAAAATCAATCGACAGTAAGGAGAATACTTACTTCCGGGTGTAAAATCCTCCGTTATCCAATGGGAATGGACGCTCAGCTCTTTGGGTCCGTAATACAATAAAGGGGACTTGATCAAATAGGAATATAATTATCTTTTAAATAACGTTAACTAAAGGGAACAATCTATTTGACACAGCTGAAGCTCTGGCCTTCCTTAAAAACCAACTAATTTAATAAAAATCACAGTTGTATTACACACAATGCACTGTTTTTTGAGAACAAACATTGGTAAATAATGCACCATAATACATTCTGACGAAAAATAAAAATTATTATGAATACAAATAAAATAAAAGAAGCCTCCTGTGAGTTACTACAAGCTATAAAGTAGATTTTAAAAACGTTTTATAGAATAAAAGCTCACTGCTGGACGTTGTAGAAATGCGTGTGTGCACCACGACAAAGGAGCCTCATTCACTTTACATTGGGGTTGTTTGCGTGGTGCAGACACGTAAATGTAGCAAAGTTCGTGACTCCACCACGCAATGCGGTGTTAAGGAGTCGTGGTGGAGTCACGCATTCTGGTGAGACCAGGTTGGCTTAACAGGTTAACGCTGAGTGTAAAAACTCCACTTGATGCATTTCACTGTTTGGGTGAGAGCATCATGGCGAAGCGCGCGCTCCCACGGCGCGTTCAAGGACCTCAGTAGAGAGTCGGCCCTTTCTGTGTCGACCCCCCATGGGCAGAGCTTCCCTTCACGCGGAGTTTTGCGGCGGGACGGGTCGCCAGAGAGTACCACAGCTTTATTGCTGGGGCCCCACAGCTAATTGCACATCCCCTAACACAGTGTTATGGGGAATGGAAGCGCAGCTGCGTGTTAACGGAGTGGATGGACAGGACGCTGAGACTGGGCTATTCATTCCAGTATTGCAGCATCCCTCCTCCGTTCACAGGCATAAGAGAGGCAAAGCTATCATCCCGAGGGGAGATAGGTTTACTCTCAGCAGAGGTTCAGGCCTTGGTGCAAAAACAGGCAGTGTCTGCTGTGCGCACGCAAGACAGAGAGGGGGGGCATTATTCCCTGTACTTCCTGGTTCCCAAAAAGACAGGAGAATTCAGGCCCATTCTGGATCTTCGTAGTCTGAATCTCCACATTGCACGCAGAAAATTCTGGAGAGGGGCCAGTTCACCTCCTGGGCCACTGCAGAAGTGCCCTTGAGCAAGGCACCTAACTGCTCACTGGTGCTGGCTAGACTGGCTGCCTCCCATCTGACCTCTCAACTGCATGTGTGCATATAACTGTGTGTGTATTTGTATATGTATGTGCATGTTGTAAAAAGTGTGTACTGTGTGTACTGTATGTACCTGTATGACAGAGTGGAAACTGAATTTCCCCCTCCGGGAATCAATAAAGGTCCATCTTCTTCTTCTTAAAAGAACCCACAACACTTTGAGGTGATAAAAACTCCTTTAAACTGCCACAGCGCATCTACAGCCTCTATGATTGTGGATTCTAATATATATGAAAATGTGCTAATCCAGACAGCAGTTATGAAAGTGCAGGGTCATGCATCGTAACTACATGCTACCAGGGCTTCCACCCCATTAGTAATATTTATAATTACTTATATTATTTTATAAGTTTGATAGGTTCCATTACCATGTAGGACATGAGAAGGAAAAGGCAATAAGGGAAAGAATAATGAAAGAAATAAGAAGAAAATAGAAGAAAATGTATCTTTATTGATCCCCCGAGGGGGAAACTCAGTTTTCCACTCTGTTTTATATACACACACGTGCAATATACACACACATAAATGTAAGTTATGTAATAAACAATTGCATTTGAAAACATTTGCCACACGAGTCCTCTTGAAAATAGTCAATTATAACGCTGTTTGTAAAGATAACATTGGGTAGCATAGCACTGATGGGCAAAAGCAACATTCTAATCACACTAAGTACAGTGCTAGTCAGTAATGAAGAGAGGATAGTAAAGTTAACTAAGTCAATATCCTATAAAATTACAGGTTGGACTTCTGTGAAACAGCCTGTTTGAAAAAAAGGCCAAACATAGCTTTTGTAAACATTGATGAGCTATAATATGTTTATACTGTGAGAAACCCTAACCCTATTTTCCATTCATCAACATCTCGATTCTTCACTACTGCTTCTGTGCAGTCACGTGACGCCACTGGACCGTGACAACATGTCAGGTTGCTAAGTGAGCTAGTAAGCTAGCTGCACTTAGCGGACCCAACGATGTGGCTAGAGGTAAAACCCCGCTTTGATTGGTGCCAGCGATCGAACAAGCATGGACTCAGAGAGATGAATCGACTTTGTCCGATATTGTAAATAAAGACCCGGACTCGGTAAGTTCGCCCTTCTTTAGCCACTACGTTAGCCCAGTGAAGACAGTCCAGTAAGCTAACTAGCTAGCGTTAGCGTTACGTGTTCGGCTGGCAGCATCAGCACCACAACGTTTACGAACACTTACGTTACGCAACGTTCAACGGTTTAACTTAAACGTTATTTTTCTAGGGCAGGATACGCGTTCACACCGGTTCACACTAACTGTACGGTAACGCTGAGCTGTGCTGCCAGGCTAATGGACACATGAGCTGCGGTGAGAGCAGGACAGGATGCTGCTCTCTGTCACTGAGTGAACACACACACTCACACACCTGCAGGCACAGATGATCTTTTACCAAACAAGGACATTTGTGCTTTTAAATAGCTTCAATATTATTGTTAAAAATACATATTGATTGTGCTGTTATTCACTATCATCTTACTTCAAACGATACAGTCCAGGTTCTGTAAATATCCCCTCTTTCTGTTTTCAAAGACATGTAATGTGTCATTGGAAAAGCACTAATGATGGCTTTCCTCCATCTGAGCATCAGAGTAATGAGCTGCCCCGGCCTGTTCACCATTCATCGTAATAAATACAGACAGAGAGTATATATTGGATTATTTTTCAACTATGACACATCGATAAAGTGGTGACAATGTCTTGAGTTACAACATTTATTTTTAAGAAGTCCTTAATTAAGCCTGCTAAGTGATTATTCTTTTAGTTTACACATTTAGGGGTTTATTGCCAGCCTTCTTCCTTGCATTTGGAAGTTTAAAGAGTGTTTCCTTGCCTGGTGTTCAACATGAGTTACCATGGCGATCTTCCCCAGTAAGAAGTGGTCCAGCAGGACTGAGAAAACAGAGTTAACCCTGAAGATACCTTGCTAACCCCAAATCCTGCTTCGAGTACAGTCTACTGGTAGGGGAACGTAGGGGATTAACATTGCACATGTTTGGAATTGAGACAGTTCGGAGGGGACAGCAGGGTTTTCTTGGGGGGACCGTAGATCACTGCAGTAACCACCTATGCAGGAATAACATAATAAAGAGAATGAGATAAAACCTTAACGTTAGGCTACTAAAAAGCGTCTTTGTCATGGGGAAAAGGAAATCAACAGGGAGCTAAAATGAATCATTGTCATGACCTATGTTTGTGCTAGCTAATTATATAGGCTAAATGACTAGCAACATTTTAAATCATTGAGGCAAACTGCATGGCATTGTAGTATACAGTCAAGTCCTAAAGGATAGCCTACTTACTGTGTCTCTGACAGGACTTAACATTGAGTCCAGTAAGTTATTATCACATTGATCTGGGTATAATTCAGTCTGGTCATTGATAATACTTAAGTCATGTATGATTACGTCTTTACGCAGCTTCTAGACAGAGCCATGATCTGTTTGGAGACCTATGCCAGGGAAAACAAATGTGCACATTTAGGTTAAAAAAATGCAGTTAACATCACTTTATGTGGTTTATTATTAAGTTATTGAGTTTACTTACTATACAGTAGTTTTAATTTATTCTAGAATGTATTGCAGTAACTTCTAAGACTTTCTGGGCGATTGTATACTTTATTTTTACAGGGTTACAGTTTTCCTTGATTCTTGTTTTAAGTCCAGGTGAAACTAGTTTGTCGTGTGAAAGTGCACAGTGGCCTGTGGTTCCAAAAACAGGTGCTGGGTCCCCTGACATTTTGTTTTGGGGGGGGGGGACATGACAAAGTTTAAGAACCTCGGCTCAATACAACACAAAGAGGTGTAGTTGAAAATGTAACATTCCATTCAGTTGTTTGTATGCTATTACCTTTATAGTAAACAATCCTTACTCTTAAATCAAGCCAACTTTATTGACTTTATCTAAAAGGAAGGAAAAAGCAGTGGTCAAGGAATCATTTGCCCATCAAAAAGTAAGCCAGTGAACTACAGCGACCCTGCTTAATTGTTAATAGAGCACAGTGAGGAGCTGTAAAGGTGCAGAGTTTCACTTCTGCATCACCATTGATGAGGCCCATTAGAGCTGTGTGTGTAATGTGAGAGAAAGTTGGTCCCTGTAGTTCAATTACTCTCTGTGAGAAACAACTCTAACCAGGCTACATAAATCAGATGCAAGTCAACAAGCATTGCCCTGAAGCTTCACACTAGCTGATGGATGTTTTCATTTGATTATTGATGCGTGTGGCCCATTGAAACGGGAGTATTTTACCTAACATCTCATGTGCGGTTTGAAGTCTTTTAACTGGTCACTGAATCTATTGAAATGTAGTTGCAGCTGAGTGTGATGATGCTCATGTTGTGTCTGGCTGCTGCTGGAGACGGTGTGGTGGTTCTGTGGCCCCCAGGCCCGGCCCACCTGCTCCCAGAGGTGTAACGGTCACACTGACACAGGAGCTGCTGACACGGTGACTCGTTTTTCTCTCCCCCGTGGGTTATCTTGCCAGGCAACGCTGCTCAGGCTCCTCAGGTCTCATTTGTGTGTGCACCTTGTTACCTAAGCTTCCGAGTGTTGAGCTGTTTATCTTTCCTATTTTTGTTTCACCGTCCTTTGACACTCAATGTTTATTCACATATTTCAGCCTCTGCCATGGCAGCTGGTGTCAGCATTCTGAGTGACCTGCCTTACTCCACGAGAGGAGCCTGCGGCGAAGAGATCAGCACAGAGATGGAGACGGGTAGGAAAGCTCTACACAAAAACAACACGACTAGCTGCTTGATCTTTTATTTTCAAAGCAATGGCACAGGACTGTACACTTGGTTTGGTGAACCGTTGAAAAATAAATTAACAAGAGTTAAGACAAGAGGCAGTGTGACAGCGTAGCAATTTGCAGCTTCAAGACAAATCTTTCAGGTGAAACAACAAGATTTCTTCAGGATTTTTGTAGCAGGACATTTGGTGTGAGGTGGATTTAGGAGTACTCCAGACTTGATTTAGGAAACATCAAATGTAATATCTGAAAGGTTTGTTGCTAAATGATTTAATGCTTACTTTACAGGTTAAGAAACATCTATCCACCTTATTTATACAATTACAATAAACAAGCAGCACCTCCTTCCTATCGATGCTAGTTATACAGTGTTTGGTGAATTAGACATCTGTGATCATGCGTTTTGACAGATCTTACCCTAAAAGGTATTTCTCTTTTTAATAATTCCATTCTTTATGATGCAGTCACAGCTGTAGATGATTTTATAAATAATTCTCATATGTCCTGTCTCTCTCCTATGTCTCCTATCCCTGCCATCAGAAAAAGGTTAAAATAGGTTTGAGTTGGACCTCAGACAATGTGTCTCCTTTGCAGTTTCCTAGACCATCTTAAAAAAATATGCATAATGGATACAAATAACCTTATAAAACTGTGGACAACTGTTCTATTCTTAGTTGTTTTACTGAATAAGAAAATACCTGACCATGATTGCCTCTTTATATTATATTATTGAGATCAAACAACAACATCACGTATAAAGTTATATACATCACTTTTATAATTGATGTATACAGTATAACCTGAAATTAATGAATAGATGTTTCATTAATATTTATTACATTTCTGTTATATTTCATACATTATTGTTATATTCAGTACATTTCTGTTTTGTTTTGCCGACTGTAAATTAGGGTTACCTTAATGGACACTAGCACTCAAAGCACAGTGAACAATAATTGCTATTGGGTTTTGCATTTCAGGGGGGCCCCCATACTGTAACCAACATTAAAAGGGTATTTTCCTCTTTTATTTACAAGCTGCTTTCCTCAGATCTGTGTTGTGTATCTGTCTGTGGGTGTGCAACATTCGTAGCGAGTTTAATTTGCCTCTCTTTGATCAATCTGAAACTAGAACGCCACTCCTTTGGGGGTTAGGGTAAGAGATGGCAGGCAGCGTGAGGAGGCACAACCAGAGTCCCGGGGTGACTTAGCCTCACCCCGGGATTCCACCGGGTCCGTCTGCGCCGCGTTACGGCTGCGCCGCGGCGTTCACAGCGAACGGTCAGAGCATCCAGTCAATCCCCAAAATAAACTAATTTTGCAGACCCTATCCCTCCGTAGTCTTTCAAGTAGGAGGAGAAATGCTAGCGTTCTCCTCCGGTTTACAGGCACTGTGTACATTTGCCTATATATATATATATATATATATAGAATAATTATTAACCACTAAAATACAGCAACACATCTTTGATTGATGTCGTTTATAACTGGACTATTACAATTATTATGAACTTTGTCTGTACAAAGTAGCCTGTCCAGGAAATATTCCCAAATCAACAAAAACTGCGAGCCTGCACGCAAGACGCTCCGCTTCTGAAACGCGCCCGATAGGGTTTGACGCTGTAGGAGGAACAAAACCGCGGCGCAGCCGTAACGCTACGCAGACGGACCCGGTGGAATCCCGGGGTCAGGCATCTTACAGGATGTCCTGAAGCGCTAGCAGAGCTCAGCCCTGGAGATCACCTCCTCCTGCTACAGAGGAACGGTGGCTGTCGGTGTCAACTCAGCCTCAGCTAGCTAGAATTGTTCTCGTTTAGAAACAAGACCATTACAGACTGTTCAATTGACCCAGTAAAGCTCACAGTAGCTTCTTTTTTACACCAGCATAGAGGTACATTTATTCAATAGTGAAAAGATTACAAATGTATAACTTTGATTTATAGCGCCGTGTTAACCAGAGCCAACGTGGCTGGTTGCGCTACTTCGGGTAGCCAGGATGGCGATCATTATCGGGAATCATTTCCAGCTTTACACACTGAACTTTTTGATTGCTATCCTTGCAACATCCCAGAACTCATAGTAACACGGTATCAAAATGGCAATAAAGAAGTACGCAAATAGATACACAGACTGAAAAAAAATGAAAGTGTTTAGCATTCAGGGCTTGAGTGTTATTTAAATGTTATGATGTTTTTTTTTTTTTCTGTTTGATTTTCTGAAAGCCAATGCTAGGATCCCTACAGCAAAGTACACCAAGATGGGGGAAACCCTGAGGCATGTCATCCCTGGTCACATGCAGTGTTCCATGGCCTGTGGAGGAAAAGCCTGTAAATATGAGAACCCCTCTCGCTGGAGTGATGAGGAGCAAGCCATCAAGGGACTCTACTCGTCCTGGTACGTTGGGCCATCTTTGTTTTCTTTTTTCTTTATTGTTTTTTTCCATATATAGACAATATATAAGACCGTACACAAACATCCTCAAGACATAACAAAATTAAGTTAAAAAAGTCACATAAATACCATAAATCAATTACATGACCTACACAAACATGTAAGGAAATATACAAACATGTAGGCAGATATGAAAGGCTTCCATCCTTCCTCCAGCAGAGGGACATTAATCATCTCCAGTTTGCTGACCCAGAGTACTCTCTAGATCTGCATGTTCCAGATAGTTAAGGAAAGGGCCCCATACTTTTTTTAATAGTTCTTGTTTTCCTTTAATTGAATAGGTTATTTTCTCTAATGAGACACATGCAGACAGTTCTTTTAGCCATTTTCCAATACTTGGACTGTTACATTTTTCCATGAAAGTGCTATCATGCGTTTTGCCTGTAGCAGACATACATTTAAAAATATTTGTTCTTTCTTCCTTATGTTGTGTTCTTTTGGGTAACACCCTAACAAAAAAAACTTGGGCTCCATGGTTAACTGCATTGATAAAATATCTTCTATCATAAATCTTACCTCTTCCCAAAACGTTTTTATCTTGGTACACTCCCAAACACAATGAAAACCTTTTCCCTTACATTTTCCACATTTAAAACATACATTTAAAACGTATGTTTTAAATGTGTCTGGGATATTACCACTAAATGTATTTAGCTTTTCTGGAGTAATATATATACGCATCAGCCAGTTCTATTGTATGAGCTTAAGACGGGTATTCACTGTTTGTGATTGAGCTTTCTTAAAGGCACCTTCCCACTCATCAATTGTCTTCCTGCAAATCCTACCTCCAATTTCTAAGTTTAGCTTCAGAGGACTCAGGGGAGCCAGATATAAGCAAGTTATAAAGTGCAGAAATTAAGTTTTTCCCCTACAGTCCCTTAACATTATTTTCTCTAGTGGTGAGTATGGAGGTATAGTTAGTAATTGTTTTTGGTTTGCTCCAATATAGCTTCTAATTTGTAAACATTTGAAAAAATGCTTCCGTGAAATGTTGTGCTTGATTGTAAGCTCCTCAAACGACATCAGTTTATCATCATTGACTATCGACTATATTATCTCCCTTATTGTTCTGTATTGACGTAATGGATCTTTCAATTTGTAATTGTTTAATGCGCCACACTAATATCTTTCCAGGCTTCTCTCCTTGATCGTAAAATGTTTGTTTGAGTCTTAGTAGACTTGCCACTGCTTTAGAAGCTGATCATTCATGATACTGGGACCTCAGTACTAGCAGTTCTTGTTGTACTTTAGGGCAGGGTTTCTGAAAGGCCTCACTCTCCAGGGTTTTTATTTTTGATTCCAACATTGTCATTTTATGACCAGCTTTTTGGGATTTAGAGCTTGTGTAGTTAATAATTTGGCCTCATATAAATGCTTTAAAAGCTTCCCATCTTATAGATGCTGATGTTTCCGATGTATTTGTCTCAAAATCGAAATCAATTGGTTTGCCAAGATACGGGACACAATCTAAATAAATTGGTTTGCCAATATACGTGACAATACCTTCAAATGTAAATCTTTCATAATATTAAGTAAGACTTCCCTGCTTTTGGTGTGTGGTTTATCTATGCCCCCTGACCGATCCTTTGTTGGATCCAATTAGGGCTGCAACTAACACCGATTTGGATAATCAATTAATCTGATAAAAAACCGCGCCAAAAAAAAAATGTTTTCCATTATTTTATTCAGAAAACTGCATTTCCAAATTGACAACATCAGCACACAAAAACATCCCAAATGTAGGCTATAAAACATATGTAAAAATTATATAACAGCTTGTTTTGAACAACAAAATATGTCTATTTAGGTTGCTCGAACAAAAACAATGTTCTTTCAAATTATCAACAATGATAACTAACATACAGTAACTCAGTGTAGGCAATACAACATGGACATTTTAAATGCTTGAATGGACCTGAGCATTTATAAATAATAATACATTATAAAAAATGATAAATTATAAAAAAATAAAAAATAAAATTGTGAATCACAAACAAAAGTGTTAACAGGCTTTGCTACAACAAATAGGTAGATTGTCTCTGCAGTTACACATTCATAAACTCACCCTCACAATCACGAACCCTCTGTCTTTCTATAGTATATTTACTTGAATAGACCTGAGCTTCTATAAGCTATGTTGAATACACACATCCCGCCCACCTCCTCCTAATTCTAATATCAGCCATTGGCTGTAAATGTGTCTTTTGCAAAAAAAACATTTTAGATTTCAGACTTTTTACTCTTTTTAAAGTCTTTGCAGGCCTCTGCAATTCCAGGAAGTAAATGTAACCTCCACACCCTGCGACATGATCTTTGACACAGATTAGGTTACCCACATGTACATAAAAATGCACATGTACGTACGTGCGTCTCTTTAATAACAATTTTTAACTCGAGCCTCAAATTCGCATGGCGCGTTCTCGCGGTAGCCAATCAGCAGTGAGGATCTCAGCCACTGACGTTGAATCAGAAAACGAAAGCAGCAGCCGTTAGCCGCCCCGTTTGAATGACAGGAGTAAACACAGCTGACAGCCGCAGTGAAACTCCAGCGATTAGAGCAATGCGAATATTCGCAATTATTTGTGTGAAAATCCTACCCTGTCCACCATACCTATCTAATGGGCAGTGAGCTCAGGAGGAGCCAACAAATGTTATGCCGCAAAATTCAAGATTATAAAAGTAGCAAAATATAATAAAAAGATGCATTCATTCTTAAACTGTAAACCGTTTTTTTAAGCAAGGCTTAACACAAAAGTAGCTGAATAGCTAATTATCAGGGACAAATTTAACTGAAATCACCAATCCCCATAAGAGCTGGCCTCTATAGTACTTATTAACTCAACCTCATTTAAAGCTATTGCTTTCAACCTTGTAACTTAAATACTATGGAGCTAATTTCCTGCCATAACTCCACAAACAAACTAAACAGGTTTTACAAATGCCTCATGATTCACTAACAAACACAATGTGGTTTGCCAATACAAAACACCATCTACAAACTAATGCATTTAGTTTTGCAAAGAAAAAATGTATCTATCAAACAAACACATAACATTTTTCTAATAAATCATGTTTCAGAGACAAATTCAGCATAGGTTTTACAAGTACACACTTTTTTTTTACAAGTACACAACTTTTTTTTTTACAAGTACAACATTTTTTCTTCTCACGGCGGAATATTACTGCCAAAAGTCACGTGACTCACTCACGTGACTTTTGGCAGTAATATTCCGCCGTGGCTGGCTCATACACACTCACACATGCTCACTCACACATGCTCCACGGAAGCAGGGGGCGCTACTGAGTCCATTGGGAAGGCGGGAGGTTGAGCAGAGCATGGAACAGCCCTTGCCAGCCTGATGACAGCAGTGTTTCTAGCGATCCAGCGATCTGGGTCAGTGTTATAGTGATAATATTATAAACAAGGTGAATTTAGCGATCACAGCGAAAACAGCCAAGACACATATTGAGCCCAGAAAATGAATGTTATTAGGGCTGTAAATATAATAAGCCTTTGTCTAAAATGGACAACATTGTAACTAAGGAGATTTAAACTATAGCCTACAGCGATTCTGCACTCAGTCAATCAGCTGCTCTTCATTTTCTTTCCTGCTATATTCAATGAGTGATACAAATATGTTTTACCATAAGTTCTGAATAAAACTGATACTGTTGGACTCGGTACTAGTTGACTGCTACAAGAAATAAAATGAAGTACTTTTAATGTGTACTTTGTGAGTAATCCTCTGTCAGAGTCCCCTCCTGAGTTCAATAATGCATGTTTCTCTGCTATTTTGAATAAGCGTTAAAACACCTTTCTCATGAGACTGATATTATTGGACAGAGTATTTTAAGAGGATGGTCGACATGATATCAGCAATACTTCCAGTCAGTACTCTGCCAGCAGCATTTTTACCCCTTGGAAAGTCTTTAGAGACTGGCCTGGATAGCTGGTCACAAATATCCTTCAGCAAAGTGACACACCCTTGTGACTCTTGTTGGCCTCTTATGGGGCTGCTGCCTTTTAATATATGATTATTTCTCTGCTCCTAGTTCATTCCTCTCAGATTCTTCCATCAGTCTCAGTCATCGCATGTCAGTCAATAGAGCTTCGAAAAATGTGTCCAATTCAACTAAATGTTTTTGTGAAGGTCAGAGCTAAATTATAGATTGTTTGATTGTGTAATTACTAGGGATGCTCCGATCGCCAATTTTGGGGCCGATCGCCGATCGCCGGAATCAGTATCTGCCGATACCGATCGCCGATCCGATCGAGTGGGCGGGGCCTAAATGGAAGATTTAAACATCACTTTAAATCTTCCATTTAAAGTGATGTTTAAAACTCAGTTAATGGGGCTCATTCACTGGAGCTTCCACAAACAACAATCAACTTAATTATTACATTCAAATTATGTATATTATTCAAGTTTACATTCACTTTGGATAATAACACGGGAGAAATGAGCAAGCGCTTTTCCTCTCTCTCCCTCTCTCTCTCCCTCTCTCTCTCCCCCTCTCTCTCCCCCGCTCTCCCTCTCCTGACAGCCCGTCAGTATCGTCTCATGCAGCTCGCTGATCCAGTAATGTGTGAGGCCGACAGTGAAGAATACACATATTTATAACTAGTTTAGCTTGTTCCAGAGGTAGATAAAATAGCTAAGTGTGTTAGGTCTAACTCTTGTGTGTTTCGCTCCACTCACCGCTCCGTCACAGCGAGTGGAGCTGCAGGATTTCTGCTTCACACACGTTGCATACCGCTATTTTACTGTCTTTTTCGGACACCTTAAAATAATGCCAGACCGGTGAAGCCATTTTGGCGAGCTTGTTTTGCCGCGCACAGAGAAAAGTGTCATGTATTTTACGTCATGCGATCGGCCCTCGCGATCGGCATGTTTAGAGAGCACCGATCGATCGGTAGAGAGTGAGTATCGGCAGATCTCGATCGGTAGAGAGTGAGTATCGGCAGATCTCGATCGGTGACCGATCGATCGGAGCATCCCTAGTAATTACAAGGTGAGAGAAAATAAATCCACATCCTCCTATTAAACTTATTTTATTTACTTTTCCATGTTGTACTTATACTTACTTGTATTACATGTTGAACCACATGCTGGATATCTTCCCCAGCCTCAAGGAAATACAATACAAATAAATGGATTCATAATTTAAAAAATGTATAGAAATGTATAAATTAATAATGTGTGCAAACATTTCAAATTTAAATATAAAATGAAAAAGAAGTTTACTTTTGAAATGATTTCTCACAAAAACCTTTCTAAATTATAGTAAATTATTAAAAAAGGTTTAGTCAATATACGTTTTTCTGCCTAAAATAGTTTAAATTGAACGTAAACTATATCAAACACCACATGGAAATTAACCAATTTTTGCCTGCTATTTAAATTGACTTGGTTGAAGTTAATAACAATATTGATATTATATAGATATATAGATATATATATAGCATATAATTGATGCAGTCTTTCTGAACACTTTTAAAATACTGCAAATGAAGAATATTTGTAATGTTTTACACAGATAGTGCCTTAACTTGAATTTGAAAACACGTGGCAACTTTATTAATACAGCAGTTGAAAAGATTTGTGGAGGGATAAATTCTTCATGGGCTTCAATGGCTCTCTAGATAAAGGGCGTTTTATGGTTGCTTGTATTATCCTCAGATAGTAGTTTGTTTAAATAACTAGTGACATTTTAATAAATATTGCAAAAAAGGGCTCCAAAAAAGGCATATATATATATATATATATATATATATATATATATATATATATAAATATAACCTGGCCGGCTTAACCAGTCTGTATTTCTTCAAGCACCACAAGATTCATAGTTTATAAAGTACAATTCTGGGCCATTGATTGTGTAATTTCTCCAAACTCATACAGTAAAAATGCCTGTTATGAAGCCTTAAAATGGTGCAGGAAAAGGACTTTACATTGTATTATACTTAAAGGGGACCTATCATGCAAAATGCACTTTTGTACATCTTTTATACATGAATATGTGTCCCCGGTGTTCCAGGGAACTCACCAAGTGTCAGAAAACACAACCCTCTCTATTTTCCTCCATACCCAAATCTTTAAAAAAGGGGCTGCAACGGATCTGATAAAAACTGATCCAGATTTGAACACTGTCCTGACGTCAGGACGGTGGCGCTACGGCTATTGGGCCAACTCCACCAATCAGGAGGAGACAGCCACGGCCATTGCCGTTCGAAAGTGCTGGAGACACTGTAGTACATATGCCAGGCCTGTAAGTGGCGCTGTAGTCTGCCACAAAAGCAGCGAAGAAGACTTGGTTACCATGGTTACCCTTCTGTTTATTCTCCGCTGTGGCTTTTTTTCTCCCTCCCCGAGGCAAGTGTTTGCTCCCGCTACAATGCAATCCCTCCCCGTCGAGGCAAGCACTGTAATTCTCTCCGGTTAGTCCACCAGCAGATGACAAACACCCACCTCTCCGCCTCTTCCAAGGAACGAGGGGACCGTGCGGCAGAGTTTCAGTTTCAGTTACTTTCGCCGGTCAAGATGTCCGTTAAAGTTTAAATCTTCCGGACAAAATTAGAAAAGTGCCGGTCAAAGGTCTTCTTTGTTATTTATTGAGCTATAAAACAAATGAATAACGACTCTATATAATAAAACACGGAGGACTGAGATCTTTTTTTCTCCCCCTCTTCTGACAGCCCAGCAGCTGATCAGAGCACGTCTCCCCTCTCCTGCAGGGGGGCGTGGTCAGCAGAATCAGACCCGTAGACAGCAAACAGCACATAGAGCGAAATGAGGCATGGCTAAAATGCATGATCTGTTTGGTATTTTCAAAACAGAAACGTATAAATATACCTTATATAGGTATGGCCCTACAATATATCATTTAAATATAGCATGATAGGTTTCCTTTAAAGACAGGACTATTCAGTTAAGAGAAGAGAAAAAAGGAAAGAAAATTGTTATAATGGGTGATGTAACATTAATGACAGACATAATATGAGGTCCTTGGCACTCAGACTTTAGAGGGGTCATTTTGTGAGCATGGGGCATCACCCTTACAGCATCAGGAGAATATCATATGGAGTCAGAGACTGGAAGTGTGCTGGAGGCTGATGCGTTGACTGGGACTGATGGAAGGATGAGGCTGATGAGACTGAAGAATCTGCGAGGAACGAACTAGCGGCAGAGGAATAATTATATATTAAAAGACATCAGCATCATAAGAGGGCAACCGTGTGACAGAGTGTTACTTTGCTGAAGGATATTTGTGACCAGCTATCCAGGCCAGACTCTAAAGACTTTCCAAGGTGTAAAAATGCTGCTGCCGGAGTACTGACTGGAAGTATTGCTGATATCATGTCTACCATCCTCTTAAAATACTCTGTCCAACAATATCAGTCTCAGGAAGAAATGTTTTTTAACGCTTATTAAAAGAAAAACATGCATTCTTGTACTCGGGAGGGGACATTGACAGAGGATTACTGGAAAAGTACACAATAAGTACTTCATAGTACTTGTGGGGGTAGTTTCAGTAGTACTGAGTCCAACAGGGATCAATCTCACGAAGAACTAATGGCAACAAAAAAGAATTCCCTCATCAAACTTAGCAGAAGTGGCTTGATTTTGTTCTCAGCAGGGGACTTTGACAGAGTATTTCTCAAAAAATACACAGTAAAAGTACTTCAATGTATTGTTAGTAGTAGGCTTACCAATACAAAGTCAAACAGTATCAATTTCATTAAGAACTAATGGTAACATTTTATTTTTATCATTCATCAAAGATAGCAGAAAACATGCATTATGTACTATGGAGGGGACTCTGACAGAGGATTACTCACAAAGTACACAGTAAAGTACAGTAAAGTACTAGTAGCAGTCAACTAGTACCGAGTCCAACAGTGTCAGTTTTATTAAGAACTTGTGGTAAAAAATATTTGTATCACTCATTGAATATAGCAGGAAAGAAAATGAAGAGCAGCTGATTGACCGAGTGCAGAATCGCTGTATAGAGTGGCGAAGTCACGCCCATCTACTTCCGCCCCATGGGACCTTATTTCGGAAAAATAATGTATTGAAGTCAATGGAGAGAGAAAACTTATCTTTCGATCCCGTTTGAATTGTGCCATGAATTACACATATGATGTTTGTCAATCTTAAAAAATAATTTCCATGTCAAAAAAGTCACAGTTTGTCGTAAAACTGTTGAAATATAAGACTATGAAAAATACGCAACTAGAAAGACTACAAATCCCAGAGTCGCGTAAGTGATGTCACAATTGTTTTCCTCCACTAGCTAAGATCAGCGCCATATAGATATAATCTATCTATATGGCGCTGGCTAAGATAAGATAACTTTAACAAGATGCCTGTGTGCTTAGTACCACGTTGTTATCATACCAGCAATGGGTCTTGCTCATTCTTTCGCTTCCCGTCTGATGAAAGGACTAGGAGTGTCTGGATCAAGCTAGCTAGTAGCTAGCACGTTAGTTAGCATTACAGCCGTGTCATTTTTATTAGCCTTAACATGAAGTAACATAAAGTAACCCAACATGTTAAATAGTAAGAGTAGTAGTCATATTTCGTGAACCCTTTGAATAGTACTGTCACCGGTGTGATCATTCTATAATACACAATTTAAGCCCGGGGGAGAAATGCTAACGCTAACGCTAGCGATCTTCTCTACTTCATGCTATCTGCACAAATGGTTGACATTAAACATTAAAACGACCAGGCAGTTCAGAGAGAATCAAAGGAAGGCAGGCAGGCAGCTTTGCATGACATTCTTCAGGACGTGTTTCATTGTGGTGATAGTGAGGGTAGTCAATCGTTTTGTTGACAGTAGTGACGGCCATCTTGGTGACGTGTGTTGTTCTGTGAGACCAGAGATGTAGTTCATTGAGCGTTTCACACAAACAGATGTGTTACTTCACAGTTTTACGACACATTTTTTTTTTTTTGACTTGCAAAATTATCTTTTAAATTGACAAACATCATATGTGTAATTCGTGGCACAATTCAAACGGGATCGAAAGATAATCTTTCTCTCTCCATTGACTTCAATACATAATTTTTCCGAAATAAGGTCCCATGGAGGTCCACCGGAAGGGGAGGGACTTCGCCACTCTATAGTTTAAATCTCGTTACAATGTTGTCAATTTTAGACAAAGGCTTATTATATTTACAGCCCTAATAACATTCATTTTCTGGGCTCAATATGTGTCTTGGCTGTTTTCGTTGTGATCGCTAAATTCACCTTGTTTATAATATTATCACTATAACACTGACCCAGATCGCTGGATCGCTAGAAACACCGCTGTCATCAGACTGGCAAGGGCTGTTCCATGCTCTGCTCAACCTCCCGCCTTCCCAATGGACTCAGTAGCGCCCCCTGCTGCCGTGGAGCATGTGTGAGTGAGCATGTGTGAGTGTGTATGAGCCGAGAAGGGTCCAGCTGCGGCCGCGGCCAGTGGAGGTTGAACCTGTAGGAAGTTGTAGGAAGTTGTACTTCCAAATATGGTCAGAGAGCGCGCCCAACACGTGAGACGCTGACGCAAGGATATTTAATCAGACATGGAGGTTTACAGAGAACAGACAATATGGTGCACCGAGTACAGGTAATTAATGTCTTGTGTATTTAGATATAATTACATTCTATTTAGGTTCTCGGTTGTTTGTCGATTTGGCTGTTTAGCGCAGTATAATTGTGTTTATTTTGCTAATTTGTATTTTAAATATTCAAGTTAAAGGAATGGAATACATAAATAATATATATGTGTATGCTAACTGAGCGAGCATGTCCTATTAGCATACATGCTAACTGGATGAGCATGTCAAGCTAAGAGCTAAGATATACATCTTAGCTAAGATATATGTATATCTTAGCTTGACAGATGGAACAATGCATGTACTCTAATTTTTACAAGAATCTGATTTTGTGTAAGTTTTAAATATTCATTGAAGGAGTCTTTCACATTTTAATGTTTATTTATTTAAAACATTTATTAGTTGCTATACTGTAGACATGTAGGCCTACATATGTATAATTATATTATTATTTTAAGTGTGGTTTAAAGTAAACTTATATAAAGTTATTTGGTTGAGCCAAGTAACCCAGGTGGATGCAATCAGGTAATTAGGACAGAGGCTCTGTTTGTAGATGGGGTTTGTGGCCATGCTGTAGGCCTGACGTTTAAAATAAATTATCAAATCTTATCTGTTAAGATGAACGTTTCATTTAAAAGGTTTTTATTTATTTGTTTAAGGAGGGACCCCAGAGCCAAGGGCAGGCAGAGCAGACCACCTTCTGCCGCCGCAGGCAGGATCAAACTCTCGGTCCGGCAGCTTCCCCGGTGATGGGCTCCGTGTAACAAGTCCCCTCAGTCTGTGCGGGGGGGGCGGGCCGTGCCCAGGTACTCCCCGTTCAGGCCTATCTGCACCACGGTGATGCTGCGGTCATCGCTTGCCTCTCCTCCGGTGTTGCCCTCGGCTCCCTCCGCCGCCACACTGCCCAGCACACTGGAGATCACTATCCCGTCGGGTCGCCAGTCTCTGGCACTGTTATTTTGGGGGTCGCGGGCTGAAAAGTCTCACCATACTTAATCCTAGACAGTAGCACATGGTAGCCTATATATTGTACGACTTTATAATTTTTGAATGTTGATATGTATTCGCTCATAGCCTACTGTGCCTTTCACGCAGACAATACAAGTGAATTTTGAAATTACAAATAGGTTTATGTTTCAAGTTTATTTGCATTCAAAACGTGTTTTTAAACCCTTCTGTTCAAAGTTGATATTTTGTTTCTTAAAAGATTAAATCTTTAAAAACATGCTGTTTGCCATTTTTAAAGTTTGATGGAAGAAATTAAATATAGGTCACTGACGTGGAGCTTTAGGCCTGCAATGCTTTCAAAAAAAAGGTTGGTGTTTCAGTTTTGTGGAGTGAATATGGATGTTAAATTCACAAATGAGTATGAATAATCTTAAACAAGAACAGGATCTTGAGCCATGATGTTTTTAAAGTACAGAAACATTCAGAATGCATGACGATTCCTTCAAAGGTTTTGAAATAGACCCCTAGTACTCTTAATTTATAAAGTAATAATACATGTGAATTATTGAGCTCATTAGTGGCCTGACTGGCCCTCCTAATTTGGTCTAAAAAAAGTCAATGATGATCATTGTGAAGGGGTGTCCAGCCCATATCAATAACATACCAAACTACAGGCTCATGTTATCATGTTATAGTAGGCCTACCTTACATGAACCTGTTTGAAACCTTAATGACCCCATGATGTGATTATTTATATCTTAAAGGGCCCATGTCATGGCCATTTCCACTGATCATAATTACATTGTTGAGGTATACTAAAATAGATTTATACTGTGCAATTTTCCAAACTCACATTGGTTTCGCATACAGCATCTCTGTAAAGTATGTGTATTCAGCAGTATTCACTCTCTCCACTAAACGACTCGTTGGAGCTCTTGGCCCCCCCCCCCCTGTGAGCCTAGTGTGCTCCGATTGGTCAGCTCGACCACTCTGTTCTGATTAGTCAACCACCAGAGAGGCTCCGCCCATGTCTAACAGTGCTTTTTTCGGCTCGCTCTCGGAACATCAGTCTTATAATGGCGTCGGTACAGCCGTATATTTTATACGCTAACTAACCGAACTGTACCTACAACTGTTGTTATAGAAGAGTAAGTTATTTTTACCTGTAATAAACTACTACTGTTTGATGAGAAATCAAATCATGGTTTGCTATATATGAATGATACGTTATAGGAGCAAATAATTCAGGGAAGAAAGGATAGGCCTACTAAGTATTTCCATCAAACTTTATTTTTAGAAATGTACAAAATGAACATAAATATACATATATACACGGTATATCATCCATTCCTCCCCGTTGTCGGCATCTTGCCTATCGCAGCCGGGGCTTTTTAGGCCTCAGTGTGGATACCGGTCCCCGTCATGTATTGTCCGCCAGGATCTGGCTGGACGAAATCAAATGCAAATCACAAAATATTAGAGAAACTTAGTTGTTTTAGATTCGTTAGTAGTAGTTGTGGTAGGAGTGTGGATCTATCTAATCCATCTATCTAATCAACACAGTAAGCTTGCCAGCTAATATGCTAACCTAGCTTTCTTGTTTACCTTTGTAGCAAACACGATATGAACGTTAGCTCGGAGGAACGGCAACTGTAATGTAGTGTAATAAAACTACTATGAACAAAAGCTAGTGGTTCATATTAGGCTAGCAATAACGTGTTTATAATTGCAATCTTATACGGGTAGTCTGCTACGTTCGGTCATTCATTGTAACTGGCATGAATACAATGTTTCCCGCTAGCATGTATAGCTAGCCTCATTAGCTATACATGCTATCAGCGTCGGAGGAAAGCCAACTGTAATGTACCGTCCTTTGGGGGTCTGTGAGCGGGTAAAGAGAGGGGATTTTCCCGTTGTCTCTGCTGGAAGTGTGAAATAAACAGAGTCCCCATTTCAGGGACACCTCTTGGAGGTCTCTAGGCCGTCCTTTGTGGGTCTGTGAGCGGGCAAAGAGAGGGGATTTCCCCGTTGTCTCTGCTGGAAGTGTGAAATAAACTTAGTTGTTTGATGTTTGTCAGTTTGCCAGCTGGATTACAATGCTAATCTATGTTTGCTTGTTGTTCAGTTGTTCAATATGCTATACTATACTATGAACAACAGATAGTGGTTCATATTAGGCTATCAAGCACATGTTTACAATTGCAATCTTATATGGGTAGTCTGCTACATTCATTGTAGCTGGCATAAAAACAATGTTTTTCCGAGCAAACTCATGTCTAGCTCTTAGTAGCCTTGTTGTTTAGCTCGGTAGCATACACGCTCGGAACGCCAGCTATAATGTAATTACGTTTCGCTACTGACCGTATGGTAAATCACCTGGAGTATACTGTCTATGAGTATTTCGTGTGTGAATGCAGACATTCTCCTGCTATGAGATACATGTATGTAAGGCCATCTGCTGATATTAGAGTTGATATGGAAACGCTAGCAACTTAGTTAGCACTGGCTTAGCAGTCCGAAACACGTTTACACATTTAAACAGTCGTGGTAGATACCTTGTTTGATAAATACACAAATAACAATGCAAACTTACAGGTTGTGTACCCGAATCTTCCCCTGCTCCAAACGGTCCAAACAAACTAGGAATAGCATCGTCCTTCAGTTTCAAATGCTGTGCATATCCGGCCTCAAACTGGGCAATGTTTTGGAAGCTTTCGTCTGTGAAATGCCGCGCACACAGTAACGTTCTTCGAACCTCTGAAGGAACAGTGTTAAAAAGAAATTTCAACCACTGACTTCGTCGTGGTTCTTCCGTCGGTAGGACAAACAGCTCAGATTTCTCCTCGCATTTCAGGAAATGCTCCGGTCCTTGGCATTGGCATGACTGGATCGATTGTGAACTGAACCAGAGCTTCCAACAGTAAATGTTAGGCTGGCAGAGGGTACGGCCAGCTCCGCTGGGTGTGGCCATAGCTCTTCCGGATTGGTCCATTTTGTTCCGGGTACCGCATGACATCATGCGGTACCCGGAAGAATCAAATGGGCAGTGACGTATCTCCAACGAGGCGTTTTGGGGAGGTATTTTCTGTGTTAGAGTTTTACTCGCTACAGGGTGTACTTTGAGGGTTTTGACTCTGCACACCGTTTACATGCATAAAAACCTTCATAACACACATGGGGACGGGTAATAACCGGAAAAGCATGACATGGGCCCTTTAAAACCTTTAACAACTATATTTAGATGTTCATAAATATCTACATTTATGTAGAAATACATGTGTAGCAGTTAGGCATACATAATTAATAGATCTCATTATTACCTATTTTATGTGTACTAAAAAATAAAGTTTACTAAGCCCCCTTTTTGTTTTAATTTATTAATTAGACAAAATGATTTGTGCTTAAAGTCATATACTGTTGTGTTTCAAACGGATAGACTAGATTATTAATTAATTTGCCTAATAGTTGCTTAAAATGCTACAATAACATTTGCAATTCGTTTTTAATCTGCCATGTACGGTATCAATGTCTCTCAGCCACCGTAGTGTCGTGTCAGGTGGGCGTGTCGTGTAGGTGGCGTGTCATGTAGGGGGCGTGTCGTGTACTTGCTGCGGCTGCTGCTAGACCATATTGTATGAGCCAGCCACGGCGGAATATTACTGCCAAAAGTCACGTGAGTGCGTCACGTGACTTTTGGCCGTGAGAAGAAAAAGTTTTGTACTTATAAAAAAAAGTTTTGTACTTGTAAAAAAAAGTTGTGTACTTGTAAAACCTATGCTGAATTTGTCTCTGAAACATGATTTATTAGAAAAATGTTATGTGTTTGTTTGATAGATACGTTTTTTCTTTGCAAAACTAAATGCATTAGTTTGTAGATGGTGTATTGTGTTAGTGAATCATGAGGCATTTGTAAAACCTGTTTCATTTGTTTGTGGAGTTATGGCAGGAAATTAGCTCCATAAAATACGCCATGCAACGTTGGCGAGATACTGAGAAGTATGGTGTAAACATAAAAAATAAAATAAAAACAACCCAGAAATAAAAGCTAGGCTAACGTAATTAGCAGGGTTCTTACGGTCATTAAAAACCTGGAAAAGTCATGGAAATTCAAAATGCTAATTCCAGGCCCTGGAAAAGTTATGGAAAACAATACTTTTCCCAAAGTTTTGGAAAAGTCATGGAAATGTAACTAAAGTTGCATCAAATATAATTTATATTTGATCTAATCTCCAAAATAGTAATACTATAATGATAATAAATACTGTATCGTATAGTAATGAAACGTAAAATGGCATTTAACTGACGAGGTATTTTGCTGGTGAGAGATTTTAGTTGCTTTAGCGTGTAGAAGCTAGTAAGCCTACTATTTGATTTGTTTTAGATAGGCACAACATGTTTCAGACCTTATTTTCCTGTTGCATGTTAAAATAAACCATTTTCAGTGGTACCGCTGAGAAAGAGTAATTTATTTGGTCATGGAAAATTAGGTAAAGGTCATGGAGAAGTCATGGAAAAGTAATTGAAAATCATTGGTGAAAAAGTGTATGAACTCTGAATTAGCGACTCATGTGTGGTATCAGACCCCAATGTTATATATTGTTAGAAACACTCGTGACCAACAGAACATGTAATAATAACTAGAAAATGCATTTCCTGCTGAAAATGCGTGCGAATGCTGTAAGCTGCGTACATTTGTTGCTGAATTTAGCTGAAAATGCAGAAAGCTGAATATTTTAATAGTTGAATGGTGTCTGTAGCTGCTGTAAGATACAGAAACCAAGTTAGTGTGTTGCTGAACTTAGCGGAAAAATGCAGAAAAGTGAAATGATTTGAATCAAAATTGTTACAGCTCAAATGCATTGCAATCAGGCCCGTATCCAGGATTTAGTAAATACCGAGGTCCCAAACATGGGGGCTCGCGGGCAGCCCCCCCGATTTTTGATTTTCATGATTTAGAGATCTGTTTTTAAGTCCTATGGGGGGACACAAATTTGATAATATATTGATTTCAAACCATGTCAGTGGGCTGCAGCATAAATGATATTTGAAAGTGTAATGCATGAGAATCAGTTGATTGTTACCAATAATGATCCACATTATAATATGGACATAATATGGACATGCAGAAGATGCTAAAATGCTCACAAAACATTGGAAAAGTAATCTCGCTGTCTTCTTTCTGTTCATTATTCTCTCTTTCCTCTACTCATCCCTTATTGTTAACTGTATGTTCCTCTGTCGCTCCTGCCAGTGTATTACAAATAATTCAGTAATTTAGTTCATCTCACTTTGCAGATAGATAGATTTCTAGATGATACCTCATCACTCCTCCGCTGCTCCGGTACAAGTCCGGACTGTGGCTGCAGCTGGGTGTTATTGGATACATGTATGTCGTCTTCTTCTGTTTGCTTTAATCGAGGCTACGTGGTTATGCAGCGCCCCCACCGCCATGGAACTACTACAAGGAACCCTGTTAATTATGTGCAGTTATTTCACGACTTTTATTATATACACCTCGAAAAAATTACAGAGGTCCGGACCTCGGTGACCTCAATGGTAGGTACGGCCATGATTGCAATTACTTTGTTGAAAACTTGAACGTGAAATGTTAAACTGGAAGAGTAGGAAAAATAGCTTAATATTTAAAAGAAAAGGTTTAAAAAAGGTATAAACAAAAAAATGTATAGCCTCAATGTCCTGCAATAGCTGAATAATTTAATAGTTGAATGGTTTCTGTAGCTGAAAGTAGGCTGAAGGGCTTAAATATCAGATGTACATAGTAGTATAAGTTAAAGTAGCATTGCATCTATAGGGCTTTTATTTTGAAGGGGTGTGTGGTTTTGGGGAGTGCAAGGTGGAGAAAAACAAAATGAGATGTCTGAAATCAATAAATGGGAGGTTATCCCATTAAAAACAATGGTTAGGTGGGCAAAGGCCTTTGGCCTGTTAGTGTGTGAGTGTGAGTGAGTGTGTGCGGTTCACAAACTGTAGAAAAAATCCGACAACAATAAATGCACCTGAATCAGTCCATGTCGCTGCGGCTCAGACACACGTGTGTAAAGTTTGTGAAGGCAGGAGGAAAACTTCCGCGATTGTTGTGTTCAAAATTCCAGGAAAGACAGACAACTTCTAAGTTTAACTATTTATTATAAGAGAGCAACAGATATATATTCACTTGGCCAAGGACTCCGTCACGTCATAGAAATCACAGGCAGCAAAGCTGTAATCTGTAACCACTATTTCCGGAAAGAGCCCCGACCCTCGTGCGACAATACATTTGTATTGCACAGGGCGTTGCCCGTACATTTATGATTGGTTGAGACTAGATGGAGAGTAACCTTGGTTTAGACTTTGGCTCTCTCTCGTTGGTGCGCAGACTCAGACAGAGTCTCTTGGCAACACAATCAGCATTCGGCCGGCCTGTGGAAGTCCCTCCCTACTCTGTCGCCATCATACGTAATTTGTTTTCGCTAACGTTTCTACAGTTATAGTGGAAAACCTTCATAATGCTGCTTCCTAGCTATACGTGGGAGCTCCCATACAACTCAAGGCCGGAGCGATGTCCTGTTTATGAATAACTCTTTGTATTCTTCCAGTGTCTGCACCTGACCTTGCTACTCTGTATTGCAGGCTAAAACCTTCTTATGTGACTTTTCCCTTTGTTTCCTATCCAATCCATCAAACCTTGGGATTGGTGATTTTGTCCAAAGTCACAGCCACATAAAATGAGCACAATAAGCTTATAATGGAATAATAAGAATCAGTCTTTCTAATGTTATATAAAAATAGACTCCACACGATCACCATCTCCTCTGTTTCCCCAAACCCAGCCCCCCCCCCCCTGAAAGGAACCTGATAGAAACTTTATTATTCACTTAATCACTGATTGAGATATGATGAAGCTAACTTAATCTCATACATTCATGGGATTTATGTAACAGTAAGACAGAGAATGTAAGTGTGCACCCACATGCAGTATTTTTGTTTGTATATGCTGTTGTAAATACTCCTGTTGTCTGCTGTGTTCAGACTCAAGTCCTGTTTGTGATGCCACATTCAGGACATTCAGTGTCCTTTTTTAACAGAAGACCGTTGCTAGAAGCTGCAGTTAGACTGCAGAAGCATTAGTCTTTAGTTTTTGAGGATGGCACAATTTCACACACAGATATAGGGAGGCTAGACCTATACAATTGATTTATTATGGTTTATAATTTAATGTCAAGACGAAGAAGAAAAAGATGGCTGAACTGTTCAGTGTCAATCCTGTGGAGATGGAGATGGAGGTTATAAATCTCCAAAATAATGTTCAGCTTAAGTCTCAGCAAAACTCACAACATTTCTGGAGCCTTGTAGACCCAGAAAACTATAAGAACATTCACCAAGCAGCACTGGAAATGTCTGCTTTATTTGGCTCTACATACCTTTGTGAAGCAGCTTTTTCTGACATGAATGTCATGAAATCTAAATACAGAACAAGACTGAGTGATGAACATTTAAATGACTCTATTAGAGTGAACCTAAGTGGGTAAATAATAATAATAATTCATTTATTTTATATAGGCGCCTTTCAAGGCTCTCAAGATCGCCGTACAAATACATAAAAAACAAGATACACAATAGATAACACCAGCATAAGAAACATAAACAAGACAATGCAGTATATAAATCAATCAATCAAATAACCAAATAAATAAAAGTGGGTACACTCCAGCATACACCTCTATGGTGGACTCCATGCAGTGCCAGTCATCTCACTAACTGTAAAAAAGAGTGAATGCACTTATTTTACACATGTGCCATAAGATGCTTGAAAGGTGGTGATGTATTTACTATGTGGGCCATAATAAGAAGTGAAAACAAATTATTTTTCTCTTGGACATTTATGTGAATTTTCAGTGATGTACGTACTATGTGGGCCATAATAATATGTGAGAAATTGTCGTTTTATTGGACCTTGATGTGAAGTTAAGATTTTTGATAAGCTTTAGGTATTGCAATTTCACACGTGTACAAAATCAAAATAGCTTAATTCAACTGATGAGTGCTATGTGAATAAATGTAAGCGATGTGATGCAAGTAGCTCTTGGCCACTTTCATTTTTTCAAAGTATCTCTCAGATGAAGAAAGGTTGGAGACCCCTGCTCTAAGTGATGATGTCACTCACTCTAGCCCTGAAGAGTCTGTCCCATAGACAACCATTATAAAATCTAAAACGGCCTGAACATTTACCAAAACGTAAACTGTGATAAGTCAAAAACCGTAAAAGATATCAAAAAGCTGAATACAATTTTAATAGCTGAATGTCTTGTGGCCATTTTAAAGTTGGAATGAAGTCTCTAGCGGAGAGTATGTGGAAGGAGTAGCATTTTGTACATGGTGTAGGTAAACAAGGATTTGAAGGTTCCTCCCATTGAGTTACATGTTTAAAAAAAAGAGTTTAAAAAGCTGAATATTTTAAGAAGTATACAAAGTTTTGAAATAATTTTCCCATTTTCCCATCATGTGCTGAACAGGATGAATATTTTGATATTTGTATGGTTCTGGTAGCTGAAAGTATGCTGAAGTTATTGAGAGCCAAACGTTTTGTTGAAATAATAATAAGAAGAAGATTAAAGAAACAGAAGAACAATAGTGTGAATGCGGTTGCACAGCATTCGCACTAATAATACATGTTATTTATATATCGCTTTTCCTGGTGCTCAAAGCGCTTTACAAGCAAGTAAAGAAGAAAAATAACAAGAAAAGTAAAAAGCGCTTAGCTAGGTGGAATAGGGGCAAGGGGTTATTGGATTAGGAGTTGAAGGCAAGAGTGAAGAGGTGAGTTTTGAGGGATTTTTTTGAATAACGTGAGAGTGTTGGCAGATCGAACGTGGCTGGGGAGGGAGTTCCATAGGGAGGGGAGGCTGCTGCGAAGTCCCTGTCACCCCAGGTCCGGAGCTTTGTCCTGATGGGCTGCAGTAGTACTTGGTGTGAACGCGCCTCTAAGGCGCGTTCACACCAAGTACTTTGCCGTATTTAGTGCCGGCACTCAGTGCCCCGGCACTTATTACCCCAGGGCATTTAGTACAGATCGCGTTCACACCGGAGTACTTTTCCCTGAGGGAAGATTACGCAAATGAGCCGCTGACGTCACTTCGTCTTCTTCTGCTTTGGGTTTACTGGCAGGCCGCAAACAACTTCACGGTGTATACTGCCACCCGGAGTCCCCGGAGTTGGGGACTGGCTTCAGTAGAAGCTGCTGGGACTCCCAGCAGCTTCTACTGAAGACTTCAGAGTAAATCGCCGGAACGCCGACACCACCTCATCTCCACCGCTCCCATGTTTTATTTTGTGTTGCCATAAGTTAGTCTCTCTGCGTTTGTGCACTGGGCGAATGCTAATGCTAATAATGCTAATGCCAGGATAATAAAATGGCGGCTCTACAAAACATTTCAGAGTTGTACGGGGCGTGGTTTACAATTCGCCCAGCCAATCAGAACTGGGGCACTTTTTTCCCCCAGGAAAGTACCTTCTCTCAGCAGGCACTAAAAATGGGGGTAAAAGTTCCCGAGATTAAGTGCTCTTTTTGGTGTGAACGCGACATAAGGGGTACTAACGGAACTAAACGAGAAAAGTACGGTGAAAAGTACTCCGGTGTGAACGCGGCTTAGGTTAGCTTCAGCAGACCTGAGGGTGGGGGTGTGTCGTTGGATGAGGTCAGAGAGGTAGGGGGGGGGCAAGGTTGTTGAGGGCTTTGTAAGTGAATAGTAAGATTTTAAAGTCAATGCAGTGTTTGATGGGGAGCCAGTGGAGGTGGTGGAGGATAGGGGTAGGTGTGGTCGGAGCGTCTGGTGGAGGTGAGCATACGGGCAGCTGAGTTTTGGACATATTGCAGTTTATTGAGGATGTATGCAGGTGAACCATAGAGGATGCTGTTGCAGTAATCCAGTTTGGATGTAATCAAGGCATGGATCCGAGTTTCTGCAGGGGTGGAAGAGAGTCTGTTTATCTTTATAAACAGTCCTAATTCAAAATTATTTCTATGATTGTACCGTGTATATAACAATATGTCCCCTAATATGTCATATTCTCCACTTACAGGATTACTGACAACTTGCTAGCTATGGCAAGGCCTTCCACAGAAATCATAGAGAAATATAATATAATTGAACAGTTTCAAAGGTACAGTAGTCACTTTTTTGACACCTCAATTAAATATAAAGATTTGTATTTGGTGTACATCATTCCTTGTTAACATTTGTACGTGAAATTAAGGTTGAATGTTGTCTAAGTGGTTCTTGTGTTGTGCGTTTTGTAGTGAACTTTTGTGTGGGTAACTCTTTACACTGACACACACATCGCACGTCTTTGTGCTCAGGTGTGGATTGAAGACGGTCATCAACCTGCAGCGGCCCGGAGAACATGCCAGCTGTGGAAACCCACTTGAGCAGGAGAGTGCTTTTACTTATAGACCGGACACCTTCATGAAGGCAGGCAGTGAGTCTCTTCTTTTTAAAGGTTTTGGGCAAGAGTAGTCTTTATTTGAGAGTGACAGTGTTGAAAGGGGGAGACAGAGGGGATGACAAGCATGCAGGCCGGATTCGAAACCTGGGTCCTCCGCATGGGAGCTGAGCCCCAATACATGCCAGCTCCACCAGGTGAGCTATATGGCGGCTTGGCAGTCAGTCTCATCATCCTCTCTAGTACATGCTGTAGACTCACGAAACACAGGGCACAAACAGATAAACATATAACATTGTTGTTTGACCTAAATAACAGTAGGTGAAACATAAAATCCTGGAGGTAATAAAAAGGTAATCGTGAATGATTGGATATCATAACAGGGCCATGCTCACATTACTTCCCTGTCACAAAAAGCCCATTTATTTCTTTAATTTTAGGAATGTTGTTTTACTTCTGAGAAGGATGGAGTAATTGTCATCAGCTCACATTTATTTTTTAATTATATAAGTAAAGGGGCTGCACCGCACTTGTCATTTTTCTGGTGCCATGGTGTTCTCTACTTTCCAGGGAGGGTGCTCTGGAATTCAGTTTTTACTGCCACACCCCTCAAACACTCAGTGGTTTTACTTGGCTCTAAGTGAGGACCAGGTGGTACCATCCACCCTTCCATTGGCTCAAGCAGACACTTTTAAAACATTTTTTAGGAGTTATAATAATAATTGAAGAAAGTGACATATATTACATGGAAAATGCTGTGTGAACCCCTTCACGTTTGTAAAATGCTATTTACCAGGCTGATCTCAAGTCCCTGTTGTGTAAAAGTCAAAGCGGCACACTTTCTAAACGGATAACGTCAGATTAACATAAAGGCAGCAGCAGCACAAGGCCAACCATGCAGAGAGTGAAACCAAAGGCCTTCGAAGATAACAGTAATACATGTATCATCTCATTCATATCTATATAAGTATTTCAAAGAACAAATATTACAACATTACAAAGTTGCATGCTTGTATGTGGGACTGGATACATATTATTTACCCATTACAGTCAGGTCATGTCATTGTGGTATAAAAAATGTTTTATACCACAATGACACAAAATTGCACTGCGTAGCATAATGAAATAAAGAAAGAAATAGAACTGTAAACAAAGGAAACACCTCTCAGACAGAGCTGAACATTCCTCCTTTCTGTTCATCAGTAACCTTTTCTGGATAAGAACAATGAATATAAGTTTGAAGTGGAAATCGCTTTGGATAAAAGTGTCAGTTAAATATGGAACATGAAATTCTGGTGTACAAAACGATCAAAAGCGACTGACTAATTATATAACACAGCAGGAAACAATGCGAAATAGATCCTTTTAATTAGTTGAAGACATTCTTCTCCGATTAGTCAATTAAAAACTATATTTCGCGTGGTGGTGACCAGGGGAAGTGCTTTAAACCTCAATAATAATCTCAGTCAGATACCTATGTGTGAGTATAATGAAGCCTGTGGGAGAATCTGTTGCCATGTCTGTAAGGGCTCAGGTACACATTCATCAGCTTTGTATTATTCCGATTTTGTCTGTTTCAGTTTATTACTACAACTTTGGCTGGAAGGATTATGGTGTGGCCTCTCTGACTACAATCCTTGACATGGTAAAAGTAATGTCATTTGCAGTCCAAGAGGGGAGAATGGCTGTCCACTGCCATGCAGGTCTTGGAAGAACAGGTTTGTAGCACTTCATCTGCTTTTATGCATGTAAAGTACAAGTTTTTTATTTCTTAATGTTTTTGTCATGTAGGTGTGCTGTTAGCTTGTTACTTGGTTTTTACATCCCGGATGAGTGCTGACCAGGCCATACTGTTTGTGCGAGCCAAGAGACCTAACTCCATTCAGACAAGAGGCCAGTTGTTGTGCGTCAGGGAGTTTGCTCAGTTCCTTGTTCCTCTCCGAAGCATCTTCTCCTGCGCAGAACCCAAAGCCAGCGCTGTCACCTTGTCCCAGTACCTTACACGGCAGCGCCACCTGCTGCACGGCTACGAGGCTCGACAGATGAAGAATGTGCCAAAGATCATCCAGCTGGTGTGTAGGCTCCTTGTTGACATTGCAGCCAACAGACAGGTGGTGATGGAGGCGCAGATCCCTGACCTAACAGCTGAGGTGGAAAAGACCGTGTCCCAGCAGGCCCTTCAGCAGCTCGGCAAGGAGATGAGAGGGAAAGGGATTACTGTTCAACCTTGTTCCTCTCTTCCTCTCAGCCCACCTGCTCTGCATTCCAGACCTCCACCTGATAAACCTCTGACCAGGGATAATGAGCTGCTCCATCTGCAGGCATCCCTGTCCAACTACAGGAGCCTCAGTTACAGCGATTCGGTTCTTGACAAACTTGTACAACAGCAACAGCACTTAGGACCTCTAAAGAGCAACAAACCAATCAACTGCCAGATCAAACATTCCTTGTCTCACAGCAGCCTTACAGTCGGTGTCCCTCCAAGATTTGATGACTTTTCTCCTCAGGACATTATCAGCAGCATTCAGGGCTCCAATATGGAAGCAAAGCAAGACAATGGGTCCTCTTTGTTCAAAAAGCAACTGCATGAGGGGCACCAGAGTTTGTCTCTAGATCTGTCCAAGCAGGGAAGAAAATCTCAGTGTGCTGCCACACTGCCGGCATTGTCAAACCGCAGTGAGGTGGATGTGACAGCGGGTGGAGCAGACATCAGTGTCCAGTCTGATCTTTCTCCAGAGGGAAGATGCCTGCTGGTGGCCCAAGCTCTGGCCATGGACCAGGCAGACAAGGATTTCACCTCCAAGGTCTCAATATGGCAGGTAGTGAACCCCACATGTACAATACATCACTAATGAGACCAGTCTGGACAAGCCTCATTGTCAACTATAAAAGCCATCATAACAACCACATAATGATAAACAAAACAACAGTGTTCAGCTTTAAAAGCTTCACAAGCTATTCCACATGAAAGCTGATTTCAAATGTACAAGACACCAGGACAGCGTGCCCTATAGTATATGAGTCTACTTTACTACAGTATAGTGCTATTGACATGATATTTTCACCAGATGTCGGTAACAACCCATGCACTACCCACATGCAAGGAATCCAAAACAAATAAGGTCCGAAATCAAGTTATGTGTAATAAAATGGAATGACACAGGGAAAAGGTATTGAACACGCTTACTAAAATGTTTGTAATTTTTCTCCCAAAATGGTTTCAGTTTCAAAGGCTGATTAAGAGCGTTATTATAACAGCATGGTACGTTGTGCTTCACATCAAATATAAAATAAAACTGTAAAAAAATAAAATAATTTAAAGTTTCCCATCATGTGCTGAACAGGCTGAATATTGTGATGGTTTCTGTAGCTGAAAGTATGCTGAAGTTATTGAGAGCCTCTCAATAACTTCAGCATACTTTCAGCTACAGAAATACAGCTTTATTTTCTTTCTCTGAAACCAATTGAGAGTTTCCTTGGCTTTGTGTTTGAGATCATTGTCTTGCTGAAATGTCCACCCTCGTTTCATCTTCATCATCCTGGTAGATGGCAGCAGATTTTTAACAAGAATGTCTCTGTACATTTTTTCATTCATCCGTCCTTCAATGATATGAAGTTTGCCAGTGCCGTATGCTGAAAAACAGCCCCGCACCATGATGTTCCCACCTCCAAACTTCACCGTTGGTATGGTGTTTTTTGGTGATGTGCAGTGCCATTTGACCTCCCAACATGGTGTGTTTTATGGCTTCCAAAGAATTCAGTTTTGGACTCATCTGACCAGACTATATTCTCCCAGTATTTCACAGGCTTTTCTTAATGTTGTGCATCAAACTTTAAACGAGCTTCAACATTATTTCTCTTCATCAATGGAGTCTTGCGTGGTGAGCATGCATACAGGCAGGAGAAGCTTCACCTTTCTAACGATACAATGATCCCAGACAAGGCAGAGAGTCTCTGCAATGGCAAAGGCCAAGTACACATTCTTTTAAAGATATGCTGATAATAATTGTGGCGGTTAAAATATACTTTAAATATGATTTTGCTAAAAACAAATACTGACTAGAAAAATGTGTTTAGCATTTGTAATCCAGCCTAATCTTAAGAGTTTCAAGGGGGTTGGGGGATACTCAAATGTGCTGAATTTATATATATATATATATATATATAAATTCAGCACATTTGAGTCCATTGTCTTCCCGGATGTAAAGCTGCACTGTTTGCCTATTGTTCTCTCAGTTGAGTGCTGCTCTGTGTGGTGTTGTGCAGACAGAACTGAACTCAAGAGAGGGAGCGTGGGAGAGGCTGTGTATGGAGAGAGATCCTTGTGTCCTCTCTGCTCTCATGTGGTCGTGGCTGGAGCAGCTCAAGGATCCAGTCATCAGCCGTGAGGATGTGAAAGCCCTGAGGAAGAACCATAAGAACCCACAGAACGCCCTGGACTCACTGGAAAAGGTACCCTACTCTGGCTTCTTCCACAGCATCACGCAGCTGTCTAACACTGTACTCAACATTGTCAAATTCTTTCTTTCCCTTTATTTTATTATTGCTTTATAGGGTATTGATCAAGTTGCCAGCAGTGTTTTGACAGTTCAACTTTTTTTTACTCCCACCTGAGGCTGAAGGAGTTCCACTGGGACGGATGAGTGGGAACTTTAAGAGCGTCGTTAATATCTGCTTTGGAGAGCCAGCCTTGGCCTGCACGCTAATTATTTGATTGCATTATCATCCGTGCGTAGAAAGGGGGAACATTGTACCGTTGTCATGTCGGCTCCCAGACCGTAGTCGAGGAAAAGGGGGGTTACTCTCTGCAGACTTCCGGGGCCAGAGCAAAACATATTTGGTTCATGCACGATGAATAAGGCAGGCAGGTCAGCTCTTCCGTTTAGAATGGTAAAGATATAGTGCAGAAGAATGAACTAAATGTTGATTTACCAGCTTTATATTTTCCTCAGTGATACAGTACTTATGCGCAAGTGGTTGATATAGTGCCTTAGACTTGAATTTATTTTTTGAATGCATATGATTGTAATTTGATATGGCAGCAATACTTAATTTTCAAAAGAAGGGGGATGTAACATCTTGGTGTGAATAGAAGATCTTTGACACGCTGAATGACAGTAGTCCGCTTCATCTGTTAATGTAGACCAGGGGTGGGGAACCTCCGGCCCCCGGGCCGTATACGGCCCGCGAGACCATTTGATACTATGGAATGCCATTTAAGCCAAAATTAAATAAATACATAAATAATTAAATAAATACATATATATATAAATATGCCTATGAAAGACATTCTGAAATAAATAAATGAGGCAATAAATATGTATACATGTACATTTAAATACACATTTATTTATTTCATGGGACTTTTATTTCATAATGACACATTTATTTATTTCAAGAGACTTTTATTTCATAATGAGACATTTATTTATTTCAAGAGACTTTTATTTCATAATGAGACATTTATTTATTTCAAGAGACTTTTATTTCATAATGACACATTTATTTATTTCAAGAGACTTGTATTTCATAATGACACATTTATTTATTTCAAGAGACTTGTATTTCATAATGACACATTTATTTATTTCAAGAGACTTGTATTTCATAATGACACATTTATTTATTTCAGGGGACTTGTATTTCATAATGACACATTTATTTATTTCAAGAGACTTTTATTTCATAATGACACATTTATTTATTTCAAGAGACTTTTATTTCATAATGACACATTTATTTATTTCAAGAGACTTGTATTTCATAATGACACATTTATTTATTTCAAGAGACTTGTATTTCATAATGACACATTTATTTATTTCAGGGGACTTGTATTTCATAATGACACATTTCCATTTCTTATATGCAAATGAACGGGGCGTGGTTAGCTCACAGATCCAGACCAAAGCAACAGCACCGCAACACTGACTCAATAGCTCTTGTTTCACACTCAGCCTGATTTAGCTCTGGTTCTTCCTGTTTCAGCCGCAGCGGAGCCGGCTCTAAACACCGAACACCGGTTCTTAGCTGACCCCACTTGGCTGCCCGGCAAGAACCAAGAACCACGCTCACGTCGGAAGGGGGCGAGATTAACCTGAGCCATAATAACAGTTTATGGCGAGTACAGAAAATGAAAGTTGTAACAAGCAGTAGCGCTGAGCAAAGTGACTAGAACGCAACCACACACTTATAAACAAACACGCTTTATAAAGTCAGGCAACACTAACCAGGCTTCGTGTGATTCTGTTTATTTGTACCTTACTTTGACCATCCGTTCGCTGTCATTGATCATTGTGGAGAGCAGGCAGACGTTTTGTTTGTTATTATAGCAGCTATCGGATGGAATCAATACATGGGCTGCACAGGTTGTCATGTCCGAGTCCGACTATCACGTAGAATCATAATGAAAAGGTAAAATGTGCCTGTAGAAAACGGCTTATGCCACAATAGGATAGCAACAAGTAGTCAAGATAGTCAGTTTAGCTTCGGTTGCTGTTGCATAACTGCGGTCAACTCAGCCGTCTCTCGCGTTCGCTTGGTAAATCAGCAGCTATTCATTTTTGAGTGCGCAATTAATAGCAGAAGTTATTGAGTCTATGTAAGTGTACTGCTTGGCTCAGATCCACCAACGTCAGCAAGATCTCACCTCTATTAACTCCTGAAGAACCAGGTTCAATTAACTGCTGTTTCAATTCAGACGACCTGCTAAATCTGTTTAAGCGATCCCGAAGGATTTTGATATCAGTAAAGTGTGAGTGTGGCCCTACCTAAGTGTGAGTGTGGCAGTGTGCAATCTTACCTTTGAAGCAGGAGAGGAGAGCGCAGATGTCTTTTAAGTTGTCCCAATCCAAAAGGTGGGATCAGTATATTTGAAGAAAAATGGTCCAAACTTATACAGAGTTTTTATCTTCTCTCTTTACAACATGACAATCCTACAAAACATATCATGCTGTGATCATGTTCTAGTATGCAACCCTAATTCACAGTTTTACATTTATTACACTAAATTGTAACTTCAACTGCCCAATTCAGTTGTGACATTTAAATCTCCCGATAGAATTTAGAGGCATTTCCTCATAAATGACCGGTGATAATAAAAAGCACATTCAAACTTTCATTCACCAAATCAATTCACATCAATTCCATACCTATATTCCGACAGGTGGCGGGACTAACATTCAAAAACACATACCTATATCCCGCATGAATTCGGAGGAAGTTTCCTCACAGATGGCGGGCCTAATCTTCACGAACACATCAAATATCAAATAATTCCACTCATTCAACCCAGAAATTCACTCCAAATTCAACTAAGAATTTTGAGATCAAAAACCCAGCTCTCCAGGGAGAGAGTGTTACAGAGAGAGAGTATACCAGGGGAACCCCCCCCCCCCTCTCCCTCTCCGCCAGTGTTTTTATGCTCAAAAACAGGATAGAAAAACCTAAAGACACCTCCTCCATACCCATATTTGTGGAAACTGGGCATGGCCTCTGATGTAAAGAACTGGACATGACCAGACATATTCTATGGCTATGGCATAAGACACACCTTCCCATGTTTGTGTAAAAAGGACATGACCTCTACTCTGCAGGACTTGCAAAATAGTATTCTCGGGTATGACATAACCACCTTTTTGGGGCCTCAATGTATTTCTCCTTAAGTCAGGAGCCCCCCTCCCTGTGTACTGCTGTGAGGGGAGAGGGAAGAAACTGTCTCTCTTCTCTTATCAGTGACACCCATAAACCATTATAGGCTTTACACTCAACTTAACAAACCACTTTGTTTATACTGTAAATATAGAAAATCATAAAATATGAAGCATTTTCATTGTGGGTTATACAAGAATATAATTGATTATATTTGATTATAACTAACTTTCCTTTTAAGTATTCAACCTAATATGGAGATCTCAACAACATGCAGGAATCAGGTGGACCATGGTGTGGTCAGAGTGGCCAAGTGCAGCGCGGGGGGCGGCGGCATGATAGGCTCCCGTGATGTTGGTGTAACAGTGATCCAAAATATTCCCCTCTCTGGTGGGGCATTTAATAAACTGTTTGTATTTAGGAAGTTCATGGCTGAGGTTGCCTTTGTTAAAATCACCAAGAACAATAACTAGGGAGTCCGGATAAGTCCTCTCCACACACAGTATCTGGTCGGTGAGTCTGCGCTGCGCCTCCTGCGCGTTCGCATGCGGTGGGATGTAAACACCAACCAGAATGAATGAAGAAAACTCAACAACAACCAATTGGTTATTAAGGCCATGTTAAATCTCCATCCCCAGTTTAATTTGTAAGTACATTGCAAAGTGATCAGACACATCAGACACTCCAATGAGTATGCAGCTGAGTAATAGCAAAAGTATTTTTGTGGAGAATTAAGGGGCGACCCATACATAACAAAATCCCATCTCTTCTCAAGTATTTTTCACCGGCTTTGTAATAGGTATCTTACAGCTAATGGTATCCAGATGGTAGGCCATTATTATACACTTATTAAGGTGTTTTTGAATCCAGATCTTTTCAGTTTTTCATGTTGCATTTGGGAAAGATGGGTTTCTTGAAGGAAGGTAATCCCTGTCATTTCTTTTTTGATTTTGGTAATAATTATTGCTCTTTTGCGTGGGGTTTCTCAAACCATTGACACTAAAGGACATAGGTTTGATTCCTTCTTGTTTGGTAATCATAGGCTGTTTTTGGTCCAGTAGTGTCTCCCACCCAGGCTAACAGTGAAATATCCTTAGGCACTTAACAACGTTAAACGACAAAAAACATCAACATTCTACTATGTACAGTGATGGCGATGTTGACTCTCCTTTTTTTTTTAAGGGGGATCACCTTCCATTTGGACAATGGCCCCCGAGTGAAAGGATGAACCCTTTATGGGCTAAACTGCTTATTCTAGGTCTATAATATAAGAAGCTGTGTTTCAGTCCCCTTTAGACCAACATGCTAGATATCAGTATCTCTCAAGTTCACATCGATTTTAAAACGTACATTTTATTATTTTACTTGAATTATATTACAAGCATATGTTCTTCTGTGTTTTACTTGTGTGTCAGGCTGAAGCAGACATTTATCCTGCGTTGTTGTCCTCATGTTGAATTCTCGCAGCAGTTATTTCGCCCGTTCACGTGTCTGCGAAGTTCTGTTGCTCCGTGTCCAAGTCATCCACTTCATACCCTCTTCTCCTCCTATGGCAAGCTGCCTCCTCTACACGCTGCTATGTGTTCCCTCCATTAGCCCAGTGGATACGTGTCCTGTTGAGCGGGGTCTAAAAGCAGATGCCTTCCTCCTTCAAGATCTTCTTAACACCTGTGTGCACCTTGCGTTGTTGCTCCACCCTCAGGGAGTTGTCGTGGTCAAAATAAATCCTGCTGTCTCAGAGTTTGATTGTTTTCTTCTCCCACGCCTTTTTGAAAACCATGTAGTCTGATAGAATCCTACATGTTTGTGTTCCCTCTGCAGGGCCCCTGCCTCACCCTGCTGTGTGTCCTGCACTGTGCTGCTCATCTCCTGCCTCTGCCTGAACTAACAGAGACCCGTCTTCTCAACCAAACCATTAAAGTGTTTACTAAGGTGAGTATTTCCATAGTGCCTTAATTGAATTCATGAAGTTGTGTTTGGGATGCAGGAAATGTCTTTTTCTTTTCTCCCCAGATTGACCCTGACTCAGAGAAGGACACGTCTTTATACACAACACTTAAAGGAATCCTGACTCCCATTCTTCACGAGCTGTGTGACAAAGCTGCAGAGGAGAGTGAACACTCCTAATCCAGCCTCAACCACCATCACTATTGTATTTAAGCACAGCGCTGCCAAATGTTAGTCTTTCAAGGTATTTGAAGACAATGTCATTTAAAGGGTTAGCATTTCATATTTGCACTGCCATTCTCTATGTCAATGTGCCACTGTGCTTAGTTTTAAAGTGTTTGTTTGATATTTACTTTAATATCTGAAAGGCACTAGATGTTGCTTTCATTGTGCAACTGTTAGTTTGTAGGAAAATGAGTGAAAGACGTTCTTATGGTGTTAGTGTAATGTTATTTATGTCTAACTCAGCTGTCTTATTTCACATTTAAACCAAAATATGTTTTGTGCAGATGCTACAATATGTTACAAATTATTTATTATATATTATTATATGATTATCTTATTTGAAATGTAAGTTTAACAAATATAACCTGATGTTCATGTAGAATGTAAACTGTGTCTGCTGTTAGGGTAATGCAAGTTCTACAGTGCATTTGCATTTCAATTCAAAGATATGTCCTAACTGTGCATCCAGAACCTGTCACTGTGCTGTTGCTGTGCACATGCATTGTCAAACATCAATCTGCCTCCACTGTTGCATTGAGCAAAATGCTATCTGCTTCAGCTTCAGCTCTCTGCTTCAGCTTCAGCTCTCTGCTTCAGCTTCAGCTCTCTGCTTCAGCTCTCTGCTTCAGCTCTCTGCTTCAGCTTCAGCTCTCTGCTTCAGCTCTCTGCTTCTGCTCTCTGCTTCAGCTCTCTGCTTCAGCTTCAGCTCTCTGCTTCTGCTCTCTGCTTCTGCTCTCTGCTTCTGCTCTCTGCTTCAGCTTCAGCTCTCTGCTTCAGCTCTCTGCTTCTGCTCTCTGCTTCTGCTTCAGCTCTCTGCTTCAGCTTCAGCTCTCTGCTTCAGCTTCAGCTCTCTGCTTCAGCTCTCTGCTTCAGCTTCAGCTCTCTGCTTCAGCTCTCTGCTTCTGCTCTCTGCTTCTGCTTCTGCTCTCTGCTTCAGCTCTCTGCTTCTGCTCTCTGCTTCTGCTTCTGCTCTCTGCTTCTGCTTCTGCTCTCTGCTTCTGCTCTCTGCTTCTGCTTCAGCTCTCTGCTTCAGCTTCAGCTCTCTGCTTCAGCTTCAGCTCTCTGCTTCAGCTTCAGCTCTCTGCTTCAGCTCTCTGCTTCTGCTCTCTGCTTCTGCTTCAGCTCTCTGCTTCAGCTCTCTGCTTCTGCTCTCTGCTTCTGCTCTCTGCTTCGGCTTCAGCTCTCTGCTTCTGCTCTCTGCTTCTGCTCTCTGCTTCAGCTTCAGCTCTCTGCTTCAGCTCTCTGCTTCAGCTTCAGCTCTCTGCTTCAGCTCTCTGCTTCTGCTCTCTGCCTCTGCTTCAGCTCTCTGCTTCTGCTCTCTGCTTCGGCTTCAGCTCTCTGCTTCTGCTCTCTGCTTCAGCTTCAGCTCTCTGCTTCTGCTCTCTGCTTCAGCTCTCTGCTTCTGCTCTCTGCTTCTGCTCTCTGCTTCAGCTTCAGCTCTCTGCTTCAGCTCTCTGCTTCAGCTCTCTGCTTCTGCTTCAGCTCTCTGCTTCAGCTCTCTGCTTCAGCTCTCTGCTTCAGCTTCAGCTCTCTGCTTCAGCTCTCTGCTTCAGCTCTCTGCTTCAGCTTCAGCTCTCTGCTTCAGCTTCAGCTCTCTGCTTCAGCTCTCTGCTTCAGCTCTCTGGCTGATGCTGCTGTGAGGAGCTTCCGTTGCCAGTCACCTTGAATGGCAACGGAATAATAATAAGAGTTGTAATAATAATATAGGACATGAGACGTTGTACTGTGTGGAATTTTCGACTGACAATATTTTTTTATAGTTCCAACTTGTTTGAATTAAACAGAACTTACTGCAAGCAGATGTGTGTGTGTTTGAATTAGAACCCCCCCACCCTGTTCATGCTCTGCTTGACCTCAACATCATCCTCTTCCTCTGTTTTACATTTGGATGTGTTTACATTTTTCACACTCTCTTATCGAATCCAGTGAACTGTCAATGCATTTGAGGAGAAATATAAGGGTTACTGAAACATATATTTCAGGGAGGAGGAAATGTAAATGTACCTGAACTGCAGAACGGTTGGGAATAGACAGCATTTTATGATAAAGGTTTTAGTTGGAACATTAATAAGAACGTGAGACAATACAAATGATAAAATATACAGTTACTTAAAGGTGGGGTAGGTAAGTTTGAGAAACCGGCTCGAGATACACTTTTTGTTATATTCCATGGAATGCTCTTAACATCCCGATAGCAATGAATATCTTAAGTGCTTTGACAAAAAATCCATTAAAAAAATTCATCTGTTGAAGCCGTAATACTGTAAAAAGCACGACCAATCATTTTAGCCGGCCCGGCTAAAATAACTGGATGGCCTACCTGCCTGTCAGCCTTCCATCTGTGCACAAACTTATCTCGTGCCCTCATTGGTCATGTGTGCGTTCGTGTGTGTTGGAGGAGGAGCTCTGTGAGGAAGTGGCAGATTTTATCCGGTTGTGTATTTTCAAATTCTAGCGATCTCGAGCTGGTTTCTCCGAAATTACCTACCCCACCTTTAAGTTATATTCATTATTGAAATATTAATACAGATAGTGAGCATGTAAGAGCAGGCCTATTCATTCCAGAAAGGAACTTCTACCAAAGGTAGGAATAGATTCAGCAACAAAAAATCAAATCAAAATTGTTATATTGGATCTTTTAATTGAAGTGATTCTGGGTAGTGTAGTGCCTTCTGCCATCCTAAACTCCGAAAAAATATTTGTTTCTCCGAATCGAAGGGGAAAAATACAAAAGCTTTGCACACAATTTAAACCAATCAATGTTGTGTAATTAACAAGGATAATCTGGTGTTTTTGAGTTGATGAGTAGTGCAGATATCACTGTCAAATCAATCGACAGTAAGGGGAATACTTACTTCTGGGTGTACAATCCTCCGTTATCCAATGGGAATGGACGCTCACATTGCCTTTGAGACCGTGTTGAAATTACACCCTCGCCTACTGATTTTAATTTAACCATATATCGAGCCCGATCGTCGATTTCAAATGTGTGCTCTAAAATGATATTTATAAATGACTATTATCATTATTATAAGCAAGACAATAAATGGCAAAGATATGTAGAAAATAACCAAATTAATAATAATTTGAGATACGTTCATAACAAACGTAACGTGGGAGAAAATATGTTTCTAGAAGATATGTAGAAAATAAACGTATTTGAGATACGTTCATAACAAACGTAACGTGGGAGAAAATATGTTTCCAGCTAAATGTAATTGAGAATGCAGTTTAGTTCTGTGGGAACGTAATTTTTAGGAGACAGGGTTGCCTGGGCTGCATGTGTGACCAATGCAGCTTGTGTGGTGTCTCTGTGTGAGACCTTAGAGTTTAATCTGTGTTTTATTCATTTTTAGGAGATGTGTACCTTTGTATCTTGTGTACTTTAGTCACTTTCTTTAATAAGAAAGTTGTTTTTTGTTTATCATTAGTTTACGTTGCAAATTGGCTGGGCAGCCCTCTTTACTTTTTGACCAATTAAAACATCACCTTGTGGCTTCAGAAATCAGTTTCCTCTCTTTTTTCTCTCTCCCGGTTATATGTTATATATATGTTGTTACTTCCCTTTGTACCCCTAGTCCAGGAGGGAACGTAACACATACATACAAGTGTATCTTATAGTACCTTGGTGAGAGAATTAAGCAACAATCAGTAAATGAATAAAACTGCCTAGTTTCACACAAGAAAGTGTTAAAAATCACAAGCTAGCCCTTTAGAGTGTGTGTGTGTGTGTGTGTGTGTGTGTGTGTGTGTGTGTGTGTGTGTGTGTGTGTGTGTGTGTGTGTGTTGTAAAAAGAAACTAACAATGTGGTGACACCTGCCAGAGACACAGGGGACTAAGCATGAAACGTTTTTCAAACGGTAACAACGGACTATTTTCCTTAGCGGATGCATGTCAATTTAAATCAATACATACAACTATTTTTTAAATCAATAAAATCATTTTCTAAATCCATAAAAGCATTTCAATTAATATTGAATATTCAGTCATATCATAACTTTGTTGAGAATGTGGCCATGTAATAAGCGGGATAATTTGCAGCGAGTTGGTCATTATGGGGAAAAGAACACCTTCATGCCGATCTAGATCCCTCCGCTTCGTGTCGGGCTCCTGATCTGCCTGTCGGTGTTCTTTTCCCCATAATGACCGCATCGCTGCACATTATCCCTTACTTATTACCTACCTATACAACTTCAAAAAGACATCCTTAAATGTCATATAACCATATATTACCACAAAAGGGTCAATACGTATTATTACTCCACTATTAAGGAACATTACCTTATAGAGGGCATTACAACAACAACAGGGGACCAAAGCGAGTCATACATCGTCATTGACTACAATGGCTTACTAGGGGGATACTACAACAGGTGCACAGACAAAGGGTCATTAAAGTCTTATTACCCCCCTATTTCGGAAAACAATACTTTTATGAGGGGGCAATAAAACAATAACCAGCTAAACAATCAAGTCATAAAAGAGTAAAGACAATGGTTTATTAGGGGTCACTACAACAGGTGCACCAACACCTGTCACATCAAAGGGATTTAGGGGCGGGACTAAGGTTTAATAGGGGTTCATAAATCAATCACTCAACATGTCATAAATACCAAAGTGACGTGGTCTTTCAACTACTTGCTATATTATGTTATTACAAAAACTCAAATTCTCTGAGATTAAAGTTACAGAATAACATTTCGAAATAATAATAAAATTATATTTTTTAAATAATTATTTTGTTGTTTTTACCTTCAATGGGCCTTTGTTTTGAAAAGTGATGGAAATTTTTTTCAGATAAAAATAAAACTGTATTGCGCGCCACCCTTTTTTCTGTACACAATAATGTCCGTACTATTTCCTAACAACACCTGTATAGACAGGATTCATAGAGTCAGGGTACAGAATATCTTTGTAGGAAACATTATGTGTGTGGTAGTGATGGGAATTCTGGCTCTTTTTAGTGAGCCGGATCATTTGGCTCGGCTCACGAAGAAGAGCCGGCTCTTTCGGCTCCCAAACGGCTCTTAATTTTACCACATATACCTTTTATAATTCAATCAAATTTAGCCCTGTTGCCCAAATCTAAACCAGTGTTCTTGTTTATTACACGTCTTTTACCGACGCAAGGCCCATACGCCTTGAGTTCAAAATAGTAGAACTTTAGAACGGAGCAGCGCCGAGCACCGTCATGTCACGAGGAACAATCAATCACAGCCGAGAGATATGATTACTTCCGCAAACATGAGTATGCGGAAAATATATGGAGGGGAAGTACATTTTAGCGAGTTTCAGCGCGGGTTTACCGTTACCCTGACTTAATCATCTGTCCGGTGTGTCACTCTTCATGTTAAGATCACCGCTGGTAAAATGTCGGACGATCATCAATATCCTCCGCTATTGTGTCTCAGGTGCCGTTTCCGGCGCACACACACACACACACACACACACACACACACACACACACACACACACACACACACACACACACACACACACACACACACACACACACAGAGACAGCTTGCCTCCGCACCCCTGTAAAGTGGACACAAGAGCAGACATCCAGAGCCAGGCGAATGTTAGATAATTATCACTATTAAAGAATTCAAATATTACCACTTTCCAAAGTGTAACTTTAACTCCCAATTGGTGAGGATGATATCAACACCAGGAAAGTGTTAATTGAAACACTATAACGGCCCGTCCACACAGCAGCGTTAAAAAAATCTTCCAACGCTTCTGCCCATTCACTTTGAATGGGGTGACGTCACTTTGCCTCACTTTTCGCCTAACTGCATTGTGGGAAGCAAAGCAGAGATTTCCAGGCATCTCAGGATTCAAAGTTGAGCAATGTTCAACTTTTGAAGCTGAGGTGGAAGCATCAGCCAATCAAATCCCGTTTATGCAAATCTGACAGTTCAAGCGCTAGCCAATCAAACCGTGTGTATGCTGGGAGAGACATACCGCAGGTCATTTCCTCATATTCCAAAACATGGAGGAGAAATTAATTATAGCGGTAGGGAATCACCCGGTGCTTTATGACTAGTCCCTATTTACCTACCGGGATACAAACCGGAGGAGCCAGGCATGGAGGGAGGTGGCAGAGACAGTGGTAGGTTTTCGCCTGTTTGGGGAGTTTATATCCAGTTTACTTCGGGCTTTTTTGCTTCGTATGTCGGGGGCGGGAGATTCATGTGATTGGTTGTTGGTGCCTTGCTCGCAAAAAATCTCCAAGATTTTTTTAACGCTGCTGTGTGGACGGGCCGTAAGAGTTTAATTCACCCTTACAATTTTGCTGTGTGCAGTATGATTTTTACTTTAATTTAATAAAACATTATCAAGATTAATCTTCACATTTACCTGGCTACTACTTCAAAGATCATTTATGATGCTGCGTATTGACATGGTTTTTAATCTATACTGTATGTTATTCCATTTTTGCCCCTCAAAATATCTAATGCAGGGAAATAAAAACATTTCAAGATGTTGGACCTTGGTATTCATGAAATTCTGCATACGTCCATGCATGTTCTTCATGCCAGTTGGTTTTGTATACAGTCACATTCCAACTAATCATCTTTTAAGCCGGAAAATTGTGAATTAGCCTTAAATGTAACAACAAAGTCGAACTGTCTTTGTTTTCCACAGGTTTTTATGTACCCACATGTATAGCACCGGACCACACTCATATCCTTTTTAGCCAGCCCCAATCAACCCTACACGCTCTCTCTCCTTCTTCCACACACACACACGCACGCACGCACGCACGCACGCACGCACGCACGCACGCACGCACGCACGCACGCACGCACGCACGCACGCACGCACGCACGCACGCACGCACGCACACACACACACACACACACACACACACACACACACACACACACACACATGTCATACTACACCAATTGTCCAAACATGTTGTATTATCACTTTATAAATTGTAATTTGTTTGTATATTTCTGAAATCACTTGATTCCTCAATGAAATAAGAAAAAAAGGAATTCAATTAAGCTCTCGACAGCCTAAGAAGGTAGCAAACTCAGGTAGAACAGGTAAGCTAATAATTTATATAGGTTACTCATAATATCATGATAAATTACATGAAACACATTTTAGTTATTTCAGCAATATTTATTTTTTGTTAATAACCTTTGAAACAGGGAAAAATAGCCAAAGATGCTATATGGCAGTAACCAGAACAAAAATATTTTTGCAAATCTATTTGTTTGTTTCTCAGAGCCAGTCTGAGAGAATCAAAGGCTGCATGTAAAGACTTATGGTCGGATACATCTTTACAGTTTTACTGACTGAATTAGCCGAGGGAGTAGGTGTAATGAAGGATGCCACCTTTTTCAAGAAAGCAGTCATGCTTATGGGTTCCCAGCTTAATTTGCCGCTGGCAGACTCCAAGCAGGTCATCGAACAGGATGTCACTGTCATGAACCTCAAGCCTCATCACGTCATTCTTTCGGGCATTGAAGTGAGTGAACTCTTCCTCCCACCAGGGGTTTGGGTTGTTGTTGCGAACTGATGTTTCACCCAGAGTGACAGATCCACAAAAAACCTTGACATAGCCATCCGTAGTTCCCAGAATGCCTGAAGGAAGATTGCTGGCCCGCAGGTTAAACAGCTTGAGCTGGGCTTCAGCCACTGTCAGAGTGCACAGGACCAATAGCAGGAGCGGAGAACAGGAGGCCATGGCTGCAGAAGCTGTGGAAGATGAACATTTAAGTCTGGAAACATACTGCAATGAATAAGCCATTGTGAGGTTTTATGACACACTCTTAGCTCACAATGCTGTTTTAAGAATGAAGCTGGTGTTAAAAACTGAATATTTGACTGGTTAATCCATCATTCTGCAATTTTTTCAGTCATTAGCCGCGTTCACACCAAGTACTTTGCCGTACTCAGCGCCGGCACTCAGTGCCCCGGCACTTATTACCCCAGGGCACTTAGTACAGATCACGTTCACACCGGAATAAATTCCCTGAGGGAAGATTACGCAAATGAGCCGCTGACGTCACTTCTTCTTCTTCTGCTTTGGGTTCACTGGCAGGCCGCAAACAACTTCACGGCGTATACTGCCACCCGGAGTCCCCGGCCGGAAGTCCCCGGAGTTGGGGACTGGCTTCAGTAGAAGCTGCTGGGACTCCCAGCAGCTTCTACTGAAGCCTTCAGAGTAAATCGCCAGAACGCCGACACCTCCTCATCTCCACCGCTCCCATGTTTTATTTTGTGTTGCCATAAGTTAGTCTCTCTGCGTTTGTGCACTGGGCGAATGCTAATGCTAATAATGCTAATGCAAGGATAATAAAATGGCGGCATTTCAGAGTTGTACGGGGCGTGGTTTGCAATTCGCCCAGCCAATCAGAACTGGGGAACTTTTTTCCCCCAGGAAAGTACCATCTCTCAGCAGGCACTAAAAATGGGGGTAAAAGTTCCAGAGATTAAGTGCTCTTTTTGGTGTGAACGTTCACACCGGGGTACTTTTCCCCGTACTTTTCCTGTTTAGTTCCGTTAGTACCCCTTATGTTGCGTTCACACCAAAAAGAGTACTTAGTGCCGGGAACTTTTACCCCCATTTTTAGTGCCTGCTAGAGAGGTGGTACCAAAAAAGTACCAAAAAAGTACCAATTTCGATTGGCTGGGCGAATTCCAAACCACGCCCCGTAAACTCTGAAAAGTTTTGTGAAGCCGCCATTGTATTTGTGGCATTAGCATTATTAGCATTAGCATTAGCCCCGCGCACCAACGGAGAGAGAATAACTTATGGCAACACAAAAAAAAACATGGGAGCGTTGGAGATGAGGAGGTGTCGGCGTTCTGGCAATTTACTCGGACGGCTTCAGTAGAAGCTGCTGGGAGTCCCAGCAGCTTCTACTGCCCTGGGGGTACTAAGTGCCGGGGCACTAAGTGCCGGCACTAAGTACGGCAAAGTACTTGGTGTGAAAGCGGCTCATGTGGGGTCACTGACAAATGACTATTAGGCTATATATGTCCTGCTTCATCTTGTTCATGGTATAGTTTAGGGAGTTTGTATGGTAACTACTTGGATTCAGTGGGACCATGAAGGGGAGCCAAGCACGACTACTTTCTGCTTCCATGTTATGGGCACAAACAATTATAAAATAAATAAATAAATACATATACATTTATTTTTAAAAATGTTCAGTACTTATTCGTATTCCATTCCATTAATAGTAAATAGCAGTTTACCTAGTGGACTGTGGTCCACGCCCCCCAACACAAAGTGAGTCCAAAACTACAGTGGAATGACTTTATATTTTTATACTTGTGTTATAACTTTGTGACCTGTGCTACAAACTTTGTAAACTCTGGAGCACCGGTGATATGTGCAGAAAAAGTGAATGCATAGCCCTGCAAATGAGATGACATTGACAAAAACCTTTACTAGTTTTCTGCCTATGTTAAATCCACTGTAAAGTGTAATCTTTTATTCACACTTAATCATTTTTGTTACTCTCAAGTTTACCTTGACACAACGTAACAAAACCCATTCACCATTATGAGGTCTTTTTTTAGTATTACTATGAAACAGTTATCAATAGTTAAATAGTGCACACATGTACAATCATGTTGATAAGACGCCTTTTACTTCCTGCTGCTTTATAAAAAATTCCAGCTTAGCCAAATGAGTTTTCATCATCTTCAAAGGAAAGAGTGTGAAATGTTAATCTGGTAACAGCTGGATTTGTTTGAACTGGGTTTCCATTTACTTTTTGTATCTCTTAACCTTCAAAACACACATATCTATGGTGTGGAAAACTCCCATCACTTGTCACCTATTTTCTTGAGAACCTCTGTCCATTTAAAAACATTAATCTACTAGCTAGCTTATGCCAAAGCCTTCATTGTGCTACCAGTAAGTGTACCTAAAAAGCACTTGTTTTAAGTCTTAATCGAGGTGGGGTTAAGAGGTGGTAGATGGAGTGATGAGCCATTTCTGATATCACCCAAAACAAATGGCATCCGTTTTGAAATGTTGATTGCAATATTTGTATATATTTTTCAGACGTTTGTCAGTGTTGGACAGAGAAGGATGAAACCCTCAAACATGTACTTTTGCATACATTTTCATATTTGCTTTGAAAAAAGCATATTCATTTTTAAAGACAGATATAAAAACGTAATCCTTAATAAAGGGCAAATTGGAGCTTTCATTAATAAAAAAAAAACGATTATTTTTTAAACAAGAAACTGGAATTCAACAACTTCAAATTCTTTACTCATTGTCTTTTAGACTGCTGTGCAGGAGCAAAGTCCTAGGGTAGGAGAAGAGGACATTTCTGCAAACTAGCATTGACTTGCAGACTCACTTTGCAGAATAATGAGTTTAAAACCTTTCTGGGCTGAGACAAGTCAAGGATCAAATATCATTGCCCAGGTATAAGAGTCCCTTTGTAAGGTTGAGAAAAGGAGATACATGTAATTAAATGATATTAAAGAAATTCCTTTCAAACTACTAATGATTTATTTAACACCATTGTAATTGACCTTAATGGTTCATGTAATTTGTTTCCTATAAACTATTTAATGTCTTGTTGCTTTTACAGTCTCTTTAAAACTGTTATTCAACTATAAGAGAAGAGTCTATAAAAACATGTTATCACTATGTGTAGCTGGCATCCAGATGTTTGCATTGCAATTAAAGCTTTTCGTGACATGTGCAACACGGGATCGCAAAACAGGAACAAACATTAGCAACAAATTGAGCAAACATGTCTGTTGTTGAGTCCCAAACATTTTTTTTTATAAAATGGGAATACTGCTGCTAGACAAAGATAAAATGGTCCCCGGGCTCAGATTACTTTTAAGAAATGAAAAGGTAAAGCACAAATGCTATTCTAAGCAAAATGACAGGAACTTTTTAATAATATTATTATTATTATTATGATGAACAGTGCAGTATTACCTGTAGTCCTGATGCTTGTCTCTCTGCACACTGTGTGCTTTTCCTCACGTTTTTAAAGGCCAGCAAACCTCTTATCAGCTTCTTCCCACCCTCCCACAACACATTGACCACACAACCTGCAATGAGCACAAATTATATTAAAGGCATTACTCGCCAAAGCCATACTTTTCTGTAAACAAAAGACCGTTTTTCTGCCTTTTTTTGTTTTTCTTATGTAGCAAAATTGGACTACAACCGCAAGGACAAAACAAATCTCCTTCAACTTTTAGCTAGTGTCTGATACCTCCTAGGATACAGGTATCTATATACATGTTAGGTCAATAACATTGAAATCAAGGATGATTTCTGATTCAATATTTTCAAGCATTAAACTTAGTCAAAAAGATATTTTTTCCTGATGCATATGTTAATGAAAAGCTTATTTTTGTGTCTATCTGAAATCATAGAATGTTCTTGAACAATTAAACCTTACAAGTGTAATTTCTCTTCCCAGATGCGAGTAAAGATTTATAGAAAATCTATCTGGAGGTGCAAAATGAAAATAACTTCAGATAAAAAAACAAAAACAAAACTTCAAATAGAAATACTATAGCACAAGTTAAATGTAGTTTTATACAATGATTATATTTTTCAATTTGTGTGGATGGTGTTAATAAAATAATACTTTTCCTTTATTTTTTATTTGCAGGTAAAAAAGAGGCAATCAAATAATCTGCTGCAGACTGCATGTATGAGAGAAAAGAGAATAGTCACACTAAGTCAGTTAACACATAGTCCTAATCTTCAGAGTGTAAAAGTAACACTGGACATAATGTTACATTTTTAGAGTTAAATCAATTCTTGTCAGAATTATTATGTCACACTACATCATACTGAGAAGTGTTAATCAAGTTTTACAATATGATGTAAAAACTCATAGATTTGAGGCCCCCATCAGGTTAACACCACAGCAGCACAAGAAAATGTGGCAAAGCACATCTGCCAACAGAGTGGGAGCAATCCAGCTGCTGCATGTGATGTAAGCGTGCACACCAGACATGTCCTTCACAACAGAGATACCATGACAGCCTTCAACAACTTGTTTTGCGGAAAGATGAGTGTCCAAAACAAAATGCATTTCATTCTTGGACTTCATCATTAGTTGACAAATATAACAATGCCTTATTGTCTCTTATATTTCGATCTTGCATTTTGTGTATACTCAATGTTATTCAGCTTTCTGACGACCCTCAGTGAGTCTTTAGCAATATACTTCAAAGCTATTGAGCTTTGTAAGTGAAGCCTTAGTGGTTAGATAAACCTTCACATCACAATGTTACATTTCCAAGTCAATACAAATGATCTTAATTGTCACATTTATGATATTTGCCTCTAGAAATGCCTGAGAAAATCTATGGCTGTTCACCAGTGTCATTGAGGGTCAAAGCCAGGAGGCGTTGGTAAGGATGTGAATAACTTTATTTTGGCTTGTTTAAAAACGATTTAATATGTATATTTCACTAGTAAACAACTCACAAGGTTTGCCAAAGAGGAGCATTTGATTTGTCCTGTGTGCATCCCAGATAAGTTTCAATCAGGAGAGACGTTGATGTATGAAATACATATTTATTACCGGGACACATAATATGAATGTGATAATGATTGCCAGAATTAAAACAGGAGAATGGAATGGTGTTTGGCGATTAGGCCCCAGTTTGCAGGATAATCATTCAGGAGGGGGAAGAACCGCTCCGATGAAACCCCCCGGGGTCTAGACACTGGTGGTGGTGATAAGTAGGTGGGACCGGTCTGAAGGGAGAAGGTTTAGCTTGGTCCTGAAGGAGACGGGAGGCGAAAGGGGTGGAGGAGGGTTGCGTATTGTCACCTGAAATGACAGCTGGCAGAGGGAAGAGCAGATATAAAGGGATTAGCGGGAGCTATGATAGGCTTGTGAGAATGGAGAGAGGAGAGATTGGTTAGCTGGGAAGTGACGCCCCCGATCACTTAATGAGGGAGGAGAGAGTAATGAGGTGACGTGTAACCTGCCTGTCAGCCTTCCATCTGTGCACAAACTTATCTCGTGCTCTCATTGGTCATGTGCGCGTTCGTGTGTGTTGGAGGAGGGGCTCTGTAACGGACCGTCCACACAGCAGCGTTAAAAAAATCTTGAAACGCTTCTGCCCATTCACTTTGAATGGGGTGACGTCACTTTCCCTCACTTTTCGCCGAACTGCATTGTGGGCAGGCGAGCGGAGATTTTCAGGATTTTCAGGATTCAAAGTTGAACAATGTTCAACTTTTGAGGCTGAGGTGGAAGCGTCAGCCAATCAAATCCCGTGTACGCAAATCTGACAGTTCAAGCTCTAGCCAATCAAACTGCGTGTAAGCTGGGAGTGACATACCGCAGGTCATTTCCTCATATTCCAAAAAATGGAGGAGAAATTAGCGGTAGGGAATCACCCGGTGCTTTATGACCAGTCCCTATTTACCTACCGGGATATAAACCGGAGGAGCCAGGCATGGAGGGAGGTGGCAGAGACAGTGGTATGTTTTCGCCTGTTTGGGGAGTTTATATCCAGTTTACTTCAAACTGTTTTGCTTCGTATGTCGGGGGCGGGAGATTCATGTGATTGGTTGCTCGCAAAAAATCCCCAAGCCCACCTCCAACATTTTTTTAACGCTGCTGTGTGGACGGTCCGTAAGGAAGAGGCAGATTTTCTCCGGTTGTGTATTTTCAAATTCTAGCGATCTCGAGCCGGTTTCTCAAACTTACCTACCCCACCTTTAATATACACACATTCCTTCACATTTAAATTTAAATTTACATTAAAGTATTTCGTGAGGCCTTGTAACATGTTTTTAAATATAACTACGGTTGTAGTTGAAGAGTTTGCAAATTAACATGAACCGAAGCTGTTGCCTGTTGCAATATACAGGCTGCGTCTCAGGTCGATTAAATGGATTCCTTGCGTCCCTCACTTGCGTCGTTTCCCTGCGACTAGTCCCTCCCACCAGGGAAGCATGGAGAGACTCAAGGAAACCACGAGAAGCAGGGAAATGAGTTTTAAGAGCAATGGGACGTCCTTTCCTCCGGAGCGTCACGTGAAGCGACGTCCGTTTGTGATGACGCCGCACAGCTGATCGTCTGACAGCAGCTCTGTCCCCGTTATTTTCACAACCAACTCTGTTAGTACACATTTACTGACACAAACATTTGTATCATCTGTTGTAGACCCAAATACATTAAATAAAATAAGAACTCATTCTCAAAAAAGATAAACGCCATTCTTAAAATGTATAAACGAACAATAGTTGGATTAATATTGATTAGAGTGCACAATAGAAATAAAATAATTGAGAGAAGAAAAAGAGATATGTTATCTATCAAAACCCAGTTAGATTAACATTCATTGGATTGCACACTTTGTCTGTTTGTGTGGATATGTAGCAAATGAACATGTTAAATAGCACTTAATGACTGACTGAATGGAAATGACAATAAATGAAAATGTAAAACGAAAAAGCGATCATTTTATTCATTTATTGTTTCCAATAAATGAATAAAATAATTTTTGACCACTTTGTTGTTCAGATATATCACATATTTGTAACTGAATGATGCATTAAATGAAACAAAACACAGTATAAACTGAGGAGTGAGTCCCGTGAGATTCATGTGTTTTCTTCACTCCGCTGGGAAACTGCTCTCATGTCAAGAAGCATCAGATCAGTGCATGCGCTGCATCGTCCAATCAGTGAGCGATACACAGTAAGGGGGTGGAGCGAGTATCTGAGGATTTCATCGGAGGATGGTCTGGTGGTTCCTCGATTATCGCTCCTCCATTATCGCTCCTCGCTCCTCGATCCTCGCTCCTCCGGCAGAAATAAGAGCCATGGGACGCTACTCAAGATGGCACAGACAAATCAACTTCCGGTGATACCGAGGACCGACGACCGAGGAAATGAAAATAGTCGACCTGAGACGCAGCCACAGTCTATGGTTGCTACAGAGGATTGTGGGTAATGTCATGTCTTCGGCCATACAAAACTCATAGAAAACGACTTGTTTCTCAGAATTGAAGGGGAAAACGTGACAAAAGCATTGTACACTAAAACCTATCAATGTTGTGTAATTAACAAGGATAATCTGGTGTTTTTGAGTTGATGAGTAGTGGAGATATCACTGTCAAACCAATCGACAGTAAGGGGAATACTTACTTCCGGGTGTACAATTCTCCGTTATCCAATGGGAATGGACGCTCACATTGCCTTTAACAGCCTCCGACACAAACGAATGCCGTGCTTCTATGAGCGTCAAATCCCGCCGCAGATGGGAATACTTTGCAATCAGTTGAAAGCTATTTGCGTCTGTTTATGAAGCTGAAGGAGCCTAGGAGCGTCCCAACTGCACGCCTCGGGACCCTGACCAAGCGTCGCTGCTGGACGTTTATGGAGTGAGAGTGTGTTGTTATATATAATACATATAATGGCACTGTTCTAGCGGTAAACACTTAAGAAAGAACATGCCAACATTACAATACGTAACCTATCGTTTTATGGGCTCCCAGGAGCCGTCCCCAGCAAACAGCGGCATGGCTCACTGAGATGGCACAGCAACAATGGTACAATGGTGCCGGACACATGCACACACATGAGTGGGAGGCCAATTGAACCCTGGGTCAACATGATTGCTCTGAGAATAGTTTGAATGATGGTCAGGGCTGAAGTGACATCGTGTGTGAATCTGCAACATCTAAGCACTGATAGGCTGTAATGTAAAAGGTGAATAATGTGAAGCCATGAACTTCAACTGATACATTTTTTAAATTATTTTAATAAAAAAAAGTAATTCTCTTTAACCCTTAACCTGTTAAGCACCAAGCCTGTTTTTCATGTTTCAGGCTCGAAAATGACATGCCCAAAACAAATGACTACAACTTAACTTCTAAAAGGGTTATATGAATAATTTCTTTTATCAAAGCAAGGTTACATCTGTGAGTTGGATGTAGAAGTGTCAGAACCAATATAGATGTTTTTTATTTTAAAGAAAATTCAGATTTTACATAGTAAAAAACTATAAAATGTAAAGTAAATTATAGTGTCCGTCCAAAAATTCTTTTTTACTTATAGTGAAAACTACCCTTGGATGATGGGTTAGTAGACTAAAAGCTTTAGGAATCCAAAGTACAACATATAATAAGTACCCTGTATCAAGATTGATGCAAAACAAGTGACATTTGGACCTATCTCTAGCTCTGACATTTGGAAACGAAAAAGCAGTTTTATTGCTTATGGATTATCAGAAATCATTTCAAAGGGACACAGACACATTGGATTAACCTATCGATTAACTGCAGCATCGTTTTTTTATCGTTTTAATGCCATTGAAGACCAGTTTTGACCAAGGTAAGCCATGTTAGCGTTTCTAGCTACCTAGCTCCACATGTTCTGATGTACGCTTTCGTTTATAGTGTCGCAAATGTTTATCACTGAGTGTTGAGGTTTTTTACACAGATTCTGTGTCTCCAGGAGATGCTAATCGAGGGGTTGGCTGTGCATCTAGGATAAGTAATAAGGGAGTTATGAGTGAGTTTAGGTGCCGTTTTAGGTTACATTTTTTCGCTCGTGGATAATTCAGAGGCTGAGTGTTAGCATTGTGGGTTTTTTTTTGATTTTTTTTTTAAAAGATCAGTTAGCTGAGTTTCTTCCCGTTACATGGATATAAAACATTCATAGTTTATTAAATATTAAGATTCCTTAGACGTTGTTTCCTGCAAATGACGCATTTATCCGCCCGGTACCGGGGGGGGCGGTGCGTAACAGGTTAAATGGGCAATCACACAGTTTATATGCAGAGTTTGATCAAAAATCCTTGTTTGGACATTAATGGCTTTGCAGAAAGGTTGCCTTGTGTCACAATATGAACCCGGCGGCTGCACCACTTTAACCCAGGGTTAAAAGGTCAATTACAGAAAGAAATCAAAAGTGAGAGAAGGGTTGTTTTTTTTCTGTCTTTACTGGAAACAGAGAGGGGACTTGAAAAGTTGCCAGAGGATACCCAAGCACAGTGTGAAGACAATCACTCTTTGCCAAGCAACCCCCCCCCCCCCCATTGGTGTGTACCCTGCCACCTGTGAGGAACAACAGACCATGGTGCTACAGACTCACAAAACTTTATTATCATTTAGTCTCATTGACGGAACAGGAGAAACTGTGTGTGATACACACATCGTGTCGTAAAGTTTATTTGGAAGCATTTATTAAACATTAGTTTGTACACAACAAGGACTGACACTGAGTAAAATGCACTGTTAATCCATCAGTAAGCACTGACTGGTCAAAAAGAAAAAAATCAAATCTTTATTTCACATTTATTCGAAAATACAATGAACACCTTTTAAAGGTGCATTAATGACTTTTGTGGCCATATGATGAAAAAATAAAACCCTACAAAACAGAATGCTGACATATTATCAATGTATAAAGTTTTTATGTGAACTTGTTAGTAACATTTGTCTATTCACACATCCAGGTATCCAGGTAACAGAGCTTTTCACTGAACTCAGTCTCTGGAAAACCAAAAGAGCTGAAATACGTTTAAACCTGAAGAGAGGACTTACAAGGTTGGTTGGTAATTCATTTTGGGTTCATCACACCGACTGATCATTTTCACTTTACAGGCTTTTCAGCCAGTACCCGTGGGGTTTATCAATCAAATGTTTTGAGGGAATTGTAAAATGCTTTAAAAAAGTTTACAGTAAAATATGAGAAAATACTTGTTGGCAAAAGCTGCCTCTCCACAGGGTGCAGATCAAAGTGTGTGTGAGTAGAGTGGATTAATACTTTGTGTGTGTGTGCTGTTTGCTGATGCTTGTGTATTCCTGTAAACTCTCATCAGAAAGTGAGTCAGAAAAAGAAGTCTGCATACTTCAATGTGCTGCAGCCTGGCAACCTGGAGGTCAGAAGCCCATTGTTTGATTAAGCAGATTATGCCTCACCAGGAACTCAGGTCAAACCCCCCAAAAAGACGTGTATAATGTAGTACAAAACACAAAGGGGGGCAGAGGGACCAAAGGTTAGGGAGCTACTCCATCTAGAGCAGGGATTTTCAAAGTGTGGGAAGGTGAGCCTCCCCTCAGAGAACATAAGAACAGCCGCGCCCCCCCTCCCAATTATTATTGCTATTATTATTATTATTATTATTATTATTGTTGTTGTTATAATGCAGGGGTATTCAATTGCATTTCAAAGAGGTCCAGTAAGAGAAAATGTCATTAAATGCTCTGTTTTCACTGTCTACCTTCCGCCATTTGAAATGACTCCGACTGCTGTTTCTGTCTTCTTGTCTCGTCTCTGTGTGTGTGTTTGAATCTATCGTGCTGACTCACTGACTGCACCGATTTGATTGGCTGAGTAGCGTCACCTCCTTAAAACATTAAACAATAACTTTTTTAAACCTTTTTATCTTTATGTTTTAAACATATTGTATAAAACTCCCCCACTACTTGGACTATTCCTTGCACCCCTCTAGACAGTGGCGGCTGGTGGAAAATATTTTAGGTGGGGCTGTGGAAATGGTGACCAAACAATAGGGGGGTAAAATAAATTGAGAAAAGACCCCCTAAATTATGACTTCTGGTAGGGGGGGGCGGAGGACAAATTGAGGCTTAAAAATATGAGAAGACTGATCAATACCTCCATAAACTTCAGTGTGGTTAGCTATGAATCTTCCAAAACTTCCAAACACCTTGTCCTGGACATAGTTTCTACAGCATAAACTGTGCTAGAGTACAGTAGGCCCACACAAACTGCAGAACACCGGGGCTTTGGGAACACTCAAAATTACTTAAAATGATTTAATTCCCATTTAACCTGTTAAGGGGCTTTTTTCCCCCGTTTTTTTTCTCACGAAACTGTGTCTCAGGGCTTCTTAAAATGTAATAAACTATTCGTGTCCCACTCATTTAACGGGAAGAAACGCAGCTAACTGATGATATGAACCATGTTTACCGAAACAAAACACAAGTCTCACAAGAAGCGTCTAAATGAGCACTGAGCGAAAAAATGCTAACGCACTCTAGGTATAAATCAATCGATATACTTATCGGATATGCACAAACAAGCTTATGCTAACAAGCTGAGATTCCACAGATTCTAGAAATATAAGTATCATCACCAGAGTTGGGTGTAACGCGTTACAAAGTAACAGCGTTACTGTAATAATATTACTTTTGTCGGTAACGGAGTAGTGTAACGCGTTACTTTTATAATTCAGTAATCACACTACAGTTACTAACATTGCCCCGACACGCGTTACTTCGTTACTTTTATAAAATCAGTCATAATCACACTGACAGACAAGAGGGGTTTCCGCCGCAGGTTTCTATGTACGTAATCTGCGCGACTTGCGCGTCCACATCTCCACGTGCAGTGCTGCATAAACATGGCTGAGTCAGTGATAACTTTCGAGGGGTGGAGGTATGCCCATTATTTTGAGTTCGTCCGAAGAATAGACAGGAATGTGACGGTGAGGTGCAAACTGTGTCCAGGCCAGAAGCTGTTATCCACTGCTGCAAACACCACGTCAAACCTCAACAAACACCTGCAAAGAACACATGCTAAGGTGAAGCTAATAGCTAAGGACCCCCGAACCCAGAGTGAAGATGTTGTGAGTGCGCCGCCGCCGAAGCAGAGATGGACAGGCTTGTAGCATCCTTCATAGTAGAGGTAATGTTGCCCATTTGCACAGTGGAATCACCATCGCATCGTTCAGAGATATACTGCGCAAAATACAGATAGCAGGAGACAGAGGACAGCCATGGTCAGAGCTATCTGGATCAGTCTTATGCGACAATGGAAACTGAACTAAAGAGAACATTTGAAACTTTAGCAGTCTGCGTGATCTGCCTGTAGGGAGGGGCGGGCCGGCCCTGCGAGTAAAGTAACGAGTAAAGTAACGAGTAAAGTAACGAGTTACTTTATGTAGAGAGTAACGAAGTAGTAATATGTAATATATTTATTTTTTATTTTTATTTTTATTTTTAATAAACAAGGTAAATATTATAGAATTGGTATCAGTAAAATGTATAATCTACAATAAAATCTCGTTTAATCTCGTTGTGTTACGATGTCTAAAGTTACTGATAAGTCACATGTTTCCTGCCTGGCCTTGCCCGTGTATCATTACCCTCTCTCGTCTGGGCGCTATGCACAGCGCCCAGACGAGAGTGCAGCAAGTGCAGCAGAAGCCAACTGTTGCTATCTTTAAACTATGCCGCCGAAACATAATTTCAGCCAATCAGCGTCGTCAAATCTGATGGTCACAGGGCGCCTACGTCAGCGCCCGGTGCAGTCTGTGAGTTGTTTGGACTCGTATCCAAGGAGACAAAACAGGAAGCTGTCATACACTCTGGAAGCTATCATTAGCAGCTAATGAAAACTCAGTTTTTTACATAAAAATGGAATTATGGATCATCAATAATTTTTTCAAAGTGACAGACACATTGGATTAACCTATGGATTAACCTTCAACTGCGTTTTTCTCGTTTTTGATCAGAATAACAGCAAAAGGTGAGCATATCTCCGTGTTTTGCTACGTAAAGCTACGTCGTGTGATGTCTGTATTTGCTTCCCCTGTCGCGAGTTCTGATCGTTCAGTGATGATACTTATATTTCTAGAATCTGTGGAATCTCAGCTTGTTAGCATAAGCTTGTTTGTGCATATCCGATAAGTATATCGATTGATTTATACCTAGAGTGCGTTAGCATTTTTTCGCTCAGTGCTCATTTAGACGCTTCTTGTGAGACTTGTGTATTGTTTCGGTAAACATGGTTCATATCATCAGTTAGCTGCGTTTCTTCTCGTTAAATGAGTAGGACACGAATAGTTTATTACATTTTAAGAAGCCCTGAGACACAGTTTCGTGAGAAAAAAAACGGGGGGAAAAAAGCCCCTTAACAGGTTAAATGGGAATTAAATCATTTTAAGTAATTTTGAGTGTTCCCAAAGCCCCGATGTTCTGCAGTTTGTGTGGGCCTACTGTACTGTTGCACAGTTTATGCTGTAGAAACTATGTCCAGGACAAGGTGTTTGGAAGTTTTGGAAGATTCATAGCTAACCACACTGAAGTTATGGAGGTATTGATCAGTCTTCTCATATTTTTAAGCCTCAATTTGTCCTCCCCCCCCTCTAACATCACCAGAAGTCATAATTTAGGGGGTCTTTTCTCAAATGTTTTTACCGGGGGAGCATCCCCCCGGACCACCCTATTGTTTGGTCACCATTTCCACAGCCCCACCAAAAATATTTTCCACCAGCCGCCACTGCCATCAGCGTTTTTTCCCCCCACCAACAGTCTGCGAATCAGAGGCACAGTAGGGCGGGGCTTCGCGGAATGCGGGTGGGAAAAATGCGTGTCGTCTCTTTCAACCTGTCTGAGTCAGAGCGAGAGTTTAAAAAAAAAAAAGTCAGAGCGAGAGTTGACAGCTCATCTAGTTGCATCTGTACTGTAGCTAGTAGCCTAGTTTCACCTGTACTGTAGCTAGTAGCCTAGTTTCACCTGTACTGTAGCTAGCAGCCTAGTTTCACCTGCAGGCAGCTAATAGAAGCATGTTCAAAGATGACCAGTAAAAGAGAAGTCGACAGTGAAAATCGGCAATTCAAAGATGAATGGACTGAAAAATATGCGTTCATCCTCCCTCCAGCGAGCACCAAACCAATGTGCCTAATATGCCAAGAAACGGTAGCTCTTGTGAAGAGTGGCAATTTGAAACGGAACTATGAAACAAAACACAATTATTTTGAAGCGACCTTTCCTCAAAATTCAGCGGTAAGAACCAAACAAATAAATGGGATTAAATCCTCATATCAAGCTGCAAGCAGGATCCTTGTTACATCTATGTCACAACGAGAAAAGGCAACTGAGTCCTCACTCAGAGTGGCATGGGTGTTGAAGCCATTCTCTGATGCAGAAATAATAAAATAATGCATGACTGAAGTGATGAAGGCAAACAAAAAGAGGAAATAACAGGTCAAATCAAGCAAATCCCCCTCTCAGATTCCACAGCAACCAGAAGAACATAAATACTAGCTGGTGATTTGATTAATCAGCTTTGTGATGGAATAAAAAATGCACAGTGCATTTCCTTGGCTGTGGATGAGTCCACTGACACCACTGACAATGCTCAGTTGCTGGTGTTTGTGAGTTTTTATGATGAGGCAAAGGGGGAGTTTGTTGAAGATGTGTTGGGCCTGACGAACCTCAGTGGACACACAAGGGGGCAAGACATTTATAAAGCAATAATGGGAATGCTGAATGAAATAGGGTGCAGCTGCCTTTATTCATAACTGTGCAGCTCTTACACTGCGACTCTGAGGGATCAAGCACAGACACAATAACAATGAAAACTGCTGCATACAGATTATTTTTGTTTTTGCAACCTCGTGTTAAGAATCTTGTTGCAATTGTTTAAAAGTTTGAATGACCGTAATAAACGGACCTTTGTCTTATTGAAAATGTTCTTTGGACCTTTAAGATTTGTATTTGAGTACCCCTGCTCTAGAGGATGCCACAAAGAAGTTAGCCTGGTGGACACGGGGGCACAGGTAGCCCCTCACATCTCCCATTACTCTGGAACGTTTAATGTCGGTCTGATGTGTTCGCATATTGTTGTGTGTCGGGTGGAACTTGACAATGGTAAATGATAAAACAGGGTCTTGAGAGTATAATAGAACACTTTCTCCTAAATCCTAACTAGTTTTTTAGTGATGAGCAATACTTTTATGTTAGCATGCTACTGTTTGACGTAAACACAAAGCACAACTGAGGCTGATGGGAATGTCATTAGTAATACAGTAGTGCATGTTGTTTCTTTTTCCTGGATTTGCTAGAGCCACTGTCCCAGTTTGGGGGTTACTGCCCCCAGTGCTCCCATCACCACTGAACCACTGCTTCTGCAGCACATCTCTGAGCCCCCGTCACTTCCCAAGCTTCTGGTGGTCCTTCTTCCTGGTGATGCTGTTGCTCTGGATTGCTGTCTGTCAGCCTTCTTCTGCTGTTTGTCCAGCACAACAATGTCAGGTTGGTCAGCCATCACCCTTCTGTCAGTCTGGATCTGGAGTCCCGTAGAATCTTACCTTTGTCGTTCTCAGCCACCTTTGGACCATTTTGTGCTTGTCCAGCCCATACTCTGCACAGATGTTCCAGATGTGCCGGCCTCTTGGTTATGGCGCTCCATGTTTGCTGTACACCCTGCTGTTATGAGCTGGGCTGTCTCAGGGGCCTCTTTACCAATCCTGGGCCTGGGTCCTGCTTGGTATGGTAGACCCCGGTCTTTGTGGATCTGTTTCTCAGGGCCTGTTCTTGCTGCCATGGTTACTGTGTCTGTGCTGTCGATCAGATCAGCCGTTTCCAGCTACCAGTACGTATGTATGTTTATTTCAGCTTTCCCCAAAGAAACCACAACTACTAATCTATGTACTTAATTATTTTTGACACATTGATTTGGGTAGGCTGACTAGCATTGTTGTGCGTTGCTATAAGTTTATTTTGTACACACAATACCTTGTTAGAAGTTCACACTTAAATACCACAAAGGGTTTTTTTCCGACACATTTCTGACTGCTTTACACTGGTTGACTTTGGGCTTGTTGGCTTATACTGTCTGAAGGAATTCCTCCCAGGGAGAACAGCTGTTGTCTGCAGGTGGGAAACTAGAGGTCTGCGTCTCCTCAGCATGTGTCCATGGTGTCCTTTTGGTCAAAGCTGTGGACTCGTACTTTCACTGCATGGCTAAACTATTACCTCTAATGCAGAGCAGAAAAACACATTTATATACAAAGAAACATATGACTAATAACACTAATAATAACATAACACTCTTCTTTGCCTCCTCTGAAAACTGGACAACCATTAAGGCTGCATTTCTCTTCACTGAAAAAACAGAAATGTTGACTTTAATTAAATGTCTTATGTCAAAAGATTTCACATAACTATTAGGTTAGTTGAAAGCAATAATATTAAGTTTAAATAACAAATGTTAAATTCAGCTAACCTAATTTGGTTATTTGAAATGTCTTTACATAATACATTTAATTAAAGTAAATGTTTCCTTTTTTTCAGTGTAACTTCTTAAGCATTCTCTTAAACAGAATGTGCTTTCATCATAATATAAGAAAAAGCAAAACTGCCTGTAAGTCATTCTAAGAACCCTTAATTATATCGATCCAGATCTACAGGATCCACAGTCACACTGTACCCTGCTTTACCTTCTCACAGAAACATAACAGCAGTCATCATCACATTCAAAGCACACAAAGCACAGTTCAGCCCCCCCCCCCCCCCTACAGACGGTTGGTCATGCTGCACCGCCTGATGCAGTAACTGTTCGTGTTCACTGATCTCAACTCAGTTTCAGCATGCTGTCCCCATGTCTCAGTGAGCGCACCCTGATCTTCCTGCTCTAAACAGCTGCTGTAACATTCTCATCATCACTGTTGGTGGGGGCCGTGCCCGTCAGGGTCCCGTTGGCGGGTGTGTGTGGGGTGACCTTGGCCAGGCGGTGCTCCTTGCTGTGGGTGCAGCTGCGGGCGCAGAGCTGGCAGGAGGCGCAGGCGGAGTTGCAGCAGGGCAGGAAGCGGCAGACGCTGAGGCGCCACAGGAACCAGCCGGGGGACCAGCAGCACCAGCAGAGCACCACGCCCCCCCCCACCACCCCCAGCACAATGTAAAGAACCAACAGGGGCAGGGAGGCGGGGGAGTCTAGGGACAAGAGCAAAAAATCCAATTATCTTTATTATAATGGCCGCCATATTTTATTTGAGTTCAATGCAGGGTTGGGAGAGTTACTTTAAAAATGTATTTTTTTACAATTACTACTAATTTACGAAAATCAGTAACGTAATCTGAGTATCACAATAATTTAACCTGATTTCCGTTACTTAAATAAATAAAGAGAATTAGTATGCCAGCAGAACAATGTGACCGTAGAAAAGAAGAAACCAAGATATTTAGGATCAAAAATGTAAACTGTATTTTACGCTAAGCTTACAGAATAGTATATTACAAATTCTGTTTTAGTTTAACACATTCATTAAAAGCAAATACAGTATTTTTGTTTAATAAATCAGGCTTCCACCAACTCTACCTCGTCTACCAATAATATATGTATCTTTATTATAATACTCATTATAACATTGTGATCCTGCTAGTAATCCCCATTTAAGACAAATGTACCAGTAATCTAATGATTGATTACGTAATCCTGTTAATGTAGGTGGGAAAACAATAATATAACTTATCTTACTTTTTACCAAACGACTGATAATGTTAGGGTACTGAGGCAGGACTCAACATTCGATACTGAAAAGGGCCACTATAATATGAAGTCCCCCCCTCCCACCGGTCTCCCCAACAGTTTTTTCCTATTGGTTTGATGCCCAAAATAAGTTCTGTGGTTCACACAGCTTGCAAGACTTTCACGTTTTGTTATGCGACATTAAATTGGTCAGTAAAGGCCGCTATTAAATGTCTAAAAAACACGGTTGCCTATAAGTCACTAAATAAGTACGACGTCATCACGCTGAACATTAGCCGCCCTTAGCTCACCGGTGGTGACGTGAAGTCATGCAACTGTCATAGTTGTTTTGTTTGCTCCACAGGTTTTTCTGTCACAATCATAGACTGTATATATAAATGGACGTAGGGTCCGTGACGTCACCCATAGGATTCTGCAGAGTTGCCGAGAAGCCCTTAGTAGGCGGAGTCGGCCACTAACGGCTCGACAGTGACGTCTGAGTCTAACTCCCGCCTGCTCCAGCCTGCTCCAAATAAGGGCAAAGAGGCGGAGCCGAGGCGGGACCTTCTGCCTCCAGCTGGGAAGTAACAGAGCTAGCTCAAGCTAAGAAGCTAAGCTAACATGCTTCCCCATCTGCACACTGCCGTCACATTTTACGTTTCTAAGGTAAGCGGACATGAAACTATTCAGCAAAACTATAAATAATAATCTAAGTTATTGAGTTTTTAGCATAATACTTCAGAATCTTAAAATCCCTTAACGTTTGTATGCAATGTGCTAAATGCAACACTGGAATCAAGCAAATATTAATATGTTTGCATGACATTAGTTATTTATATTTTGCTATCACTTAATTATACGTTTAATACATTTAAGTCAAGCTAAGGTACAGTACATGTGATGGTAGCTAGTTAGTGCTCTTACCTGTGAGGTCTCCTCCAAACAGCATTATAACCAGACTGTATCATTAAAACTATAAGTACCAGTTCTAGATCCTTGACTTTAGACAAACAATTCAAAAGACAAAATGTATTTAAAGACCAATCTTTATTTGAAGGTGCCTCTTAACCTGAGATATTAGTTATACAGTAATAGTATTGACAATCTAAAAAAACTGAGCAACTCAACAGTCAACTTTATATTTCTTATTGTCTAAATATGTCCCCTCTCATATTCAGTGTGGACGGATTGAGACAGCGTGGTGTCCAGAGAGCTGCAGAGACTTCAGGGAGAAACCTCCGTGTGATGGACGTCCTGTCTGTTGGTTTGGAGAAGAGTGAGGGTCTTTCCTCTGCGAGGAGGACGAGGCCTGATGGAGGAGCCCATGCTGGGCATAGCTGATACCAACTGCACAGGCCTTGTCTGTCACTTTATTTGACTAAATGTGTTTACTTATACATTTAATAGCTTTACACCTTCTGTCCATATGTGCTTTTTATTTAAAACATGTTTGATTAACTTTTGGTTCACATTTCAATAAATTGAATTTGTATTTGCACTCCTTTTGTCCATTATTCTTACTGAAAATGTTAGATTACACATTCACATCTGACTGAAGATTGGCCCCATTTATTTGTGACGTTGCAAACTCTGCGGTACAAGGTACATGTTGTGAAGCTCATAAAGTGAGGCAAATAGAAATAATCAGCTGATGGAGTGTAGATGTGGAAATAGGTGCATTCGATCAGCTGACTTCACAATAAAAGTAGTTTCTTAGTGAATGTCCTGTACTGGTCTTAAAATCTCATAACATCAGCTTTTAATTTTCCTCTTGGATGTTCTTCTTGACCCTCAGAGAAGGAGAAAATGTTGAGTCGTGTCTTTCAGGCATGTCCTTTCCTAACAAAAATTACAGGAAACATAAAACATATTATTGCAGAACAAGTGTGTTATTTATGAAAGAGGTGTGCTTGTGTTTAGGGGCTGTAGATATAATTATTTTGTAATTGTAATGTTTTATTTTATTTCAACAGTGAGCTACAAAGACAATCAGATTATGAATGAACAGTATGAAATTCATCAACATTGAAATATATTTTATTATCAAAATAATATTTAACTGTTATCAAAACTTAGTGCAACTGTAGAAGCTTGCTCTGTTGTCTCACTGAAATCATAACTTTTACCACGTTTTTTACAGACAATATTGAGAGATAAATAGTAGTAGTTCTCACTAATAGCTTTGCCTTCAATACCTTAAATTAGAAAGCTGACAAAGTAATATTGCTTGTTAACATGTAACCCTTTGCATGGAAAAAACCCTCAACTTCACTGATGTGTAGGTGATCTAGTATTTAGTATTGTTTAATGGAATGTATATCAGTGTATTAAAGTCAATACTTCATTTATTTAAACCAATATCTTTCTTGATTCTTTGTACAGTATGAAAAAAGAGTATTTGTACCTGTGCTGAAGTTCACTGCTGTGAGGAGTCCAGTTCTGTCTCTCACTCTCTGGTCCATCCTGTCTGCATCACCTGGAAACTTTAAACAAACAGATATATATATGTAAAGAACCATGTGTACAAACAATATAACTTATTCTCTTCTGTTGAACATGTTGGATTGTGTATTTTCCGAGTCAGGGTCCTTTTTATTTTACTGTAACTTTGGAAGTTGTGTTACCAATGCTGTTGTGTTACTGTTTATTTGATACCAATTTGGTAATGCAATTAATAAAAACAACAAGGTTTGGGTTCGTTCTTCAGATGACTGTGACGTTAACGTGTAAGCTCAATAATGAACTCCAGCTCAACCAACCATATTGTAATATCTAAGTAATCATCTTGAAATATGACATTAATAATTGTAATATACACACATCTTA